>NC_064287.1:26073955-26120447 GCF_019186545.1 Solanum stenotomum
GCTCGTATTTTAGCTTCATCAGTTTATTTTTGGGAGTCTAGCTCGTATTTTAGCTTCATCCAAATTAAATATGTATTTTTGTTTCCTCACTGTTGATATATCTACATCATAGAATAGTGGAAGCAATGAACTTTCCTGATTCATGTTCACAATAATTGTTTTAATTAGCCTTCAAAACAATAAAACAAGAAACTGGAAGAGGAGGGGAAATTAGTAATTATATTTACACCAACTTGCATTTATATGTGCAGAGTAACGACTTAAGTTGGTTCAAAAAATCTTGACCTTTTAGCCAATATGTTGTCTCTATCTTGATGATACATGCTTAATTTACCATGGATTGGATCAGAAATTATTTCCCTATTTTGATCAGTGGCACTTCTTTCATTGTTGTTCTTGGAATTAGGATCCTATGTTTCAGCCAGAAATGTCAAGTACCTATCAACCTGTGAAGTGCAATGTTGATTTTACAATTTGTACCTGCAACAATGAGAGAGAGAAATGTATTTATGAAAGGCAATATGCTGAGATGAGCTCTAGTAGTTGAGTGCTTGGAGAGGACATTGTGTTCTTTGGGAAGCAAAGTGAGTTGGCACCCCCAGCGAGCTATTTTTGGATGTGAAAATCTGGAAACTGGTGATCTTTACAGCCAACACACTGATGGTATAATGGGCTTAGGTCGAGGGGATCTAAGTGTAGTGGATCAATTTATTGAGAAACATGTGATTAGTGATTCCTTCTCCTTGTGTCATGGAGGAATGGATTTCGGTGGTGGTGCAATGGTTCTTGGAAGAATAAACCCTCCTTCTAAGATGGTTTTTACCCATTGTTATCCTCTACGCAGGTATGTATTTTATATAATTGTCTTAAAGACGGGAATTTAGTTGTTATAAATCTTATGCATTTACTCTAGTCTCGGATGGGAATAATCCATATTACAATATTGACCTGAAGAGGATATATGTCGCTGGGAAGGCACTATATCTTAATTTATGTATTCACATAACCTTGCCTTTACAATCTGTACCTCCTTTTGGCTTCATCTCTCCTAGCCACTCCAAATTTTTGATAAGTGGCTATAACTCCCTCTTTTCAACCTTGAGATTGCCGTGTGGTGTTCTGCCAGGTGAGGGGAAGAATCCTCAATGTCTTAGCTTTGAGGAGTCTTTATTTTGGTGCTTGGTTTGGTTCTTGATTTCTATCTAATGTTTGATTTTTTGTACATAGTTTGTTTTCATTTTTTAATATCATTTTAAATGTAGTTGTTGCAAATCAATTACCCTTATATAGCTATTACTAATAACTCTTATATAGCTGCTACAATCTGCTATCGTACAGTGCTACCTGAACTAAAAAATCTGCAATCTGCAGTATGCAATTGGCAATTTGAAACTACTGCAACCTGCAATCTGGATCTACAAATTAGCCATAGATAATTCTACTATATAACTAAGAAACAACAATACTACAGCAAATTTGGCCTAAGGCCACATCACTTGTGATTCTTA
The DNA here is from genome assembly GCF_019186545.1 of Solanum stenotomum. Taxonomy (NCBI): domain Eukaryota; kingdom Viridiplantae; phylum Streptophyta; class Magnoliopsida; order Solanales; family Solanaceae; genus Solanum; species Solanum stenotomum. The sequence continues at coordinate 26,075,464 of NC_064287.1, forward strand.
TTACTGACATAGTTTTCAATTGTTATTCTTAAAGAGCTTAATATAGATTTTAAAGAATTGATATTTTAAAACTTTACCCGAAATGCCAAACTGATTTAACAAGTCTCAACTACTACATACATTTGTTAGCTTAGCTATATGTTAGAGTACTCTAATTGTAAGAATAAATTTGAACATATAAATATAAGGAAGTGTTTTAATTCAATACTCATAAGAAAGTATTGAACAAGTTATTCGTATGTAATATACCATAACACTAAGTTATCACTAAATAGTTGTTTATAAAGAAGACGGTTTTTGTTTTGCTTCCTTTTAGATCACAGTCAGAGGAAGTCTTCTTTATCTATTTTGTTGACATTTTGATGTTTTTGAACGCGCTGATGCAGTCACTGTTGATAAACCATATATGAATATCTAGTGTGTTTGTTCAAAGTCTACTAGTTTTGGGTGGCGTTACCTCATTGATTAATTTTATGCATATTTCTTTGGACGCTAGAAATTCGTTTTATGCAGTTTGATGAACTAATGGATCAAGCTACTCTTTAGCGTTCTCTGAATTCTTGGACCTTGAACGCCCTTCTCTGGTAAGAGTTAATAATGTTATATTTTTATTTGTTCATCATGCTAATGTAAATTTCCAGCCAACAAAATTTAAATGATTAAAGGTACTAGATACACGAAAAGGTCAGTTGGTTCAAGTTGAGGTTGCATTAGAAGCTAATAGGAAATCTCGGGTCAACAAAAGTCCAAAAGTTGTAGGAATATGTTTAAAAGTAGATGAATGGTTATGTGTATTTTCTGTTTGTGTAAAGAAAAGAATCTTTATTAGTACTAACCTACTTCACTAACAATTTGTTTCTGCTAAAATTTTTTATAGCACCTGAGGCAGTGGATTAAAGTCATTAAAAGTATGATCTTGTTCTTTGGCCAGAAGTGTACTTGGAGTTGGCATTGATCTTATGTGATAGTGAATCTGTTTTGCCAGAATTAGGTGTCATTTTCCCCTTTTTCCACCTTGAGAATTAGAGTTCAGGCAGTATCGGAAGGCTTAAACACGATCACTGCTTGCATTCAAAGTCAGCTTTAGAGAGAATTTGACTCTGTTTTGCGAGAATTAGGTGTGTCATTTGCAAGAATGCAAGCACTGATCGTGTTTAAACCTTTGTAAGAGCTCATTTTCTTTATGAGGAATCAGAAGATGAAAACATGAATGGTTCTTAGCTCTTATATATATGTACTATTGACTTAGAATGCATGAATAGTTCTTAGCTCAAGATCTTGTATGTGTTAGAAATGATTATATATATATGTGTTTGTTTATATACATGTGTGTATATATCTGAATTTTGTAGAGTACGAAATGCTGAAAGTTTTTTTGTTGTTAAATTTTTATTTGTAATGTGATGGTAAAAAGATATATGTGATTTCCATGTTTTAGTCCTTAGAATATGTGATTTCTATGTTTTAGTCAAAACTGAAAGCACATCCTCTAAAGCTAGTCGTTCACTGACCTGCAACTTGGTGTGAACTTGTATCTGAGAACGGATGGATGGATCAAACATCAATTTAGTTGAATACACTGAATCTGCAATCTGCTAGAATATCGTGCTTCCTGAGCTCAAAATAAATCTATAGATAGTGCTGCAATCTGAACCCAATTAATCTATACACAGTGCTGAAATTTGAACTCAAAAATCTGCAATCTGCTAGAATAAACAGAGCTGCTTGAACTCAAAATATCTGCAGTCTACAATCTACAATCTGCAATCTGATTTGTTGTTCTATAACTGTTGCAATCTACAGTCTGATTTGTTGTTCTACAACTGCTGCAATCTAGAACTTCTTGCCTCTTCTATAACTGTTGCAATCTGGTATATGTAGGGAATGGAGGTGATCAAATTTGAAGGGTCGCCACAAGTCAATTTGATCTCATTGAAGTGTATGATGAAAAGTTTTTGAACTATTGTAAAAGTATGAATACATTATATTTGATTTTGTGAAATATATTCATTTTAGAATATATTGAACTATTATAAGAGTACGTTTTGAACTATTGAGTACACATATTAAGAATATTGCTTTATAAGTATGTGTATGCACACAAGACATACTATCTTTTGATGTTTATTGCAAATCTATATATTTGAATTACTTATTACTTATTAGCTAATTTAATTCTTGAGATTATTTATTGCAAAACAATATTGGTGTTTTTTAATTAAAAATTGTGGCATATAAATATTTATAGGCAAAATAATATTACCACAATTAAAAAGTGTAGTCATAGGATTGTAAATTGTGGTATGCACATGGGAAAGGACTACACTTCAAGTGTTGTCATACATTAGATGGAAAAGGCAACACTTTAAAATCGTAGCCAATAAGGAAGCAAAAGCCACGCTTGAAAGTGTAGTTGTATGAGATAGAAATGTTACTATTTGAGGTACATCAAAGCGTGGCCTTTTTGCCTTTTAGGCTACGCTTTTAAGTGTAGCTGATAAGACAACACTTGAAAAGTGTTGCCTAAACTCTAAGGTTATGCCTCTTTCAGCCACCTCTGGAAAAGCGTTGCTTAAAGTCAAAAAGTGTGGGCTTTTATCAAAGGCAACACTTTTTCGTAGTTTAGGCCACACTTTTCTAGGGTGTAGACATAAAATGTTGTAGTGATGACATAACTTGGCCTATTTTGGCCTCTTGTAGCTGAATAATCATGGAATGGGAGGTCATCATCTAATTCAACATTTTGACATTCTCTTTTATCTCATTCAACACTCTATCTTGTTCCTCGATTTTGTATAGAATAAGTGAGAGGACCTCTCTATTTTGTCCACCCTCATATTGTTTCATCTTTTTGCACTTGTGAGGGGAAGGTACTTGCTCTTCTTTTTAAACCTTGCTTCTAACTTCATTACCTTCTTGGATAGATCATCCAGCTGAATCAACAGTGCAGCCCATTCTTGGTCCTTTTCTGCTTCCTTGTTGGCTTTAACCATCCCATCAAGACGTTGGGCTACTAATCCATATGGTTGTTGTATCAAAAACCATCCAAGAAGTTGATCAACAGTGCTTCTATTTTCGGGACCAAGTTCTCTATAGAAGCATTCTAGCATCAATTGTTTTGGAATTCCATGATTCGGGGGCTGCTATAGTAATGGCTAAATCTCGGCCACATATCATGGATAGTCTCACTTTCCAATTGCTGGAATTTAAGGAGGTTATCCCTAAAGTTCAATAACCTCAACAGGGGGTGATCTATTTGGTTAACGTTTTCACCCATTACACTCATTTTTCCTGTTTTGCCACACAAACAAGCAAAACAAACTAAGAATTAAGTAAGAAGAGCTATCACTAACACGAACAAAATCTAACTTAATTAGAAAGTCTCAATTAGCACCACTCCCTTGCAGCGGTGCCATTTTGATGTTTGATGTAATCAAAGACACAACTTTCGATTCAAATGTTAACGATCGTGTCTAGTAATATAACTGAACCGAAGGGGTTCGGGTCGAGTCCCAGTGGAGCGGTTAGTAATCAAGAACTGAATAGTAAAGTAAAACTTAATTCTAATCAATCATAGCTATAAACATTGACGAAAACAAACATATTAGATCAAAAAGTGACACAAATATCAATTATGAATGGGGAGTTTGTATGCAACTAATAAACCATAAATAGAAAAAATATGATGATGCGAGACAGGAATTCGAGATTCTTGGGATGTGATAGGAATATGGGATAAAATAAATAATAGGGTAAATGCTATTGATAGTAAATTGCTGAACATTTGTAACTAAGCTAGACATTAGTGGGGGTAAATTTTATCTTGAACAAATTACCCCGAATCAACTCGGTTTCTCTCAAATACCAAGTTGCAGCATTTAAGGATAACCTTCGCCTTAGCCCATTCACTCTCTCGAGTTGAATGTGTGGGAGAAGGTCTAGGGTCCATGAAATTGTATTTGCAACTATAATCCCATTAAGTTCATACAAAACTACTAAATAAAATCACATTTAAACAACAAATAAACTAAAAATGAGCAATACCGAACAGTAAATTTAACCGATATTCACATAATCACACCCCAAGAATTGGAGTTTTAACTAAACATGAAAAAGAGATAGAAATCGATAACTAAAAGTGTTTCCATCAAATGGGTATGATAAATAATGTCTTTAAACACATCTAAGATGAAGATTCTTTGTAACCCAGTTCCAATTTCTTGGAGATGAAAATCTTCAAAACCTTCAACGCTCAAGAACAATGTCTCTCAAAAACTCGAAGAAATCAAACTGAAAATATTCTAAAAACAGTAATAATTCTCTACAACTTGCTACTAAGCTACATATTTAAATGGGTATTTACAGTTTTCAAAAATTTGTGCTGTAAAGGACCACTCGGCGCAATTAGTCGGTGATCCGCTCTTTGGTCTGGTGCATCACCTTTCGGCTTTTGCCTTCAGCATCTCCGCATTTTGAATCATTGGGCGATATGGTTTTGTTTCGCAAAAGTGTTCGACCACACGCCTACTGCTCCCTTTCATCGCCAACTTGATCTTTTTCTTCAGGGCTCTGCACACTCGAACTTTGGGTGAGGTTAAGGCCATTCGGCGACTCGCCTAATACATTAGGCGATACTCAGACCATCATTTCTTCGTTCTTTCAGCCACCTAGTTTCTTTTTTTTCTTGATGGCATCCATGCTTTGTCTCTCAACTCAAATACCTGAAACTTAAGGATTTACATCAGTTATTGACACAAAATATGCATTTGAGGACACTGAATCGATTAAAACATCAAATACAATGGGTAAAACATGGACGCACAACTTTCTATCACCGTCCCGTGAGTCCTACCCCCCAAAGTATACTTAAAGCATCCTTGGAATACTATTTATGACAGAAGAGGAGTCATACCTATATATCCAAGTAAAGCAGCCCCTGCCCCTTTCTATTCTCCAAGAACAATACTTTTTCCTTGAAGAAAACATTTAGCTAAGTATATTGATTACACGTATCAGGACAGTACTTCCAATTCAAGTGCTAACGATCGTGAGTAGTACTATAACCCAACTAGTAAGTTGGGGTCGAATATGAAGGGATCCGTTCGTAATTGAGAATCAATAGAGAAAGCATAAATGTGTTCAAGTCAATTATAGCTATAAACATTTACGAAGAAAAAATTATTAAATTAAAGGGTGACGCAAGTGTCAAGTATCAAAGGGGGGTGTTGTAAACAATTATCAACTAAAACAACAACTACAAAAACAAAAATACAAATATGGAGACGGGATGCTTGGGATTTTGGGTTGGGGGAGTGGTTATGAATCGAGAATTGAATAGAAAAGTAAAACTTAGTTCTAATCAATCAAAAGTATAAACATTGACGAAAACAAACATATTAAATAAAACAGTGACACGAATGTTAAATATCAATGGGGGGTTTGTATTCAACTAATAAACCAAAAATAACAAAAAATATAAAGATGCGAGATAGGGAGACGGGATTCTTGGAATGTGACAGGAATATGGGATAAATTAAACAATCGGGTAAATGTTATTGATAGTAACTTGGTGAACATTTTTAACTAAGCTAGGCTTTAGTGGGGGTAAATTTTCTCTCGAACAACTTACCATGAATCAACTCGGTTTCACTCAAACACCGAGTTGCAACAATTAAGCACAACCTTCGCCTTAGCCCATTCACTATATCGAGTTGAATTTGTGGGAGAAGGTCTAGGGTTCACTCTCTCGAGCTAAACCTACGACGACCCAATAACCACAAGGTATCGATTTAGTAGTTTTGGTTTTAAAACCTCTCTCTCGAGCAAGCCAAAAAACAACTAAGATAAAATCTTATTTAAAAATACAATCCCATTAAGTTCGAACACAACTACTAAACGAAATCACATTTAAACAACAAATAAAATAACAATGAGAAATACCCAATAGCTAATTTAACCCATATTCACATAATCACACCCCAAGAATTGGGGTTTTAGCTAGACATGAAAAAGAGATAGGAATCGATACCTAAAAGTATTTCCATCAAATGGGTACGATAAATAATGTCTTTAAACACCTCTAAGATGAGTATTCTTTGATGCCCACTTCCAATTTTTTGGAGATGAAAACCTTCAAAGCTCAAGGACAATTTCTCCCAAAAACACTAAGACCTCAAACTAAAAATATTGTAAAAATCAGCAATAATTCTCTACCACTTGATACTAAACAATAGATTTAAATGGGTATTTATAGTTTTTAAAAATTTGTTCTGCAAAGGACCACTTCGCATAGTTAGTCGGGATCGTCGATGCACTCGGTGATCCACCTTTTGGTCTGGTTCATCATCTTTCAGATTTTTCCTTCAGCATCTTTGCGTTTTGAATCACTGGGTGATATGGTGTTGCTTCGCTGAACTGTTCGGCGATGCGTCGACTGCTCCCTTTCACCGCCAACTTGATCTTTTCCTTCAGGGCTTAGCACACTGGAACTTTGGGTGAGGTTAAGGCCATTTAGCGACTGACATAATGCATTCGTCAATTGGCAGGGCATCATTTCTTTGTTCATTCAGCCGCCCTGTTCCTATTTTTGCTCAATAGCATCCATTCTTTGTGTCTCAACTCAAATGCCTGAAACTTAAGGATTTACATCAGTTATTGTGACAAAATATGCATTTGAGGACACTAAATGATACAAAATCAGAGCATGCACTAATTAAATTAAGCTCAGTTCCATCACAACCATCACCCCGGGATACTCAAACTTCTCTCGATTTTTCCATATTTGGCCATTTGACGACTTTTACCCTTAAGAATGGTGTCACCCACTCTATCATTGTGCAATTTACGCCATTTAGCACAAATACGGGCTACTCTGACTTCACCCAACCAATCTAACCAACATGCAAGCACAACCCCACAAGATTTCCTTCATTTTAAGGCATAAATTTACGGGCATTCGATGATCAATACAATACGGGCAAGATTATCAAATTAAAATCGGCATTCAAACATTCTAATCTAATCAGAGAGGCGCAACACACATCACTAATAGAAGATCATTGCAAATGAGTACAAATTTAATAAAATAAACTCGGGGTTTGGAAAACTAACCTTTTATGCCGATTAAAGTATTTTAAAATGTTATGTGGCAATGTAATCCAAAGTTCGAGGACTAATCAACAACCAAAATACTTATGGAATGCAAAAATATTGAAAATACTAACAAGGTGCGAGTTTGCGAAGTTTGACAACGAGGGAAAGTGAATATTTTGAATCTTTTAAAGCATTGGCCTTTTAAAACGGTCCAGTTCTCTTCCATTCGACGATGTTAGTCGCACTCACCGACCCACTCTGTGACACACTGAGGGTTCACTTACCTCGATGAGTTTTACAGGCCCATCCAGTTAATGTGGGGCTCCAAATGGCGGTCTACGTCGGGATCGCCGACTTGGTCTGTGATTCGCAAATGATTTTTTGGGTTCGCTGAGTTTTACAAACTCTATTTTGAAGATGTCTTGAGTCAAACATTGGATTTGGTTGGGCTCGCCGACCTCTTCGTTGGTGCGCCAACTGGAATTTTTAGCTCGCCAACCTGTAATTTTCAAACACTCTCCACACTTTAACATGCAAGATCAACACACTATTATTTCTAAACCAAAAATAAAGCAATAATGGTTTTTGGGTTGCCTCCCAAACAACGCCTTTGTTAACATCGTGGCACGACGTAAGTCACCATTCAAACCTCATTCTTGGGGTTCGCCAGAGTATCACTAGGTAACCCCTCATTATACTGTGAGTAGAGACATGACATCACTTGGCCTATTTGGGCGTGTTGTAGCTGAATAATCATGGAATGGGAGGTCATCATCTGATTCAGCATTTTGACATTATCTTTTATCTCATTCAACACTCTATCTTGTTCCTCGATTTTGTCTAGAATAACTGAGAGGACCTCTCTATTTTGTCCACCCTCATATTGTTTCATCTTTTTACAATTGTGAGGGGAAGGTACTTGCTCTTCTTTTTAAACCTTGCTTCTAACTTCATTACCTTCTTGGACAGATCATCCAGCTGAATCAACAATGCAACCCATTCTTGGTCCTTTTCTGCTTCCCTGTTGTCTTTAACCATCCCATCAAGACGTTGGGCTACTAATCCATATGGTTGTTGTATCAAACAACCTCCAAAAAGTTGATCAACACTGCTTCTATTTTCGAGACCAAGTCCTCTATAGAAGCATTCTAGCATCAATTTGTCTGGTATTCCATGATTCGGGGACTGCTGTAGTAATGGATAGTCTCACTTTCCAATTGCTGGAATTTAAGGAGGTTATCCCTAAAGTACAACAACCTCAACAGGGGGTGATTTATTTGGTTAACGTTTTCACCCATTACACTCATTTTTCCTGTTTCGCCACACAAACAAGAAAAACAACACTAAAAATTAAGTAAGTAGAGCTATCACTAACACGAACAAAATCTAACTTAAGTGAATATTCTCAATTAGCACCACTCCCTGGCAGCGGTGCCATTGTGATGTTTGACGTAATCAAAGACACAACTTCCAATTCAAGTGCTAACGATCGCCTTTAGTAATATAACCCAACCGAAGGGGTTGGGGTCAAGTCCCAGTGGAGGGGTTAGTAATCAAGAATTGAATAGTAAAGTAAAACTTAGTTCTAATCAATTTTTTATATAAACATTGACGAAAACAAACATATTAAATCAAAAAGTGACACGAATGTCAATTATCAATAGGGAGTTTGTATTCAATTAATAAACCAAAAATAGCAAAAATATAATGATGCGAGACAGGAAGACGGGATTCTTGGAATGTGATAGGAATATGGGATAATATAAACAACCGGGTAAATGCTATTTCTAGTAAATTGCTGAACATTTGTAACTAAGCTAGACATTAGTGGGGGTAAATTTTCTCTGGAAAAAATTACCCGGAATCAACTCGGTTTCTCTCGAATACCGAGTTGCACCTATTAAGGACAACCTTTACCTTAGCCCATTCACTCTCTCGAGTTGAATGTGTGGGAGAAGGTCTAGGGTCCATGAAATCGTATTTTCAACTATAATCCCATTAAGTTCAAACAAAACTACTAAATAAAATCACATTTAAACAACAAATAAACTAACTATGAGCAATACCGAACAGTAAATTTAATCTATATTCACATAATCACACCCCAAGAATTGGGGTTTTAGATAGACATGAAAAAGAGATAGAAATCAATACCTAAAAGTGTTTCCATCAAATGGGTACGATAAATAATGTCTTTAAACACATCTAAGATGAAGAATCTTTGTAGGCCACTTCCAATTTCTTGGAGATGAAAATCTTCAAAACCATCAAAGCTCAAGAACAATGTCTCTCAAAAACTAGAAGAACTCAAACTGAAAATATTCTAAAAACAGTAATAATTCGCAACAATTTGATACTAAGCTACATATTTAAATGGGTATTTATAGTTTTCAAATATTTGAGCTACAAAGGACCACCCGGCGCAATTAGTCGGGATTGCAGATGCACTGGGCGATCCACTCTTTGGTCTGGTGCATCGCCTTTCAGCTTTTGCCTTCAGTATCTTCGCGTTTTGAATCATTGGGCGATATGGTGTTGTTTCGCGGAAGTGTTCGGCAACACGCTGAATTCTCCCTTTCATCGCCAACTTGATCTTTTCCTTCAGGGCTCTGCACACTGGAACTTTGGGTGAGGTTAAGGCCAGTCAGCGACTCGCCTAATGCATTAGGCGATCCTCAGACCATTATTTCTTCGATCTGTTAGCCACCTAGTTTCTTTTTTTTCTTGATGGCATCCATGCTTTGTCTCTCAACTCAAATACCTGAAACTTAAGGATTTACATAAGTTATTGACACAAAATATGCATTAGAGGACACTGAATCGATTAAAACATCAAATACAATGGGTAAAACATGGACTCACAACTTTCTATCACCGTCCCGTGAGTCCTACCCCCCAAATTATACTTATAGCATCCTTGGAATACTATTTATGAAGACAGAAGAGGAGTCATACCTATATATTCAAGTAAAGCAGCCCCTGTCCCTTTCTATTCTCCAAGAACAATATTTTTTCCTTCAAGAAAACATTTAGCTAAGTATATTGATTTTACGTATCAGGACACTACTTCCAATTCAAGTGTCAATGATCGTGAGTAGTACTACAACCCAACTAGTAAGTTGAGGTCGAATATGAAGGGAGCGGTTCGTCATTGAGAATCAATAGAAAAAGCATAAATGTGTTCAAGTCAATTACAGCTATAAACATTTACGATGAAAAAATTAATAAATTAAAGGGTGACACAAGTGTCATGTATCAAAGGTGGGTGTTGTAATCAATTATCAACTAAAACAACAACTAATAAAACAAAAATACAAATATAGAGACTGGATTCTAGGGAAGTTATAGGATTATGGGCTAAGGTAAGCAACCGGGTAGTTGCTATTGATAGTAAGTCGTTGTAAATTGGTAACTAAGCTAGACTATGGTTGGGGGAAACGTTCTCTCGAACAATTACCCCAAATCAAATTGGTTTCTCTCAAACACCAATAAGCGGCAATGAAGCACAACCTTTACCTTAGTCCATTCAGTCTCTCGAGCTGAATGTGTGGGATAGGGTTTAGGGTTCACTCTCTCGAGTTGAACCCACGACAACCCAATAAATACAGACCATCGATTCAGTAGTTTTTGTTTCAAAACCTATCTCTCGAGCAAGTAAAAAACACAGAGATAAAATTATATTTGCAACTACAACCACATTAAATACAAACACAACCACTAAATGAAATTACCTTTAAACAGCAAATGAACTATCAATTAGCAATACCCAGCAGTAAATTCAACCCATATTCACATAACTACACCCCAAGAATAGGGGTTTAGCTAAACATAGTAAAGAGACAGAAATCGATACTGAAAAATGTTTCCATCAAGTGGGTACGATTGACATAGTCTTTACACACGTCTAAGATGAAGAATCTTCAATACCCACTTCCAATCCAACTTCTCGAATTCAACTCTGCAACCCTTGAAAACAAAATTAAACCAAGCACAACTCACATTCAAACAAGACCTATAACATATAACCACAGCCCCACAACATTTAATCTATTTTAATGCACCAAATTACGAGATATCAACATTCAAAACAATATGGGTAAGATTTTCAAATTAAAATAGACATTCAAACATTTTAATCCTATCAAAGAGGCCCAGCACATTACAACTCGATAAGATCATTTGCATAAGAGTTCAAAATCTCAAAAACAAACTCGGTGTTCGGGAAACCAACCTTTAATGTTGATAACAATAAGATTGAATCGCTAGGCGGCAATGTAATCCAAATTCTGAGCACAAATAAATGACTAAAACACTTGGAGAATGCAACAATAAAGAGAATAACATGTAGGTGTGAGTTTCTGAAGCTTTAAAGAGAGGAAAAGTGAAGTAATTTGAAAAGTATAACCTTATGGCCTTAAAAAGCATCCAGTTTTTTCCCATTCGGCCATGTTAGTCATGTTAGCCAAACCACTCGGCGACACGCAAAGTTATATAGCACTCCAGTTATAGTGGGGGTCCAATTGGCAAAATTGATCGAGGTCGCGGACCTGGCTGGCGATTCGCTAATAATTTCCTGGGTTCATCGAATTTTATAGATTCCCATTTGAATTTTTCTTGAGTCCAACAGTTGTCTAGGTTGGGGTTACCGACCTCTTCGGTGATTCACCGACTGGGCCTTTTTCTCTCCCATTTCCCTATTTTTTGAAAACTTTCCACATGGTAACATGCACAACCAGCACACCATTATTCCAAACAAAGAGGAAAACAAATAAGAAAACTTGGGTTGCCTCCCAAGCAGCACGTTAGTTAACGTCACGGCATGACGCTAGTCCACTTTCAAACCTCATACTTGGGGAAAACCCCCCTGTTGTCTCGAGTTGAGATGAGATGATATATGACCCATTTGGGTCTCCTACTACTTGATCGACACTGAATGGGAGGTGACAGTCTGGTTAAGGGTAGACACATCTTCTTTCATTTCTTTTAAAATCTTTTTGGACCCTTCAACTTTGTTGAGGATACGAAAGAGAATATCCTCAGACCTACCACCTTCCAAATCCTTTGGCTTTTGGCGTTCATGGGGAGGTACATACCTATCTTTATCACCTTTCTTCCAATTTGGATTACGGTCCCTCCATCCATGATCTCGATCTTTCCAGCCTTCATCCCTACCCCAACCTTGGTTACCACCCTGCCTCGGGTAGTTTGAATGATAACCACCACCTTGGTTAGCTAGGAAATTTACCTCTTCATTATACAACGCCTCAAACTTGGACTCATCCGGATTAGCACATCCGAAAACCAAGACAATGACACTTCGAGCATCAGCTCCCATGACATTTTACAATAAAATATCAAGCTGTGTTAAGATCATAGCTATGTTCTGGTCCCTCTCTTGGTCTTTCTCCATTTGTTCTTTAGTCAACTTGAACGTTAGAGAGAACACCTAGTCTTCACGGGTATACCACACCCTGTTTATGGTAGTCATACCATCCAAGAGCTGAGCCGCTATCACATAAAGTTGCTGCATCAAATCTCCCAGAGAAAGTTGGTTAGTGTAACACCCTGAAAATTCTATGACTTAAGTTAGGGCCTCACCTTATGAATAATGACTTAAAAATAGTCAAAATGATGTTTAGAAACCTAAACTAATGTAATTGACTTGGTTTGGAAGAGTAAAAGTCTAAACGTCAAGAAACGACCACGACATCCGAAAACTAGAGAAGAATGTGTTCTACTGTGTCCTTAGGTTTTGGGCAGGTTTAGGAGTGTCGTATGATGGTATAATCTTATAAAAAGGTTTAAATTAGGTAAGTTATGTTCATAGGGTCAAAATGTCCGGGTACGACCCCCCCCCCCCCAAGGTCTCCCATAGGGGTCCTTGAGGAGGACCCAAACATGGACCCAAAAGCTGTCAAAAATGCAGCAAACGATGAGACCAAGACTCACTGCCCGTAGACTGGTCGACGAACCATAAGTCTTGGCCGTGAGCCCATGCTTAGTTGTGGGAGACTTGACCTCCCCAAAAAGGAGCCTCAGTACCAAACGAAGGATGACCAGCACGGTCCGAAACTCCACCTACTGTCCGTTAGTGGAGGGTTGTATGTCCTGGCAGTTTTAAGTTTTTAGTTTGTAGTTTACGAGGCTTAGTTTTAGTTAGTTATTTAATTAAGAGTTAAGAAGGGTGGTTAGTTAACTAATTACCATTCTAAGCCTAACTATAAGACCCTAACCCTAAGACTTTAACTCACACAACTAAACTCACAAGTCAAACTCATTCTTTCTCAAAACTCTCTCAACTAAGAACCCCATTGAAGAAGAAAACCAAGGTTCATCTAGGGTAGCAAGGTTTCGATTTCTCCCCATCAGTTCTCAAGGAATTAACTAAGGTATGGTTGCTTATCACTCTTGGGATTCCTTTCCCCAAGAGGCCCCTTCTAGATGAATTTCAAAATCTCCAATTTCTAGGATCTCAATCCAAAAATGTGGGCCATCTTTCTAAAGTGAAATTGATGTTATAAACTGACTTTGATTGATGTTATATGAACAATTATGAATGAATTTATGTTGTATTTGTGGTTTCTTGAAGAATTCCCCATGAGACCCATGTTTCTCCTTCTTTCCCTAATTCTAACCTTAGTTTGTGTTGGATATTGATTGAAGGCTATGAATTGAAGGTGATGTTATATATTTCATGTTTGTATGATGATTCCACCCTAGGTTATGTATAATTTTTATGAAATTAGGGTTGAGTCTATGAATGAAGCCTTGAAGGCTATGAAGGGAATATGTCAACTGATTATATTGATGTTGATGATGTTATTACTTCATGAATTACCTTGTATTATGTATTGGTTATTAACTGATTGGTGATTGAAGTATGAATGTCCTAGGAAGGGCAAAACGGTATAAAGGTTGGTTCTTCTTTGAACTCAAGTATGGAAGGTGAATTACTTTGATTGTAATGATGTTATACCTAATGTGTTGTTGTGGTGTTGATGACCTAGTTTCCTCATCCTTAACCCTCTACACTTGAATTAGCTATGAAATATGTATGTATGGTAGGGTATGATTGCTATATGATTGAAAGGTAGTTCTCATGATTATAGTGTAATGTGAAGTGAAAAGGTTACTCACTTACTAAGTGTTTCTAAAGTGAAAGGATTCTTTCTCACTTATGAACACATATGATATATTATGGTAAGATGTTTTCATAAAAGTCTAGTAAAGGCTAATGTGAACTAATGTGATGACTAAAGATGATTACAAAAGGGAATTAGATGCTTAGCACTGAAAGGGCATGTAAATGAGATGGGGGTCTCACATTTAGTAAGTTCGGATTACCCACGGTGTGTGTTGTCTCATCAGATGGAAATCCCCACGTTTAGTAATTTAGGATTTCTAGAAGAAATCTCCTTGACCCTTAACTATGTGCCGACATAGGACTCTAGCTGAGTGGATCCACCTAGATAGCTATGTACGAAAGGTTAGACCTTAGGCAAGTGTGAACCCTCTTTTTTTGGTGTGGGAGTAGAACCCCGGATTCCATGTAGCACTCATGGTCTATGTCGATTATGGAAATATCTCCCTAATGTAAAACTAAATGAAGGTATGAAAGGTGTGAACTCTTTCTAGGGCTTTCCTAAGGGTTTCTTCATTGTGTAAGGGAGGGTATGGGACTTCTCTTGCACATTGCACTTGTGGGATCCTAAGAGATGGTTGTAGTAGTGTTCATTTATGATTATGATGATTATGACTTATGTATGTTGAAGCTATGTTATGTATGATTATTATGAATATGGTAAGTTATGATGAAGTATGATCTTATGTATGTATGCATGAAGTGGGTTGCTTAATGTGATACTTGGCTTTAAATAGGGTTATGGGATTCTATTTCTTGCATTGTACTAATATTACTTGGGTTGTCTACGTGTTGGGATGATTATATGTTGGTTTGTACTATGATACTTACTTTGTGTGCATATTGGATTTACTTGGTAAAAAGCATGTTTTGACTAAAATGACCCCTTTATGCAGGTTTCAATGGTTTTTATGCATAGTAGCCATACTTAGTACGTGTGTTGTACTAACCCATTTTGTCTCCTTTCTCCCCAAATATTTAGGTTCGGGTCGTTGAGGATTGAAGCTTACTTCTCAAGATACTTGGAGTTGCTTTCCTAAGTTGGTGAGTCCTCAAGTCCGAGGACAAGCCCCTATGATCTGGCTTCTATGTTTAGTTCTTTGCTTATGTTGAAAGACAATGTTGTACTTTCCTATTTCTAGACTTCTTATTGATGTAAGGGCTAAGTCCCATTTTCGATACTTCTATGTCTAGATGGTACACTGTGACGAAGTTAGATTCTATTTTCATATATGAAGTGAAGTTGAACTTCCTAAGTAAAAGTTTTTAAATTTTCCGTGTTTTATTCTATGATGCATGCTATGATGAATGCTAAGGGCTTGTATAAGACCTCTTAGAGGTCGAATACGCCGGCAACGACTAGGGGTTGCTCTCGGGTCGTTACAAACTTGGTATCACAACATAAGGTTGAGAATAATGTAGGATCCATGTCACAAGATATCACGTCGAGTAGAGTCTTGTTCATGGGTGTGAAGCGCGTCACACTTATGGATGGGAGGCTACGAGATGCTTAGGAACTTTCGCTCTTTTGTTATTCCATAGTCGTGCCTAAGAGTATTAACTCTATCTAGTACTTCTCTTCTAATAACTTTCATGCTTATAGGTAATGAATACAGGAAGGATCAATGCAAGGAGGGCCGGTGAGGAGAATGTGAATGAGGTGCTTCCCCCTCAAGTTCCTA
This sequence comes from Solanum stenotomum, assembly GCF_019186545.1. Lineage (NCBI taxonomy): Eukaryota > Viridiplantae > Streptophyta > Magnoliopsida > Solanales > Solanaceae > Solanum > Solanum stenotomum. Next base: position 26,091,379 of record NC_064287.1, read on the forward strand.
TTGAAGAAGGGGCTATGTCTAATATTGAGATAAGGTCAGCTATTCATAATTTGACTCAAGTGTTTGGGATGCTAGGGTACAAGTGAACCCCAATGCTAGCACTACTGCTTCTAGCATATGGGATTTCACAAGGATGAATCCCCCTACTTTCTTTGGCTCCAAGATGGAAGAAGATCCACAAGGATTCATTGATGAAGTGTTTAAGGTTCTAGAGGCTATGGGTGTGTCTTCTCAAGAAAAGGTGGAGTTAGCCGCATATCAACTTAAAGATGTGGCACAAGTGTGGTATGAGCAATGGAAGGAGGGGAGACCAATTAGAGAGGGTGCGATAAGTTGGGCTACATTCAAGATGGCTTTTCTTGATAGTTTTTTCCCCTTGGAACTAAGGGAGAGGAAAATCCAAGAATTCATCAACCTTCGTCAAGGGGTTATGAGTGTGAAGGAGTATGGCCTCAAGTTCACTCAATTGTCCAAGCATGCTCCTACTTTGGTGTCAAACTCTAGAGCTACAATGAACAAATTTGTTATGGGAGTATCCGATCTCGTGGTAAATAAATGTAGGTCGGCTATGCTAATCCCAAGTAGGGACATTTCTCGTCTTATGGTTCATGCCGAACAAATTGAGGAGCAAAAACTTAAGAAAATTGGTAGAGAATTGAAGAGGTCAAGGGCCGATGATGGAAATTCTTCTAAGGTTATGTTTGAAATCCAAGATAAACCAAAGTTCAAAAAGATGTTTTCCCTCCAAGGTCCTCCTAACACTCCAAGGGTCAACAAAGGTAAAGTGTCTACCCCCAAGCCTCAAGAAACAAAAGTTGGTGGTCCTTATGTTGAGAAGCCTATTTGTACAAAGTGTGGCTGAAAACATGAAGGCAAGTGCCTAGTTGGCACGGGAAATTGCTAAGGTTGTGGTAAGAGCGGCCACATGAGGAGGGACTGCCCTATGCTAAAGGTTCAAGGAAGGGAAAATGCTCAAGCACAAGCATGTGGCCTAAATCCCGATGCTCCTAAGAAGAATCACTTCTATGTTCTCCAATCCCGAGGTTATCAAGAGAGTTCTCCGGATGTTGTGAATGGTATGTTACAAGTATTTACAATTAATGTTTATTCATTGTTGGATCCCGGTGCCACTTTGTCTTTTGTAACCCCTTTGGTGGCTATGAAGTTTGATATGCTTCCCGATGTCTTAAATGAACCCTTTTCGATTTCCACCATGGTCGGTGATTCCATAATTGCTAAAAGAGTGTATAGGGGTTGTCCCATATCATTGCCCAATAGAGTCACTTTGGTTGATTTGGTGGAACTTGATATGTTGGACTTTGATATTATATTAGGGATGGATTGGCTTCTTGCTTGTTTTGCATCCATAGATTGTAGAACCCGAATTGTGATGTTTCACTTTTCTAATGAACCCATTTTAGAATGGAAGGGAGGAAATTCTGACCCTAGGGGAAGGATCATTTCATGTCTAAAAGCTTATAAGTTGATTTCTAAGGGTTGTCTTTATCACATTGTGAGGGTCAAGGATCTTGAGTCTGAGATTTCTCCTTTGGAGTCGATCCCCGTATTAAAGGATTTTTTGGAAGTCTTTCCCGATGACTTACCCGGGATTTCTCCCGAACGTGAAATAGATTTCGACATAGATTTATTGCCAGATATACAACCCATTTCATACCCTCCTTACCGGATGGCCCCAGTGGAGTTGAAGGAATTAAAAACTCAACTCAGAGATTTGTTGGATAATGGTTTCATCCAACCTAGTATATCTCCTTGGGGTGCACCGGTGTTATTTGTGAAGAAGAAGAATAGATCTCTTCGTATGTGTATTGATTACCGACAATTAAATAATGTGACCATTAAGAACAAGTATCCACTCCCTAGGATTGATGACTTATTTGATCAACTTCAAGGAGCGAGTTACTTTTCAAAAATTGATTTGAGGTCGGGTTATCACCAACTTAGGGTGAGAGGTGTTGATGTTCTGAAAACAGCCTTCCGAACAAGATACAATCATTTTGAGTTCTTAGTGAGGTCCTTTGGTCTTACAAATGCCCCGGCGGCTTTCATGGACCTTATGAACCATGTGTTTAGAAATTTTCTAGACTCATTTGTTATTTTCTTTATCGATGACATCTTGATATACTCAAAAAGTGAGGATGATCACATGAATCATTTGAGGATAGTACCGCAAGTCCTCAAAGATCACCAACACTATGCTAAGTTTAGCAAGTGCGAGTTTTGGCTAAGATCGGTTGCTTTCCTTGGTCACATTGTTTCTAGTGAGGGTATAGAAGTTGATCCAAAGAAAACCGATGCGGTCAAAAGTTAGCCTTGACCTTTGAGTCCTTCCAACATCCGAAGATTTTTGGGTTTGGCCAGTTACTAAAGGTGGTTTGTTGAGGGATTTTCATTTATTGCATCTCCATTAACGGCCTTAACTCAAAAGAAGTCCAAGTTTGAATGGTCGGAATCTTGTAAAAGGAGCTTCCAATTGTTAAAAGATAAGCTCACCTCCGCTCTTGTTCTGACCCTACCGGAGGGCACCAAAGGGTTTGTAGTATATTGTGACGCTTCCCGGGTGGGTTTGGGTTGTGTCCTCATGCAGCATGGTAAGGTTATAGCTTATGCCTCGAGACAACTCAAGGTGCATGAGAAGAATTATCCAACTCATGACCTTGAGCTAGCGGCCGTAGTCTTTGCCTTAAAGATTTGGAGACACTACCTCTATGGGGTAGATGTGGATGTGTTTACCGACCACAAGAGCCTTCAATATGTTTTTACCCAAAAAGAATTGAATCTCCGACAAAGGAGGTGGTTGGAACTCTTGAAAGATTACGATATGAGTGTCCTTTACCACCCCGCGAAAGCAAATGTAGTTGCGGATGCTTTCAGTTGTGCATCTATGGGTAGTGTGTCTCATGTGGAAGAAGGGAAAATGGAGTTTGCCCGTGATGTACATAGGCTAGCCCGGTTGGGTGTCCGACTTGAAGATTCCCCAAAAGGAGGTGTCATGGTCCGTCATAATTCCGAGTCATCGGTTGTTGTTGACGTGAAGTCTAAGCAACATCTTGACCCTATTTTGATGGAGCTAAAAAAGTCGGTTCTCAACAAAGCAATAAAAACTTTCTCTCAAGGAGAAGATGGGGTGCTTAGGCACCAAGGGAGGTTATGTGTGCCGGATGTGGATGGCCTAAGAGAGACAATCTTAGAGGAGGCCCATGGGTCCCGATACTCCATCCATCCAGGAGCCACCAAGATGTATCGCGACTTACGTGAGATTTATTGGTAGAACGGGATAAAAAGAGACGTAGCAAAATTTGTGGCTAGGTGCTCAAATTGTCAACAAGTCAAAGCTGAGCACCAAGGACCGGGAGGTCTAACTCAAGATATTGATACCCCCATTTGGAAGTGGGAAGAGGTCAATATGGACTTTGTGGTAGGTTTGTCTCGAACTCGTAGGCAACATAACTCCATTTGGGTCATTGTGTATTGGTTTACTAAATCAGCCCATTCTCTTCCGGTCAAGGTTTCTTATTCGGCAGAAGACTATGCTAAGTTGTACATTAAAGAGATTGTGAAGTTGTATGGGGCCCCATTGTTAATTATTTCGGATAGAGGTGCCCAATTTACTTCCCATTTTTAGAGGTCTTTCCAAAGTGGGCTCGGTACTCAAGTGAAGCTTAGTACCGCATTTCACCCTCAAACGGATGGTCAAGCGGAACGCACCATCCAAAACCTAGAGGACATGTTGAGAGTATGTGTCATTGACTTCAACAATAGCTACCACTCAAGTATTGTTATGGCACCCCACCCCTTGAAGAACTTTATGGTAGAAGGTGTCGATCTCCGGTTGGGTGGTTTGAAGTGGGTGAATTTGCTCTTCTTGGTCCCGAGGTAGTCTATGAGGCCACAGAGAAAGTTTGACTTATAAGAGATAGGTTGAAAATGGCTCATAGTCAGCAAAAGTCTTATGCCGATAATAGAAAGAGAGATCTTGAATGTGAAGTAGGTGATTGGGTCTACTTGAATATCTCACCCATGAAAGGGGTGATGGGGTTTGGTAAGAAGGGGAAACTTAGACCCCGGTATGTTGGGCCTTATGAGATCTTGAAGCGTGTCAGAAAGGTCGCTTATGAGTTGAAATTTCCCAATGAATTGGCCCCGGTTCACCCGGTGTTCCATATTTCTATGTTAAAGAAGTGTATAGGTGAACTGGTGTCCATCCTCCCTCTAGAAGGTTTAGGTGTGGATAAGAACCTTCCTTATGAAGAGGTTCTGGTCGAAATCTTAGATCGTCAAGTTAAGAAATTGAGGAATAAAGAAGTTGCCTCCGTAAAAGTACTATGGAGAAACCACCTAGTTGAGGGTGCAACATGGGAGGCCGAGGCCGACATGAAGTCCCGCTACCCTCATTTGTTTCCCTCCTACTCCTAGCCATAGTTGAGGTTAGTAGTCTCTCTTAATTTGTAATAAGTTGAAGAAAAAAATCATGTGTGTTGATGATTATGACATATTTCCTTGTATGTGCATAATTTTTGTGAAAATTCATGCTTAAGTTGTATGTTGAATTTTCATGAATTTTGTGTCTCATGATTGAAATTGCACCCATAGATGTTGTGTAATGTTGTCTTCATGACAGTTGTAATGAGCATGCTTGATGTTGTCTTGTTAACAAAATGTCTTGTTGATTTGTGAAAATATATGTTGAAGCTCATTGAATATGGAGAAGATAGTTCCTCCTATACTTATGTGAAGTAAAGAGTTTTGAGCATAGTGATGTTGTGGATTAAATTCCTATATGATATGATGATATGATGTTGTTGGTGTGACTGGTTGTTGTGCTGCTAGTTTGAGTCATTGTCTCCCTAGAAAGAAGTCCAAGTGACATTCGGGGACGAATGTTCCTTAGGGGGGATATTGTAACAACCCAGAAATTCTATGACTTAAGTTAGAGCCTCACCTTATTAATAATGACTTAAAATAGTCAAAATGATTTTTATAAACCTAAACTAATGTAATTGACTTGGATTGGAAGAGTAAAAGTCTAAACGTCAAGAAACGACCACGACGTCTGGAAACTAGAGAAGAATGTGTTCTAGTGTGTCCTTAGGTTTTGGGCAGGTTTGGGAGTGTCGTATGATGGTATAATCTTGTAAAAAGGTTTAAATTAGGTAAATTATGTTCATAGGGTCAAAATTTCCTAGTACGACCCCCCAAGGACCCCCTTGGGGGTACTTGAGGAGGACCAAAACATAAACCCAAAAGCTGTCAAAACTGCAGCAAACAACGAGACCAAGACTCACGGCCCGTAGAATGGTCGACGGATCGTAAGTCATCGCCGTGAACCCATACTTAGTCGTGGGAGAGTTGACCCACCCAAAAGGGAGCCTCAGTACCAAACGACGGATGACCAGCATGGTCCGTAACTCCACCTTCGGTCCGTAGGTGGAGGGTCGTAAGTCCTGGCAGTTTTATGTTTTTAGTTTTTGGTTTAGGGGTTTTAGTTTTAATTAGTTATTTAATTAAGGGTTACGAAGGGTGGTTAGTTAAGTAATTACCATTCTAAGCCTAACTATAAGACCCTAACCCTAAGACTTTAACTCACACAACTAAGCTCACAAGTCAAACTCATTCTTTCTCAAAACTCTCTCAACTAAGAACCCCATTGAAGAAGAAGACCAAGGTTCATCTAGGGCAGCAAGGTTTCGATTTTTCCCCATCAGTTCTCAAGGAATTAACTAAGGTATGGTTGCTTATCACTCTTGGGATTCCTTTCCCCAAGAGGCCCCTTCAGGATGGATTTCAAAATCTCCAATTTCTAGGATTTCAATCCAAAGACGTGGTTCTTCTTTCTAAAGTGAAATGGATGTTATAAATTGACTTTCATTGATGTTATCTGAACAATTATGAATAAATTTATGTTGTATTTGTGGTTTCCTGAAGAATTTCCCATTAGACCCATGTTTCTCCTTCTTTTCATAATTCTAACCCTAGTTTGTGTTGGATATTGATTGAAGGCTATGAATTGAAGGTGATGTTATATAATTCATGTTTGTATGATGATTCTACCCTAGGTTATGTATAATTTCTATGAAATTAGGGTTGAATCTTTGAATGAAACCTTGAAGGCTATGAAGGGAATATGTCAATTGATTATATTGATGTTGATGATGTTATTACTTCATGAATTACCTTGTATTATGTATTGGTTATGAACTGATTGGTGATTGAAGTATGAATGTCCTAGGAAGGGCAAGAAGGTATAAAAGTTGGTTCTTCTTTGAACTCCAGTATGGAAGGTGAATTACTTTGATTGTAATGATGCTATACCTAATATGTTGTTGTGGTGTTGATGACCTAGTTTCCTCATCCTTAACCCTCTACACTTGAATTAGCTATGAAATATGTATGTATGTTATGGTATGATTGCTATATGATTGAAAGGTAGTTCTCACGATTATAGTGTAATGTAAAGTGAAAGGGTTACTCACTTACTAAGTGTTTCTAAAGTGAAAGGATTCCTACTCACTTATGAACACATATGAGTTATTATGGTAAGATGTTTTCATAAAAGTCTAGTAAAGGCTAATGTGAACTTATGTGATAACTAAACATGATTACAAAAGGGAATTAGATGCTTAGAACCGAAAGGGCATGTAAATGAGATGGGGGTCTCACGTGTAGTAAGTCCGGATCCCTACATGGGTTTCCTCACGTTTAGCAAGTCCGGATTACCCACGGTATGTGTTCTCTCATGAGATGGTAATACCCACGTTTAGTAAGTAAGGATTTCTAGAAGCAATCTCCTTGACCCTTAACTATGTGCCAACATAGGACTCTAGCTTAGTGGATCCACCTAGATAGCTATATACGAAAGGTTACACCTTAGGAAAGTGTTAACCCTCTCTGTTCGATGTGGGAGTAGAACACCGGATTCCATGTAGCTCTCATGGTTTATGTCGGTTATGGCAAAATCTCCCTAATGTAAAGCTAAATGAAGGTATGAAAGGTGTGAACTCTTACAAGGGCTTTCTTAAGGGTTTCTTCATTGTGTAAGGGAGGGTATGAGACTTTTCTTGCACATTGCACTTGTGGGATCCTAAGAGATGGTCGTAGTAGTGTTCACTTATGATTATGATGATTATTACTTATGTATGTTGCAGCTATATTATGTATGATCATTATGAATATGGTAAGTTATGATGAAGTATGATCGTATGTATGTATGCATGAAGTAAGTTGCTTAATGTGATACTTGGCTTTGAATAGGGTTATGGGATTCTATTTCTTGCACTGCACTAGTATTACTTGGGTTGTCTACGTGTTGGGATGATATTATGTTGGTTTGTACTATGATTCTTACTTTGTGTGCATATTGGATTTACTTGGTAAAAATCATGTTTTGACTAAAACGATCCCTTTATGCAGGTTTCAATGGTTTTTATGCATTGTAGCCATACTTAGTACGTGTGTTGTACTAACCCATTTTGTCTCCTTTCTCCCCAAACATTTATGTTCGGGCCGTTGAGGATTCAAGCTTACTTCTCAAGACACTTGGAGTTGCTTCCCCAAGTTGGTGAGTCCTCAAGTCCGAGGACAAGACCCTATGATCTAGCTTCTATGTTTAGTTCTTTGTTTATGTTGAAAGACAATGTTGTACTTTCCTATTTCTAGACTTCTTATTGATGTAAGGGCTAAGTCCCATTTTTATGACGAAGTTAGATTCTATTTTCATATATGAAGTGAAGTTGAACTTCAAAAGTAAAAGTTTTTAAATTTTCCGTGTTTTATTCTATAATGCATGCTATGATGAATGTTGAGGGCTTGTATAAGACCTCTTAGAGGTCGAATAGGCCGGTAACGACTAGGGAATGGTCTCGGGTCGTTACAGTCAACAACACCCTTATTTACCGAGTCAAGACTTCAGTAAAAATACTGGAGCAACATGTTATCAAGCAAGCTATGGGTTGGGCATTGAAGCACCAACTTTTTGAATCGCAGCCAAGTTTCATGTATTGGGTGGTGTTCTAGACGCTTGAAGCTCTGAATTCTATCCCGAAGAGTCATTATTTTTGAGGGAGAGAAAAATCGCACTTGAAATGCGGTAACCAACTTTTCCCATGTAGTAATTGATTCATGTGGCAATTCAGCCAACCACTTACATGCCTCTCCCATCAAAGAGAACGGGAACAACCTCAACCAGACCGACTCTTAGGAGATGTTCTTGAAGGAGAACGGTCGACATACCTCCACGAAATTTCTAATGTGCTCATGAGGATCCTCATGAACCAAACAACTAAAAGACCCTTTAGTTGTAAGAGTTGCAACATAGTACTCGTGATGTGAAACACCACATTCCCTTCGACTAGAGGAAAGCGAATAACACCAATACCACCCACGAGATGGGGGTCATTAGCATGAGGCTCATTGACATAGTTGAGGTTTCCGATGTCGTCTTGATGGCCTATTTGGCTCCCATTGCTGCCGTTCATACTCATACTTCCTGTATTCAACACAAACAAATAAAACAAAATTAAAATTGAGTAAGTAGAACTATAACTAACAAGAACATAATTTATTTTAACTAGAAATTCTCAACTAACACCACTCCCCAGCAGCGGTGCAATTTTGATTTCACGTATTAGGACAATACTTGCAATTCAAGTGCCAACGATCGTGAGTAGTAATATAACCCAACTAGAGAGTTGGGGTCGAGTCCCAAGGGAGTGTTTCATAATTGAGAATCAATAGAAAAGCATAAATGTGTTCAAGTCAATAATATTCATAAACATTTACAAAGAAAAACATGATAAATCAAAGGGTGACACAAGTGTCCAGTATCAAGGGGAGTTTAGTAATCAGTTATCAACTAAAATGACAACTAAAAAAAACAAAAATACAAATATGGAGACAGGATTCTTGGGATGTGATAGGATTATGGGCTAACATAAACAACCGGGTAGTTGCTATTGATAGTAAATCTCTGTAAATTGGTAACTAAGCTAGATATAGTGGGGGTAAATTTTCTCTCGAACAACTTACCCCGAATCAAATCGGATTCTCTATAACACCAATAAGCGGCAATGAAGCATAGCCTTTGCGTTAGTCCATTCAGTCTCTCGAGCTGAATGTGTGGGAATGGATTTAGGGTTCACTCTCTCGAGCTGAACCCACGACGACCCAATAACCACAAACCATCGATTTAGTAGTTTTAGTTTCAAAACCTCTCTCTCGAGCAGGTCAAAAATACGAAAATAAAATTTTATTTGCAACTACAGCCCTATTAAATCACACACAACCACTGAACGAAATCACCTTTAAACAACAAATGAACTATCAATTAGCAATACCCAACAGTAAATTCAACTCATATTCACATAATCACACCCCAAGAATTGGGGTTTTAGCTAGACATAGTAAAGATATAGAAATCGATACCAAAAAATGTTTACATAAAGTGAGTACGATTGATATGATCATTACACACATTTGATGCTTATCATGACAAACGACACTAACCTACGGTATGAGTGTCTACGATCATCGATAGTATAGTAACCCAACAAAAGGTTGGGGTCGTGTCCCAAGGGAGTGGTTTTGAGAATTAAAAGAAAAATACAATTTAGCTCTAACTAGTCATAGCTAAAGATATTAATGATTAAAAACATAGTAAATTAAATGGGGCGACACAAAAGTGTCAAATATCGATTGGTTTTTTTGTCATAACTAGTAAAAACAACAAAAAATAACAAGAAAATCAAGAATGGGGCAGAATTTTTGGGGTGTGACCGCAATACAAGTTGAGATAAGTAGTTCGGTACATGCTTTTGAAAGGAAATTTGTAAAATAATAGTGACTAGGCTAAGCTTTAAATGGAAATGAGTTCCCTCTCGGGCAACTTACCCCGTTTCAAATCTGTTCCTCTCGGACACCCATTTGCCGCATGAAGACCAACCTACGCCTTACCCCACTTACTCTCTCGAGTTGAGTGTTAGGATATGGGACTAAGGCTCACCCTCTCGGGCTGAACCTCATGTCGACCCACTCCTTAAGCCATCAGTCTAGTGGTCTTGGTTTCGCGGCCTCCCTCTCGGGCAAGCCAAAAACACATGGGTGGCTTTTTATTTACAACTACAAACCCTTTAGGTTAAACCCCAACCACTAGGTGAAAGCACCATTAAACTACATCTAACCTATCAGCAAGCAAGACCCAACAATAATATCAACAAATATTTGCTAAATCACACCTCAAGAAAGGGGTTTTAGCCACACATAAAGAAATAACAAAATAAACCTAAATTGATAGTGAAATCAAATGGGTATTTGAAATTAAACATTGATTTAAGCAAAGGAAGAAGAATGGAGAAGACCCACTTCCAACTTGGGGAAGATGAAATCCTTCTTTCTTCAAGTATCCCAAAAACACTCTCCAAACTAGAGAGAAAATATCTAATAAAGTACTATTCTATTATGAAAATTATAATAATGGTTTGGAACTTAAAAATTAATAACAATTTTAGTATTTATAGACTTCAGAAAATAGTGTTGGGATTGACTAGGATCGTTTGGTGAGGTAAGTGGGAATCGGCGATCAACTCAGTGATTCGCCCATCGTCTGGTTCATTGCCTTCTGTGCTTACCTACAACATCTTTGCGTCTTGGAGCATTAGGCGGTATAGCACTAGCCGAACAGAGGGAGAAGTATGTTCCTTCGGCGATTCGCCAATTGTGCTTGTTCCTTTTTGTGCCTAAGTGTCCATGCTTCCACTAAAACTTTAAATACCTGAAACTTAAGAGTTTTAATCAGATATTGAGATAAAATAATCATTTTAGGACTCTTCTTCTATTAAAATAAAACCCTAAATGAGTCCAATTTGTAGGCTCGTCAACACCCCCAACTTAAACTTTTCGTTGTCCTCAAGTAAAACTCAAGTTCAGTAGTTAAAAAAGAGTTGTCTCAAATAGTGCTACACTAGACTCAATCATGAACATACAGAACAAGACTCAAATTACTCATGCAAAGATCAATTATGTACTCAATAATTCAAGTTGTGACACACCATTACCAAAGATTATCATGCTCGCAATACTTACTATTTATGCAACTTCAAGCTCAACAAAAGTATCTAAATGCCTTCACACAAAGAATGATTCCATATTCACACACATAGGCTAATCAATTTAAGATCAGGAATCAGATGCAACGCTCACACTCAAAAATAGGAACACAATGCATGCTTTCACCCACAGGTTTGCTCTTATTTTCCTATCAACCTTCGATTCGGCTCACTCAAGATCAAAAAGGTCTTTACAAAGCTTGTAATGGGGCTGAATGCAAAGGTATGGTCATTTAGGTTGAATTACTTTCATCCTCGTGAGATGTGATGCTCACAAAATATCCTCTTCCCTTCCTTTCTCAATTCTTGTTCTAGTGCTCATAAGTCATCTTATTATTCGCTCTCCATATATTGCTTGGAAACCCAGTTTCTTTTGCACTTTTATTCCACAACTTTATTTTCTTTCTTTTCTTTTCTCTTCTTTTTTTTATATGGAGGGTTTCCATTTTATTTTTCAATACAATAGGTTCAAGAGGCTTTCTTGTACTTCTTGACTTTTCCTTTTTCTTTTCACCACATCCCCAACTTAGGGTTTTGGCCTAAGTTGGTTATTCACTAAATCATAAATTAAGAGGATTATAGGTAGTGGATCAAGTAAGGTCTAGGGTTCATCAAGGTTTTTTCAAAGAAAGGTAAGGCTCAAAGGGTGTTCAAGAGAGTTTCACACGCTCACGGGTAGGCCACAAAAGAGGTATATGTCAAATTGTCTCACACTCTTCAAAAGTTGCCTGAGATCATCTCAAGAGCAATCCTTACTTAATCAATCGGATTAACGGGGCCAATTCTAGGTGCATTCATGCATGGTTCGAAATAAGCTCATCACACAAGGCATCGACACTAAAGTCAAACAAGGCTACACATGTTTGCTAGTGTGCAATGGTCATCACAGGAGAATCAATTTGATACATGGTTAATCACAACGAGATGCAAAAAGTTCACATATTGTTTATGCAAGTTCATTTGGTCCCGTTGTAGCCGCACATTCATGTTTGTTCGATTGTGAGCACTATTCAAGTCATCGGTATTGATCATACCAAGACTCAAATTTTTGCAAAAGAACAGCCACATTCTAGAGCGTATAGCGGGTGGCAAAAATGTGCAAAAATTTCAAAAAAAATCGAAAGGGTCAAAATTGTTTTGCAATTAAAAACAAAAGGAGCTATAAGCTCAATCATTCGCACAAGCATTATAAAACAATTTCAAGTAAAACAACCTAAATATGTACGCAAGACAACATTCAAAACAACACACAAAGGTGAGCCTCACCCCACCACAAATAAAAACATTTGTCCTCAAATGCAAATGAAAGTATCGAAAATTAAAAATAGAGAAAAATAGAGAAAAAGGTAAAGAGGGATCCTGTCTAAGTAGTCGCTCCATCTGTCGGGGCCTTAGTTCCCGGTGTAGTGCTCTGAATATGAGCATCATTGCCCGGAGTTACCTCAGAAGGACCAGCACAGAACAATATGATATGATCATTGCAAATGAGTACCAAATTTTTGAAAGTAAACTCGGGGTTCGAAAAACCAACCTTTGTGCCGATTAAAGTACTTTGAAATGCTATGCGGCAATGAAATCAAACTCCGAGCACAAATCCACAACCAAAATACTTATGGAATGCAAAATTATTTAAGATACTGACTAGGTGAGATATTTGGAAGATTAAAAGCGAGGGAAAGGGAAAGGTTTGGAAGTTTAAACCTTTGACCTGTTAAGAAACCGACCAGTTCTTGCCCATTCGGCGACATTAGTCATGCTCACCAAGTTTTACTGGACCTCTAGTCAAACAAGGGGTCCAAACGGCGGACTAGATCGCATTCGCCGACTAGATCGGCGATTCGCCAATGAGCTCTTGGGCACACCGAGTTTTACATACTCCACTTTGAAGTTGTCTTTAGTCCAACGGTGGTTTAAGTCGGGGTCACCGACTTCTTCGGTGATGCATCGACTGGACCTTTGGCTCGCCCATTTGTAGTTTTCACTTACTTTCCATACGTTGACCTATACAAACAACGCACAATTATTTCTTAAAGCAAAAATAAAGCGGTAAAAATCTTGGGTTGCCTCCCAAGAAGAGCCTTATTTAACGTCGTGGCACTATGCAACTTCTCACTCAAGTCTCATTAGTGAGGTTTGCTTTATCTTCATGAGGCCGCCCCTCTTTTGGCTGTGGGTAGAGAGAAGATAGCACTTGGTCCATTTGGGACTTTTTTCATCATGAACAATCATTCTTCATGTTTCAACACACAAATAAGCAATACAAAACTAGAAATTAAGTTAGTAAAACTAGAGCTGTTAAAAAACAGAAAATCTACTTAACTAAGAATTCCCAAATAACACCACTCCCCGGCAGCGGCACCATTTGATAATTATCATGACCAACGACACTAACCTATGGTATGAGTGTCTACGAATGTCGATAGTATAGTAACCCAACTAAAGGTTAGGGTCGTGTCCCAAGGGAGTGGTTTTGAGAAATGATAGAAAAATACAATTTAGGTCTAACCAGTCGTAGCTAAAAATATTAACGATTCAAAACATAGTAAATTAAACGGGGCGACACAAAAGTGTCAAATATCGATCGGGGTATTTGTCACAAGTACTAAAAACAACAAAAATTAACAAGAAAATCAAGTATGGGGAAGAATTCTTAGGGTGTGACCGCAATACAAGTTGAGATAAGTAGTTGAGTACATGCTTTTGAAAGGAAATTTGTAAGATAATAGTGACTAGGCTAAGCTTTAAATGGAAATAAGTTCCCTATCTGGCAACTTACCCTGTTTCAAATGCGTTCCTCTCGGACACCCATTTGCCGCATGAAGACCAACTACACCTTACCCCACTCACTCTCTTGAGATGAGGGTTAGGATATGGGACTAGGGATCACCCTCTCGGGATGAACCTCATGTCGATCCACTCCTTACGCCATCAGTCTAGTGGTCTTGGTTTCGCAACTTCCCTCTCGAGCAAGCTGAAAACACATTGGTGGCTTTGTATTTTTAACTACAAACCATTTAGGTTAAACCACAACTAATCGGTGAAACCACCAATAAACTACATCTAACCTATCAACAAGCAAGACCCAACAATAATAACAACAAATATTTGTTAAATCACACCCCAAGAATGGGGGTTTTTAGCCACACATCAAGAAATAAAATAATACACCTAAAATGATAGTGAAATCAAATGGGTAAAAGAAATTAAACATTGATTTAAGCAAAGAAAGAAGAATGGAGATGACCCACTTCCAACTTGGGGAAGATGAAATCCTTATTTTTTCAAGTCTCCCAAAACCCTCTGCAAACTTGAGAGAAAATATCCAAAAAAGTAATATTCTATTCTGAGAATTATAATAATGGTTCGGAAGTTAAAAATTAATAGCAAATTTAGTATTTATAAACTTCAGAAAATAGTGTTGCGATCGACTCAGATCATTCGGTGAGGTGAGTGGGAATCGGCGATCGACTCGGTGATTCACCCATCATCTAGTTCATTGCAATATGTGTTTGCCTACATTATATTTCCGTCCTGGACCATTGGGTGGTATAGCACTACTTCGCGGAACTGATTGGCGACGCGTCGATTGCTCCTTTCTTCACTTTTTTTATGCATTTCCTTCAGGGCTTCGCGTACTGGAACAAACGGTGAAGTACATTCTTTCGGCGATTCGCCAAGTGTGCTTGGAAATGCTCAGGCTTCAGTTTCTTCGTTCTTTTCAGCCTTTTTGTTCCTTTTTGCACCTAACGGTCCATGCTCCCACTAAAACATTAAATACCTGAAACTTAAGAGTTTTCATTAGATATTGAAATAAAATAAGCATTTGAGGACACTATTTTTATTATAATAAAGCCCTAAATGAGTCCAATTTCTGGACTCATCAACGGCTAAGATGAAGAATCTTCAATACCCACTTCCAATTTCTTCGAAATGGGAATCTTCAAAATCTCCAAACTTGAGGAAAATTGTCTCCAAAAACTAAGTTCTAAAAGGGTGAAGTACATTCCTTTGGCGATTCGCCAAGTGTGCTTGGCAATGCTCAGGCTTCAGTTTCTTCGTTCTTTTTAGCCTTTTTATTCCTTTTTGCACCTAAGTGTCCATGCTTCCACTAAAACTTTAAATACTTGAAACTTAAGATTTTCATCAGATATTGAGATAAAATAAGCATTTGAGGACACTATTTTTATTAAAATAAATCCCTAAATGAGTCCAATTTGTGGACTCGTCAACGTCTAAGATGAAGAATCTTCAATACCCACTTCCAATTTCTTTGAAATGGTAATCTTCAAAATCTCCAAACTTGAGGAAAATTGTCTCCAAAAACCAAGTTCTAAAACTTAGTAATTCTAAAATTTAATAAATTGTTCGCATACAAAATCTTCTTCTAAGCTAAAAATTTAAACAAGTATTTATATTCGTCAAAAAGTGTACTCCGAAGGTCCACTCGGCGCAGTTAGTCGAGATCGCCGATCCACCATTTGGTCTGGTACCTCACTTTATGCATTGGCCTTCAGCAAATCCAAGTTCTGTAACTTTTGGCGATATAGCACTACATCGCGGTACTGTTCAACGACTCGCCGACTACTTCTTTATCTCGCAAACTCTACTTTCTCCTTCAAAGCTTGGTACACTGGAAAAAAATTAGGTGAGACCATGTCAATTCGGCGACTCGCCTAATGGTTTAGGCGATTCTCAGGCCACCTTTTCTTTGTTCTTTCAAATGCCTTGTTTCTTTTTGCCCAATAGTGTCCATGCTTTGTCTAGAAATCGAAATACCTGAAACTCAGGGATTTTCATCTGTTATTGAGACAAAATATGCATTTGAGGACACTAAATTCATCAAAATAAAGCCCTAACAGAGTCCAAATCGTAGACTCATCATACATTTATAGGTCTATTGAGAGGAAGACACTTGATTCTTGAAGAAATCAACTTACCTTAAGCTTTGGAGGATTGAAAATGAGAAAAGCTTGAAGAAATAACTTGAAACAAGTCCTTACACGTACTTGAGTATATGAGAAAGTATATCCCAAACTGCTAATATAAAAACAACAAGTTTGGCCAACTTTCAATACAGTGCCACAAGTCCCGCAGTGATTGGGTAGTGCACGCGTCTGTCGTAAAATGAACATAATTTTTTACTCCTATATCTTTTTAACAAGAGGTTTGTTGTTCTTGAAACTAGACTCAAATACCTTAAATTAAATAGGTTATTAGGACCTCTAACTCATTATATTTTAGGAGATATGCTCGTTCAAAGTCAGATGAGAAATGAGATCATTTGTAGTATTCTTCCACAATGAACCTTTAAACTTTAATTTTTTCTTTAATGATGTCTTTGGCCTAAAAATTTTGTTTAACCCTTAAAATTACAAATATAAGGGTTTCATGGTATGCTTAACCATTTTCCATTATATACCTCCTCCGATATCACATCTATGCATTGGTGTTTACTAGTCGCAAATGTATTTTAAGTTACAGGATATTACATCAAGTCTCTATTCATCCATTGAAGATAAGCAATTGACTTTGAGGTATGATATATTTCATCCATAAATTCCTTCCATTCAAGGGGTTCCCAAATTGTCCTATTTTCAAATTGTAGAATTCCCCAATCGAGTTAGGGTTTTCTTCAATTGCCATGTGTTCTTTTGGTTATTGATTTTAATGATTGAATTATGATCTCTTATGCGTGAATTGATAAAAAAAACTATAATTTTATGATGTTTTCCCATGAACCCATGTAAATACCATATTTTCCAATTATGATGATGTGATGTGGGTTTTGAATAATGAAAGAGGAGATTATGAAATAATGCATGTTCTTATGAACTCTATGTAAACTTTCTAAGGATTCTTTGGGAGTGAAGTATCAATGACGATGATGATGATGTTGTTGTTGTGTTGTTGAAAGGATTTCTCATAAACGCATGGAAGCATGATTGTGAAAGGTTTTCTCACATAGTAAGGATTCTAAGTTTTGAATGTCTTCTAATGAAACCTTGCTTGGATTGGATACTTAATTGTACCATTCCACGGAAGTCTTATGACTTAGCTTTTATTGGTTATTGAATGACACCGTTCCATTGATAGCTTTGATTGGCAATATGACGTGCCCTTCCATGGATAATAAGATTAAGTAAGAAATGACTATTCTGTAGGATTTATGCGTAGTACCGAGAGGATATTGAGATTGAATCTTTCCCATTAGTAGAGGTCGGGTTTCTAGAAGAAATATTTTTATCCCATACTTATGTTCCCCCATAGGATGATTAGCTTATACCTCCTTACAAAAGTATAAGCGATCGTTATCAAGTAAAGAACCTAACTTGTAGGTTTGGATCGATCCCACGAGGAAAATGGTTTAGACTTTACTTTAACTAACAATTATATTCAATTAGTCAAATTATCTCCAGAAACAGGTAATAAAAGGGGGGTTGTGCTTGTGTGAAACAAAGAGTACAAACTTAATAAGTAATCAATAATCAAACTTAACTTTGGTTGTTATCAAGATAAGAGAAATAACTAGGGTATACGTGTTCCCCACAATCTCATCACACAGTAATCTTAGTAATTGCAATCCTTTTCTAGTGTATTACATGCAAAGTGATAAGTTAGGTATCTCTAAATCCTTGGTCCGGCATCTAGAGAATTTCATCCCGCACCTTGGTCCGGCTACGTGTGTATAATTTACTAATCCTTATCTTTACCTCATATTAGACATCATAGTCGATGTTTGGCTTAGTTATTACTTTGCACCAATCGACACTAGCCTATTAGATAATATCACACTAAATCAATGTTGATAATTCCTTTCTTGTTGATTACCTCCTTGGTCCGGCAAGTAGCAACAAGGTGAGTTCTAACGTTAGCCACCGTTAAAAAGACTTCTAAACTAAAGAATTATCAATACATGCAACACACTATTCAAAAATTGCTTATTTACTATTCATACTTTGTTAAGCGTTCATGGTTCCCACAACCCTAGTTGTGGATTTAGTTACTCATATTGGCAAGAACACAATTCATAATTGTAGATGAAGAAATCATGAACTTACGTAAAGAGAATAATAAACCCAGAAATTAAACTTGAATTGCAAAGCCAAAATTTTCAAAACGAACTTGGGAAATCAATAATTGCTAGAGTTGCAAATTAATCTCCAAAGTTACAAAGTAAAACTAGAATAATAGTGTCTAACCCCCAAAAAGGAGGTTTACATATCCTATTTATAGAAAACAAATCCTAAATAAAAAAGGAAACAAATTAAGGAAAGTTTTGTTCAAGTACGCGTCTTCAATCCACGAGACCGACTTACGGACCGTCGATGGATCTACGGTCCGTAAGCCCCTTCCGTCACTCGGGACATATAAAATATTTCAGCTTCCAAAAATCAGCTTTTCTGAAGCAAACGATGGACCAGCAGTACGGACCGTAGATTGACCTACGGTCCGTCAATCCCCTCCGTAGCTCCATACTTAGAATCTTCAAAAATCAGGTACTGGAACCCTCGCAGTATCACCTACGGATCAACAGTACGGTCCATAGATCAATCTACGGACCATCAATGGGCACCGTGGTTCCACACTTGGTCAGATTTCCCTAATTTGTCCTCAATACCATGCCTGCTGATCTACGATCATAACCTACGGACCGTGAATGGACCTACGGTCCGTAGATCACCTCCGTAAATGCTATGTTTCTGCATTTCCTTTAGCTGTCTTTAAACTTCCGTGCCTGAACACCTTTCCTGCAAAACATGATAAAAACCAATATCAAAAGGCCCTAGACACACACAACTTAGAAATACCGTAAACTCACGGTATATCAACACCCTCAACTTAAATTCCTTGTTTGTTCTCAAGACGCACTACAACTCTAAACGGCACTTGTATAGAAGCAAGCATTTCTAAACTCAAGCAATCACATGGCTCTCAACCTCCTCATTGTTCGGGTGCACATTCGTTATCTCAGACTCGACAGGCCAACTCATGTGGATCACATCATGACACAGACCAACCAACTGACACACAGCAGACACCTTCTCACTGTCACCCAGGTACCAACTTTCTGACGATGTAACTAGTGCCCTTACTTCAAACGAAATCCCTTTTTCGCAAAAATTTAATGTCATTCATGGTACAAGGATTTATTCAACACTCACGCTCAGAAGTAATTTCAAATACAGTTAGTGCTTACTGCCATAAGCTTGCCCTTAGTTTCACTGCTTAGACTCTCCAAACTAGACTCTAGGACCACTATAGGACTTTATTGGCTTGTAACGTAGGCTCAGGGTCAGGTGTGATACATTTGGGTACTGCTTAGTGACTTTCTGCCCTCCTTGTCATTACACTAGGCTTTTAACCTCTTTTTGCCCTATTTTTGTCATATTATTGCTTTACCTTCTTTCCCTTAATTTTCTTCAACCACGGATGTGACTTTAGACTTTGTAGCTCATTTTCCTTTTATTTTATTGTTTTTTTCGCTTTTAACAAGTCACATCTTTTCCTTATGTTTTCCCCTTTTTTTTCTTTTTTTTTAAAAATTTTTCCACTCCTTTCATACCCATTTTTCTTTCAGTTTCCTCTTTCATAGCCACACTCAACTTATGGATTTTCCGTTAGTTGAGGTGCACAATACCCAATGTCAGGTGACTGCCAAGATTGAAGTTACTTTTAACATCAGCCACCCTCAACTTAGGCTTTTGGCCTAAGTCAAAGTGCACATGTCCAAGGAGGGACCGGGGCCAACATAGTAGATTATGGGAAAGTGAGTTCGGGGTTTTAGAAAGAAATGGTTTATTTTTAGGCTCAAAGTTGGATCAAAGGGGACAGTTATTTCACTTGGTTGAATCCTTCTAGGCAATTTGTGGATTTTTCAGAACAATGGCCTATGATCACTTCCTATCCTTTAGATTGAATTGTCTTAGCAGGACTAACCGGGCAAGTTCTAGTTTTGCACAAAACCGTTTGAACAATCAATGATTCTCACCCACTCTTGGCACATAGTTTCATTATCAGATTATCAGATTACCCAGTTCAAGTTTCAGGTCTAGTCATGTCATCAAGTCGATTGTTACTATGTCATACTCAAAGCCAACACAATCAACTAATTGTAGCCTACTTCTAGCATACAACCCAGAATATGACGGGTATCATTTTTTTTTATTTTTTTTATAAGCCATCATGCTTCATTCTGTATCATGTTTCTACACATTCAATCCTAAAACATGCCAGTTTAACAAAAATTAAACAGTCTCTTGGGGGAAAAGAACACAGGCAAGAAAACCCCAAGAGAGGATTCATGAGTTGGGTTACTCAGACTTCACCCTATCACTCACAATCCATTTACCCCACCCCCAACAAAAATAGATGCAATTGTCCACAATGCATACATAAATAGTAAAACAAAATGGATTCGGGTGAAGCAAACCTATGGCGCAAAGCGCCGGCGAATCATCAACAACCAGGGGGGTCCGGTTTCCCGGAGCCCTCTGGAACATCAGTGGGGGCACCCTCAGTAGTGCCCACCTTAGCAATCCTAGCACCCTCAGTAGTGCTCTCTATCAACCGCTCCGCACCATCAGTGGCGCTCACAACGCCCCTCAAAATAGGCTGAACCTCTGCAACTAGGGGAGAGCTCGATGCCCCTGCTTTCTCACGCACCCTCTACTGGCGCAACTCTTCGTCTGCAATCGAAGCCCTCCTAGCCTCCCTCTCCTGTCGATGTTGTCTTTTCTGAGCTTTCTCTTCCTCCTTGCGATGACAGTGGTGCCGCTTGCCACTGGCATGGGTCGGTACAGGACCTTCCTCGGCGATACCACTGAATAGAGCATCTAGCACTGTATCATCAGCCAGCGCAGTAGGGGCAGCCTGAGTCTCAACTGAAGGTGCAACAAGAATGGCATCAACGTCAGTTCGGAGGCTGGATATGTCAGCCTACAAAGCAGATAAGTCGGTGGGCGGAGCTGATCGCTCGAGGACTCGCAACTCAAAGGCGTCAAGACGCTTATTAACAGCCAGGACCTTACGGGCCATCATCCCCTCTATCCTGCGCTCCATTGTGGCTTCTGACTCGACGATGGACTTTTGCATCCACGACTGGATGTGATGCAGCAGGGTGGCCATCTGAGCTTCTAATTTCTGAACTCTGGCCAAAGTGACCACAGTAGCTCCTAACTGCAGTGTGGACCGGGAAGAGCTAGGAGCCATACTAGCTGCCTGAGATGAGGAGCCCGAAATAGTGTCGGTGTGATCGGGGATGCTAAGGTCATCAACCTGTGCCTGCCCCAGTGTGTCTGCAAGATCGGCACCCAAAGGAGGTACCTCAACCTGAGGCTCTCTGCGAGGTGCTGCCACATTTGCGTCATCCCGAATAAGGTTGATGTCCAATGCCCCTGTAGGGTGGACTAACTTGTCGCAATGCCAGATTGGCACCCCAGTCCCTGCACAAATGAAAAATCATCATGGGAAGGGGTAAGTGGTGGAGGTCCTGAAAGCTCTCTCGTGAATATCTGCCAGTAGCATGCGGGCAAAGTCGATCTCTACTCCTGCTACTAATGCTGCAACCATCACCGCTCTGTCCCAAGTGACTTGATTGTCAGCTTTTGTAGGCGACACTCTGTTACGCACCAGCAGCCAGAAGAACTTGGCCATAAAATTTAACGTGGCCTTCCGGATGCCCAACCGTGGAGCAGCGACCCATTCTGCCCGCTCGCCATCCGCAGCAACGTACCTGGCCAGCCATAGTATAACAGCCTCTCGCTGCTCAGCATTCCTCTGAAAAGCGCCACTCCGCACGATGTCCTAGCGGTAATAAAACTCTGAAGTGTTAGGTGACCAAGAGTGGCCCATGGTAGGACTATAGAGAAAACGGCTAATGGTGGCGGGTGATATGTCCACCGGACACCCTCGAACCAAGGTGGACGTGAGCGGAGCCTGAGCTAGTGGTTGTGACCACTTGGAAATGAAACCGCGGAAAGTGGCAGCATAGGAAGCATAGTACTCCCGGACAATCTCCTCGCTATATGTCCCTGGGTCTCGAGCCATCCAGTCACAGTTGTGAAGTTTGAACAGCTGGTGAATATCTGGAACAGTATGCAAGCTCCCTGTGAGAACTCTGCGCTCATCTGTAATTAGTCGGGCCATCTTTTGTTTGTCATTGACCATCTTACCATTTCGATATATTTGCCATTGCCCTTCTATACACCACTTATTCAGCTCGCCGGCCACAGGAGTGGGGTCATCATTCCTTGGTGCAGGTATTGACTCTGAGCTAGTTGCCTCATCAGACGAGGCTGCTTGGTCATTCTCTCCAGACCCTGTGGATGATTTGGCATTGGACCCTGTAGCATGGACAGACTCTGATTGTGAAGAGTGGGCAGACTGGGAGCCTGAGGCATCGGCAGACTCGGACCCGGACATAGGTCCCTCTGAACTGTAAGCAGCCCCAGTTGGTGACCCGATCAGTGTGTGCTCCTCATCAGACTGGGAGACAGTGACTACGTCGGGGAGCACCTTCCAGGGGATGCTTCTGGATGCAGCGCGAGAAGCCCTAGGATTGAGAGGCACATATGCTGGGTCAGAGTCGTTGTCGGTGTCCTCATCAATCAACCAGAAACTAGGGGCAACAGATTTGGACTTGCCCGGTTTTGAGTAGGTGACCATCTTCTTGGGTGCCATCGTACCTACGGGAACGATATTAGTGCCAAAACTAACCATATGCAGCAAAAGAAACTTTTAAAATTGGTAACGCCCCTAAACTAAGTCCACAAAAAAAAATTTGACAGATGCTACAGTGGTCATCCACGGAGGAGACGTACGGTCCATAGACTGATCTACAGTCCGTGGATCTCTTCCGTGGATCAGGGGGCCTGACATATAGGTCGCAGATGGAAACCACGGAAGTGCAGAACGGTCCGTAGATGGACCTACGGACCGTAGTCCACCTCCGTGGTTTTACACTTGGTGAAAATTTTCAGGTGCTTCCAATGACGAACCCCAACTACGGTCCGTAGACGGGGTATCGTGGAAGCCATCAGTGCCAGGTATCATACATTTTTTTTGCCTTTGTTTTCAACATTAACAAAACCTCATCATGCATTTACAAATTTAAAATATGCTAGTTCGTCATTCTTAAGATTCCGATCGATTATTATACCCAACAATTTAGACTAGATGTGGAACCCTAAGTCGAAACTAGCATATAGTATTTAAGATCACATACACTAATGCTATACAATCACTATCTATCATTCAAAGGGCATTGTAATATTCAAGTTTATCATGCACTTTCATCTAACAATTACCCAAGGTCAAGACCCAACTCCCGACTCTCTATATTCAATCTATGAATCGAAATTTAAAGTGAAGGAAAAGTCTATTACCTTACAAGCAACAAGGAGTGGGGTGATTGCGTGATGATACTATGCTTAGCTAGACCAAGGAGTCACCTCTTCGTTACTGACCAAACACCGGACCCTTTTTGTTAGATTATGGGATGGGTTGTTTTTGGTATGGAAGGGATTTTGGGAATTTATGGAAGGGAAGATATTATGTGGTAGTTATGGAGTGATTTAGGGAGTTCAAAGAGTGGGTGAAACGGTTTTGGGAATAATGGAGAGAAGGGAAATGGTTTGAAACATGGGGGCTTTTAAGTAATGGAGGTCCGGGTCGGGTCAGACAACTTTAGGGTTTGGACTCACGAGACCCCGTCTACGGTCCGTGAGTCGATCTACGGTCCATAGATCGGGACCGTCGATCACTATTATACTTGGACAAATTTAGGGACTTACCTGGGATCTACGGATACCATTGACGGTCCGTGGATCAATCGACGGACCGTCGATGGGATCCGTAGACCTCTGCACCAGACCATTTTTTGCAGATTTCTTGCGTGGTGTACCTGCACATGTAGCAACCAATAGGCTATTACTTTTTTTACATTTTCTGGACACTTTTTAGACACGGACCCTATATTACTTCTAGCCAACACTGAGAACTAAAATCCTGAAGCCCATACCTACATTGATACAAAGACGTAAGTAATCAAAGAAAGCTAAACTACTTAATGGAAAACAGAACCCTATCGTTGGCTAGATTGTACATCTTGGGTTGCCTCCCAAGCAGCGCTTGATTTAACGTCGCGGCACGACACAGGTGTCTTGATTACTCAAACTTCATCAAGATTGTAGGCCTCAATACTTCTTGCACAGTTTCAACATTTCCCAGATAGATCTTGATCCTTTTCCCGTTCACCACAAACCTTGTTCCATCCTTATTTTCAAGCTCAACTGCTCCATGCGAGAGCACTTTTGTGAGCAAAAATGGCCCGGTCCACTTGGACTTGAGTTTGCCTGGAAATAGGGGCAACCTAGAGTTGAATAGCAGCACAAGATCACCAACCACAAATTCTCGCTTTTTAGTTCTTTGATCATGATACCTCTTCATCTTCTCTTTGTATAAGGCTGAACTTTCATAAGCTTTTAGGCGAAACTCATCAAAGCACATTCAAGTCATTCATCATTTTATTAGATACAGTGCCCCAATCCAAATTTAACTTCTTCATTGCCCACATAGCCTTGTGCTCTAACTCTACTGGTAAATGACAAGACTTCCCATATACAAGTTGGTAAGGAGACATACCTATGGGGGTCTTGTATGCAGTGCGATATGCCCATAGAGCATCATCAAGCTTCCTTGACAAATCCGTTCGATTGGCGTTAACAGTCTTCGCCAATATCTGTTTGATTTCTTTATTGGACACTTCAACTTGACCGCTAATCTGTGGATGATAAGGATTGGCTACATTGTGACGGACACCATATTTCTCAAATAGTGCCTTGAACAACTTATTACAAAAGTGAGAGCCTCCATCGCTAATAATAGCCCTCGGTGTACCAAATCTGGAGAAGATATTCTTTTTCAAGAATGCGGTGACACTTTTACCTTCGTTATTGGAGAGCGCTACTGTTTCCACCCACTTCGATACATAATCAACCGCAACAAGAATATACTTCATCCCATATGAACTCACAAATGGATCCATAAAATTAATGCCCCATATATCAAACAATTTGATCACCAGTATAGGATTCATAGGGAGCTCTTGCCTCTTTGAAATCCCTCCATCTCTTTGGGAACGACCACAAGACTTGGCGAAATCATGAGCATCTTGGTGGATGGTAGGTCAATAGTATCCACACTGCAAGATCTTAAGTGCAGTTTGAATACCACTATGATGCCCACCAAAGGGCGATGAATGGCATGCTTCAAGTACACTCAACATCTCAGCCTCAGGCACACAGCGACGAATAATCCCATCAGCACAACTACGATACAAATAAGATTCATCCCAAAAGAATTTCTTCACATCATGCATAAACATTTTCCTTTGGTGAAAAGACAAATCGGGTGGCACAATATCGCTTGCCAAATAATTAGCAAAGTCTGTGAACCAAGGAATCAAATCATTAGAAGCAGCTAATATCTGTTCATCTAGAAAAGCATCATTAATTTCAGCCCTATCTCCAAGCTTTAGCATGGCCTCCTCCTCTAATCTGGACAAGTGGTCGGCAACTTGATTTTCGATTCCCTTTCTATCTTTTACCACAAAATTAAACTCTTGCAGCAAAAATACCCATCTAATCAATCGTTGTTTTGCATCCTTTTTTGCCATCAAATAACTCAATGCAGAATGGTCAGTATGCACGATGACCTTAGTACCAAGCAAGTGGGAACGAAATTTTTCGAATGCAAAAACCACTGCAAGAAGTTCTTGTTCGGTCATAGTATAATTCTTCTGGGCCACATTTAGAGCTTTGCAAGCATAGTAAATAGGGTGAAGAATTTTCTCGCGCCTTTGACCCAATACTACACCAAGCGCCACTCTACTCGCTTCGCACATTACCTCAAACGGTTGTCTCCAATCCGGTGAGATAATGATAGGTGTTGTAACCAACTTTTCCTTCAACTCTCCAAATGCTCTAAGACAAGCATCATCAAAATAGAACTTACTCTCCTTCTCGAGCAGTTTGCACAAGGGATGTGCAATTTTTGAGAAATCTTTGATGAATCTCCTATAAAAACCTGCATGCCCAAGAAAACTTCTAACACCTTTTACAGAGATGGGTGGTGGAAGCTTTTCTATCACCTCAACTTTAGCTCTATCAACCTCAATACCTTTCTCTGAAATTCGATGACCCGACACTATACCTTCTTTTACCATGAAATGACATTTCTCCAAATTCAGCACCAAGTTCCAGTCTTCACATCTTTTGAGCACTTCGGCCAGATGTTCTAGACAATGATCAAACGAATCACCTACAACTGAAAAATCATCCATGAACACTTCAATAGTGTCCTCCACCATATCAGAAAATATCGACATCATACATCTCTGGAAAGTCCCTGGAGCATTGCACAATCCGAATGGCATCCGTTTGAAAGCAAAAGTCCTATATGGGCAAGTGAAGATGGTCTTCTCTTGGTCTTCAGGAGCTATAGAAATTTGAATGTAGCCCGAATACCCATCAAGAAAACAATACTAACCCTTGCCTGCAAGTCTATCTAACATCTGGTCTATGAATGACATAAAAAGTGGTTTTTCTCTGTCCACGCATTCAACTTCTGGTAATTCATGCAAACTCTCCATCCAGTGACAGGCCTCATTGGAACGAGCTCATTTATTTCATTTGGAACCACAGTCATACCACCTTTCTTAGGTACACAGTGCACAGGACATACCCAATTACTATCTGAGATAGGATAAATAACTCCCGCATCCAGCCACTTGATGATCTCTTTTTTGACTACCTCTTGCATAGGAAGATTTAATCTTCTCTGGTGCTCAACACTGGGCTTATGATCTAGCATGAGTTGGATTTTGTGAGAACAGATATCGGGGGGGATCCCAATAATATCTGCAATAGTCCACCCAATCGATCGCTTGAACCTCTTTAATACAGTCACCAAGCACTCTACTTTTCGTGCATTCAAATCTGCTGCAATGATGACCGGCAAAGTATTCTCTTCGCCTAAATATACATACCTCAAGTGCAGTGGTAGAGCTTTAAGCTCTAATTTCGGTGCCTCCACAATAAATGGTCTTGTGGGTGGGGACTCGCGATTCTTCATGTCTAGCTCATACTTCTTTGGTTTGGACCTGTATTCACACTTATCAAGGGCGGCTACCAACTCATCATACTCTTCAATACCATCACTAGCAAAATTCATCATGACTGCTACTAGTGCCTCAACACCTAATCGCTCTTCAATTAGCACTTCTGACCCACTCTCCACTCTGTAATTTATAGCAGATACTGTTTGTAGCTCACCATTCTGCTTTATGGATCTACAGATATTGAAAGTTACTTCTTCATTATTCATTCTGAACTTCATCTGTCCCTTTTCCATATCAACCAACGCACGCCCTGTGGCAAGAAATGGTCTCCCAAGGATAATGGGGACCTCGAAATCAACCTCACAGTCAAGAATCACAAAATCCGCCGGAAAGATGAAAGACTCTACTTTCACTAGCACATTATAGAGCACACCTATGGGCCTCTTTACAGTCCTATCAACCTTTAGTAACCGCATTGCAGTGGGTTGTGGGTCCCCCAGACCCAACTTCTTGTAAATAGACAAAGGTATGAGGTTGATGCTAGCACCAAGATCACACAATGCCTTAGCAAAGTGTAGCAACCCTATAGTACATGGGATCGTGAAAGCACCAGGGTCTTCCTTCTTCGGCACCAGAGATCTTGTAGCAGTAGCACTACAATGCTGCAATCTATCATCATCTTCAAAACTCATAGACCTTTTCTTTGTCACCATATCATTCATGAACTTTGCATACCCAGACATTTTCTCCAAGGCTTCTATCAAAGGAACATTGATAGAAAGCTGCTTAAACATGGTGATAAACTTGCGATATTTACCATCTTCAGTCTTCTTCACTAACCTCTATGGAAAATGTGGTGGAGGTCTACATATGGGAACCACTTTCTGAGATATCTCCACCTCTTGCTCTGTTGCTTTCTCAGAATCTGGTCTACCCTCTATCACATCATCTTCTTTTCTAATCTCAACCTCCACCACAGACGGCATAAGTGGATCTATGGTTTCCTTACCTCCTCGAGTAGTAATTGTCATACAATGACCATCATTCTTTGGATTCTAGATGGTGTTGCTAGGAAGAGTGCCAGGTTGACGTGGGTTCACTGTAGTAGACAACTGAGTCATCTGCTGCTCTAGATGATTTATTGACACTGCATGGGCATCAACCTTTTGACCAATACCATATAAGTCGTTTCTCATCTCCTTCACATTCTCATCAGTCGCATCAAACCTTCTCATCATCTTCTGCAGCATATCTTCAATACGTGTCATATTATCTCCAGCTTCCCTTCCACCGGATTCCTTATTTTGAGGGGGAACATAGGGTCCAACCCGATTGTTTCTGTTGCCATAGTTGTTCCTGTTGTAGATGTTGTCGCGATTGAAGTTCCCATCTCGGACATAGTGACCCTCTCGGTTGTAATTTCCATAGTTTCGACCTTGGTTCCCTTGACCTTGGCGCTAACTTTTCGTGTTGGATCCTTGGGCATTTGGTCAGAAACCCCTCGTCTGATCATTCACCGCATAAGTGTCCTCTTCATAGTAACACTCCTCAACTGGTGGTGGAGTTCTAGTTAAGTAGTTTACAGCATTTACCTTTTCTGCTCCTCCACTCGCATGCTTCAATACCAATCCCAACTCTGTCCTCATCTGAGCCATCTCCTCACGAATATCATCTGTAGAGTTAACAGTTGCATTATGAACGGCAAATGTGTTTCTCCCAGTATCTGACCTCCGAGTGCCCCATGCTTTATTGTTGCGTGAGATCCTCTCCAGTTTTTCAGCAATCTGTGCATATGTACAATCACCATATGAACCTCCAGCAATAGTGTCAAGTAC
>NC_064287.1:26120881-26163261 GCF_019186545.1 Solanum stenotomum
ATTCCTGATTTTGAGGGGGAACATAGGGTCCAACCCGATCGTTTCTGTTGCCATAGTTGTTCCTGTTGTAGTTGTTGTCGCGATTGAAGTTCCCATCTCGGACATAGTGACCCTCTCGGTTGTAATTTCCATAGTTTCGACCTTGGTTCCCTTGACCTTGGCGCTAATTTTTCGTGTTGGATCCTTCGGCATTTGGTCAGAAACCCCTCGTCTGATCATTCACTGCATAAGTGTCCTCTTCATAGTAACACTCCTCAACTGGTGGTGGAGTTCTAGTTAAGTAGTTTACAGCATTTACCTTTTCTGCTCCTCCACTCGCATGCTTCAATACCAATCCCAACTCTGTCCTCATCTGAGCCATCTCCTCACGAATATCATCTGTAGAGTTAACAGTTGCATTATGAACGGCAAACGTGTTTCTCCCAGTATCTGACCTCCGAGTGCCCCATGCTTTATTGTTGCGTGAGATCCTCTCCAGTTTTTCAGCAATCTGTGCATATGTACAATCACCATATGAACCTCCAGCAATAGTGTCAAGTACTGGTTTATTGTTATCATCCTGCCCTCGATAGAAATATTTCTTCAGTGACTCATCATCAATCTGGTGATTTGGGACACTTCTTACGAATGCAGTGAATCTGTCCCACGAGCTGCTCACAGACTCTCCAAGTAATGCCACAAAATTGTTGACCCTATCTTGGTGATTAAGCTTCTTATACACTGGATAGTACTTTGCTTTAATCACCTCTGCTAGTTGGTCCCATGTGAAAATTGAGTTATACGGAAGCTCAGTGAACCATACTGCAGCACCGCCTATCAGTGACAGAGGGAAAACTTGTAATACAATGACATTCATATCCAAGTCTGGTCTACCTACATAACTTTTGCAAACCACCCTTAGCTTGGCCAAGTGAGCATGTGGATCCTCCGATGGCGATCCTGAAAATAAGCCTTTCGCTGTAAGCATATGTATCAAACTACTAGTCACCACAAATGTGTGCCCTGGAGGTAGAGGA
Source organism: Solanum stenotomum (assembly GCF_019186545.1). Classification (NCBI taxonomy): domain Eukaryota; kingdom Viridiplantae; phylum Streptophyta; class Magnoliopsida; order Solanales; family Solanaceae; genus Solanum; species Solanum stenotomum. The sequence continues at coordinate 26,121,898 of NC_064287.1, forward strand.
GGTAGGACAATGGGTCCATCAGAGTCTGCTATGTCGATGTTGCCCCGATAGTTGTCATGTTGTTGTGGGCCTGGTGGACCATGCACTCTCACTGCATCTCCCAATTTATTTTCAGCTAGACCCCGGTTTTCCCCACCAACTACTCTTGGTTGTTGTAACTCAACTGCTTCATCTAGATTTCCTCTGATAGGATTAACTGGAAGTCCTTGATTGTTCATTCTTCGCAAAGTTCTGTTCAACTCTGGATCGTATGGAGTAAGTGGTTCGCCTTGGCTCCGTGTACTTGGAATACACTAGAGTCGGAACCTGAGAGAGACAAAAACACAAAAAAAAAGTAAAATTAGGAAATATTTGACTAACGTTCAATAATGTAGTTAAAAATAAATCTAAAAGCCAGATTCCCCGGCAGCGGCGCCAAAATTTGATAAGCTCAAATTACATATCCTTACAGAAGTATAAGCGATCGTTATCAAGTAAAGAACCCAACTTGTAGGTTGGGATCGATCCCACGAGGAAAATGGTTTAGACCTTACTTTAACTAACAATTATATTCAATTAGTCAAATTATCTCCAGAAACAGATAATAAAAGGGGGGTTGTGCTTGTCTGAAACAAATAGTAAGAACTTAATAAGTAATCAATAATCGCTAGAGTTGCAAATTAATCTCCAAAGTTACAAAGTAAAACTAGAATAATAGTGTCTAACCCCCAAAAACGAGGTTTACATGTCCTATTTATAGAAAACTAATCCTAAATAAAAATGGAAACAAATTAAGGAAAGTTTTGTTCAGGTACGCGTCTTCAATCCACGAGACCGACTTACGAACCGTCAATGGATCTATGGTCCGTAAGTCCCTTCCGTCACTCGGGACATAGAAAATATTTCAGCTTCCAAAAATCAGCTTCTCTGAAGCAAACGACGGATCAGCAGTACGGACCGTAGATCGACCTACGGTCCGTCAATCCCCTTCGTAGCTCCATACTTAGAATCTTCAAAAATCAGGTACTGGAACCCTCGCAGTATCACTCTACGGATCAACAGTACGGTCCGTAGATCAATCTAGGGACCGTCAATGGGCACCGTGGTTCCACACTTGGTCAAATTTCCCTGATTTGTCCTCAATACCATGCCTGCTGATCTACGGTCATAACCTACGGACCGTGAATGGACCTACGGTCCGTAGATCACCTCCGTAAATGCCCTATTTCTGCATTTTCTTCAGCTGTCTTTAAACTTCCGCTCCTGAATACCTTTCCTGCAAAACATGATAAAAACACATAAAAACCAATATAAAAAGGCCCTAGACACACACAACTTGTAAGTGAAATGTATTAGAAATACCGTAAACTCACGGTATATCATTCTCTTAAGCTAGAAATTCATGATTCTTACCTTGGCATGTAGGACAACCTTTTCCGTTATGGGAGACACCGGGGGATCATGTTATAGCTCACATGGTCTCTGTGTCGATTATGGCTAATTCCCCACAAAAATAATGAACTAAGGTTACTTCAAGAAGTATTTCATATGTGTCCAAAGGTTTTAAAGATGTTATCTTGCATTGACCATGTTTTACGACTTATGTTTTCTAACCTTCTTATATTATGTTTTAGCTTGGTCAATTGCATGTCATGAAATGCCCTCTTTTAGCATGATTTAAATGTTTTATGCATGGGTATCATACTTGGTACTTTGTTTTGTACTAAAGCATACTCTTGCCTACATTTACGTCTGACAGTTAGGTTTCTCAGTTTTGTTTCTAGTGATTGGTTACGAGATTTCCGAGCTTGGGTGGGTCCTCATGCTTTGAGGATGGATATTCATTGTTTTAGTTCTTCTGATATATCAATTTTTGGACATGATGTATGGACTAGGCCTAATTTCATTTTATTTTATTAGATGGCTATTGAGAAAAAATGTTTAGACTTCCGACTTACTTCTATTAAACTTTGGACATGAAATGTTGTTTTACTTCTGTTGTTCTATTTATTATGTTATGAATGCTAAATGTCTTGTATAGGGTCTTTCGGGGTCCTATACGCCATGTTACATCTAGGGTTACCTGGGTCATAACAAACTTTGTATTCAAAGCACAAGGTTTAGAATGGTTTTAGGATGTCTCATAAACCACGTCAAGTAGAGTCTTGTTTATGAGTGTGAAGTGTGCCACATTTATGAATTAGAGGCTACAAGATATTTAGGAAACTCCACTTTTTTCTTTACACTAAAGTCGTGCGATAGATTTTAACTCTATAAGCTCTCTCTCCTAATCCTTACCTTATGGCTCTAAATGATATGATTACTCGAAGAGCTTATGCTTGAAGGAATGTGAGGGAGAATGAGGAACAAGAAGCTCTTCCATAAGCTCCTCAAGTTTCGGTCGATCCGTTGGTCAAAAAAGTTACTAATGTGTAGTTTAGGGCTGCTTTTCAAGTATTGGCTCAAGCCGTGACGACCCAATCCAATATGGAGGTTACGGCTCCCGTGAACCCAAATGTGGGTAAGGCGGAATCTAGAGTGAGGGGCTTCACTAGGATGAATCCTTCGGAGTTTTATGGTTCTAAGGTTGAGGTAGATCCTCAAGAGTTCATTGATGAAGTTTATAAGGTCTTGATAATCATGGGATTGACGCTGGTGGAAAAGATGGAGTTGACAGCTTATCAACTAAAAGGTGTTTCTTAAACTTGGTTCAACCAAAGGAAAGAAGCGAGACTGGAAGATGCGGGTCCTCTTGATTGGGAAAAGTTGAAGCATACTTTTCTTGATAGTTTCTAGCCCCTTGAGATAAGGGAAGTAAAGGTGCTTGAGTTCATCAACCTTCATCAAGGAAGTATGACTGTGAGGGAATATGCTTTGAAGTTCACACAACTATCTAAATATTCTCCAACAATGGTTTCCGATTGTTGGGCAAGGATAAGTGTTCGTTTTGGGTGTGTCAGAAATGGTGGGTAAAGAGTGTCGTACCGCCATGCTCATTAATGACATAGGCATTTGTCATCTCATGGTACATGCACAACAGATCAAAGAGGACAAACTTAAGGAAAGATCTCTAAAGACAAAGAGAGCCAAAACCGATGATGGAAATTTCACTCATGTAGGTAAGATGGACATGGTCGTCCTAGGTTTCAACAAAGGTTTTCCGATCAAGGTTTCTCCAATGTTCCTCCTAAGTTAAACAAAGATAGGGTGTCTAACCCTAAGGCTCAAGGAGGGAATGGTAATTGATCTTCATTGCCTATGTCTACTTGTGTTAGATGTGGAAAGAAGCATGAGGGTAATTGCCTAGCTGGCACAGATGGTTGCTTCAGTTGTGATTAAAGTGGTCATAAGATGAGGGATTGCCCAATGCTTATGATAAAGAGAAGAGAGGGAAACAAAGATCCTCCTAGTGATTCGGGTTCCAACAGTAACAACCCCGAAAATTAGTACGCTACACTAGAGTCTCAATGTGTGGGTTGGTATGACTTCAAGTTGGTGTCTAGGTTGAATTAGAGCTAATGTAAGGTTTTATGTAACTTCCAGAGATGTTTAAGACTAAACTAAAGCTAAAATGAAGGAGGCAAACACCTAGGATGAAGGTAAGGACCTAAACTACTTAGGAAGGTTGAAGGAGAACTTGTTCATTTTTGGACTTAGTTGGTGATTGGGCAGCATGGTCGCCCAAGTAACTTGGCGATGCCCCAAAGTTCACTTGGGATCGCCTAGTGAGTTGTTCCATTTGGCCAATATTCTGGAACAAAGGGCGAGATAGGTCATGGATTGCCAATTGGGTTCGCGATTCACCAATTGACCTCCCCATCGCCTTGTGAGCTGCCCATTTGGGGAGCTTAGTGGAATTTTGGACGAGCCATGGGCTCATTAGGCGAGTCGCCTAGTGCCTTTGGCAAGGCAAGGGTGCCAAAGGGCGAGCTCCAGCGTGAGGAAGGTCAGTTTTTGTAGTTAAGTAAAGGTTTTTAAGTATTCTTTCAAAAACTTGAACCTACACTTTCCCACACTTTTCCTAATAAGTATATATAATTTTTAAGGTTAAATTCCTTCAATTTAGTCTATCCCACTTAATAAAAAGAAGAAACCTAAGAACATCATCATTCTCTCAAAAATTCTCCCTCTAGACACAAGAAAAAGAAGACATTGGAGCTAGGGTCGCAAGAGTTTCAAGGTTCTTCCCCAAAATTCTTGGAGTCCCGTAGGCAAGGTATGGATGTTTTTCATTCTTGGCTAACCATCACCAAGAAGCCTCTTCAACTACGTTTTCAATTTCCCCAAATTTAGAGTTTTCAAATCTAGTCATGGGTCTTCTTCCAAAATGAATTCAATTGTTTAATTCACAAAAAGAATCCCAATTTTTCTCTCAAATATTCTCTCTAAAAACATGAAGAAGAAGAAGATTCAACCTACGGTTTCAAGCTAAGGTCTCAATTCCACCATCAAAGGCTATTATTTTGAGTCAAGGTATGATAGTTTTGCGTCCATGGATTCCTTTCATCCATGGAGTTCCCAAATTCTTCTATTTGAAAAGGTTGAATTCCCCGATTAAGTTAGAGTTTTCTTCAATTATCATGGGTTCTTATCATTACTGATTTAAATGATTGAATTTTGATCTTGTATGCATGAATTCATGAAGTACTATGGTTTTTTGATGTTTCCCTGTGAACCCATATGATACCTATGTTTTCAAGTTATGAACTATATTTTGTGGGATTTTGATCTTCAAGGAAGAGTTTTATGAAATTGAGCATGTATTACTAGTTTTACATGAATTTATGATGAAATCCATACTAATCCATGTTTTGTAAGAGTTGTTGATTGCAACTGGGTTTTGACCTGAAAGAGGTGAATTATGGACTTATGCATTTTCTTATGAATTCTATGCAAATGTTTTAAGGGTGCTTTGAGAGTAGAGTACTAATGATGATGTTATGTTGTGAAAGGCTAATCTCATAAGCACATAATAACATGATGTGAAAGGTTTTCTCACATAGAAATGATTCTTAGGTTAAATGGCTTTCTCACCTAATTGAATCAAAGAGTAAGAGATATCCTAATGAACTAGCTTGGTTTGGTTGTCCAAGGGCACTTTTCCATGAGTAATGAGGTCAAGTAATAAATGACTATTTTGTGGGATTTATGCTTAGCACTCAATGGATATTGAATATGAGGTTAAAGCTCTCCTGAGTAGAGGTCAGGTTTCTTGTAGCAATCGCTTTGTCCCTTAACTATGTGCCCCCATAGGTTGATTAGCTAGTGGATCCACTTAAGCTAGAAGTTTGAGGTTCAACCTTCGGTAAGTAGAACAACCCTTTTAGGTGTGGGAGACTCCGGGGAATCATATTATAGCTCACATTGTCTCAATGTCGGTTAAGGCTAATTCCCCACAAGTAATAACGAACTAAGGTTACTTAAGGAGTATCACATATGAGTTCAAAGATTGTAAAGAAGAAGTTGGCTTGCATTGACCATGATTTATGACTTATGTTTTATAACTCTTTCATATTATGTTTTAGCTTGGTCATTTGCATGTCATGAACTGAAATGTCCCTTTTACCATGATTTAAATATTTTTGTGAATGTCTATCATACTTGGTACATTGTTTTGTAGTAACGCATACTCTTGCCTACATTTTTCCCATATGTAGGGTTCGATATTCGGGGTGCTCAGTTTCATGGCTAGAGGGTGATTTGATTTATTCCCGAGCTTTGATGAGTCCTCATGCTTTGAGGACGGATTTTATTGTTTTTACTTCTTTCATTTATTTTTCTCTTTTGGACATGATGTATAGGTTGGGCCCAATTTCATTCTATTGTATTTGATGGCTATGAAAAGACAAGAGTTTAGACTTCTGCTTTTCGTTTCTAAAATATTTTGGACTTGGACTATTGTTTCACTCTTATTGTTTTATTTCTTATGTTATGAGAGCTAAGTAGGTTGTATGGAGTCCTTCGGAGACCTATACACCATGTTACATCTATGGGGTACACTTGGGTCGTGACATGTCTCAACATCTGACTTATACACCACGTTACATCTATGGGGTACACTGGGGACGTGACATGTCTCAACATCTGATATGGGCCTACATAATGGAGATTAAGCTTTGCATTCTTACCAAACCTCATTACACCCTTCATGGGTGAAATTTTCAAGTAAACCCAATCACGAACATCAAACTCAAGATTTCTTCTTCTTACATCAGCATATAACTTTTCCGACTTTAAGTCGTTATCAACCTTTCTCCAATAACTCAAACTTTCTCTATGGCCTCATGTACCATTTCGGCACCTAATAGGTAAACTTCACCCACCTCAAACTATCCTATAGGAGATCTACACCTCCTACCATATAATGCCTCAAATGGAGCCATACCAATACACTAGTGATAGATATTGTTATAAGAAAACTCATTCAACTGTAAATGGTCATTCCAATTACCCTTAAAATCAATCACACAAGCTCTCAACATGTATTCCAAAGTTTGGATAGTACACTCCACTTGCCCATCGGTTTGGAGATGAAATGTCATACTAAGCTTAACACTAGTACCAAGACCCTTTTGGAATGACTTCTAAAACTAAGAAGTAAACTGAATACCTTTATCAGTGGTAATCGAAAAGGGCACTACATGCATCCATACCATTTCCCTCAAATACATCTTTGCATAATCCTCCGCCGAATAACAAACTTTGACTAAGATGAAATAATCCAATTTCATCTTCGGTCTACTATAACCCAAATCGAGTCATGTTGTCACCGGGTGAGAGTCAACCCAACAATAAAGTCCATATTCACATCTTCCCACTTCCAAGTAGGAATGCTAATATCTTGGAACATACCTCCCGGTTTTTTATGTTCAACTTTGACTTGTTGACAATTCAGACACTTAGTCACAAATTCCACAATATTTTTCTTCATCCCATTCCACCAATAAATCTTTGGAAGTCACGATACATCTTGGTGGATCTCGGGTGAATGGAATACCGAGAACTATGGGCTTCTGATAAGATATGTTCCCTCAAGTCATCTACATTAGGAACACATAAGTGACCTGATATCTAAAGACACCATCTCCCCCTTGGGAGAAAGCCTCAACAGATTTCGTAAGCATCGCTTCTTTTTAACTCAACCAAAATTGGATCAAGACCTTGCTTGGCTTTCACATCCGCCACGAAAGACGATTCTAAACCGTTGTGAACCATAACACCACACATGGTGGAGTTCACTAACTGAACACCCAACCGGTAAAATCTATGAACATCTCGAACCAACTCTTTTTTTTCTTCCTCAATATGGCAACACTTGCCATAGATAACTGAATAAGAGCAACTGCCACCAGATTAGCATTACCAGGGTCATAGAGAACACTCATATCATAATCTTTCAACAACTCAAGCCACCTTTTTTGTCAAAGATTTAGATCCTTCTGACTAAACAAATATTTAAAACTCTTGTGGTTGGTAAAAACATCAACATGAACTTAATACAAATAATGCCTCCAAATCGTTAAGGCAAAAACCACCCCCGCTAGTTCAAGGTCATGGGTAGGGTAATTCTTGTCATGAATCTTAAGTTGCCTTGAGGCATAGGCAATAACTTTCCCATTTTGCATAAGCACACACCCTAGCCCAATTCTAGATGCGTCACAATAAACCACAAAAACCATTAGTCCCTTACGGTAAAGTAAACACCAGAGCGGAAGTAAGCTTGTATTTCAATTCTTGAAAACTTTTCTCACATGCTTGGAACCTTCTAATTTTAATCATCTTCTGAGTCAAAGCCGTCAAAGGAGAGGCAATTGAAGAGAATCCCTCAACAAACCTTCTTTGGTAACCGGCTAAATAAAAGAAACTTCTAATATCTGAAGGGGTTAGAGGTTTAGGCCAACTCTTGACCGCATCTGTCATCTTAGGATCTACATGTGACCAAGAAAAGCTATGGACCTTAGCCAAACCTCACATTTTCTAAACCTTGCAAAGAGTCGTTGGTCCTTGAAAATTTGCAACACGATCCTCAAATGATTGATGTGATCATCCTCACTTCTCGAATAAATCAATATATCATCAATGAACACGATTACGAACATATCAAGGTATTGTCTAAACACCCATTCATCAAATCCATATATGTCGCCGATGCATTAGCCAAACAAAACAACATCACCAAAAACTCATAATGACCATACCGAGTTCTAAAAGCCTTCTTCGGAATGTCATCTTCCTTTACCCTTAATTGGTGATAACTCGATCGAATATCAATCTTACAGAAATAACTTGTTGCTTGAAATTGGTCAAACAAATGATCTATCCTTGGAAGAGGATACTTATTCTTAATGGCCACCTTGTTCAACTAACGATAGTCAATACACATACGGAGAGAACCATATTTCTTTCTAACAAATAAAATTGGAGCACCCTATGGAAAGATACTTGATCGGATGAAACTCTTATCCAACAAATCATTCAATTGTTCTTTCAACTCCTTAAGTTCTTTCAGAGCCTTTCGGTAAGAAGGAATAGAAATAGGTTAGGTATCGGGAAGGAGGTCAATATAGAAGTCTATTTCCCTTTTGGAAGGAATGCCAAGTAAATCATATGTGAACTATTTCGGAAACTCATTAACAATGGGGACTGATTCAAGAGTAGGGTTTCTAAATCTACATCCCTCACCCTAACAATATGGTAAATGTGACCCTTAAAAATCATATTTCTAGCTTTAAGACAACAGAAAAACTGACCTTTAGGCATATAATCTCCCCCTTTCCACTCTAGGATAGGCTCATTCGGGAATTGAAACATGACTAGACGAGTTTTACAATAAATAGAAGCATATCATGGGCAGCCAATCCTTACCAAGGATAACATCAAAATCTAACATATCTAGCTCTACCAAGTCAACAAAAGTAAATCTATGGGATATGGAAATAGGACACTTTTTATAGACCCTCTTAGCCACAATAGAATCACCAACACGAGTAGATATAGAAAAAGGATCTAACAACACATCGGGAAGAACATCAAACCTCATAGCCACATATGGAGTCACAAAAGACAAGGTAGCACCGTGATCAAGTAAAGAATAAACATCAAGTTTGAACTCTTTTAACATACCGGTAACCACCTCGATAAAACCCTCTTGTTCACCACGAGTCTGAAATGTATAGAATTGGTTTTACTTAGGAGCACTGGTGTCACGACCCGAGAGCACCCCCTAGTCGTAACACGGCGTACTTGACCCCAAAAGTGTCTCATGCAAGCCCTTAGCATATCATGACATAAGAACATATGAAAAATGTGGAAAATTTAAAACTTTTCTTTATAATCGAAGTCTTTATAAAATGTGAGAAAGTCTATGACACTATGTCTCAAACAATCTATAACATTAGAATTAAGACTCTTTAATACAATCTTAGGGACACGGCCCTTACATAAATCTAAAACATAAAAGAACGACACAAAATGGACAGGTGGTCAAATCCTCTAATACTATGAGGATTCACCAATCTTTTTCTTCTTGCTCTACAAGGGTCCTAGCCACGAGGATGGAATCTGATATCTCCAATGCCTACACTTATAGAAAATGTAGAAATATGGGTTAGCACAAAATGTACTAAGTATGGAAGCCATGCAAGAAAATCCTTAAAACATGCATAAAAGGGACATTTCTTTTCAAATCATGCTTCATGCAACTTTTGAACATCCTTTTTGAAATAGTTGGAGAATGTAGTTCAGAGGACAAACCATGCACAATTCATCATAACATAAAGGATATCATCAATACTACAAGCATAATCTCCAACACAACACAATGCATACTCAAATCTTAAAAACACATAGTTCACATGCATAATTACATAATAAGATCATATCATCATATAGAACTATCCCATGAGCAACCCTAAGATAAACCTGTGCAATGCATAGTTAGGATCCCATCTCACTCTTAGGCTACCATGATCATGCATTACATAAGTTCGCACCACATATATGCAACCCAAATTCATACTAGTGCAATGCAAAGGTAAGGTCCCATATCTCTACCAAATGACAAGTATCACATTTAGACCACCAACAACATACATATCTTACTTTTAGTTCATTCATAACCAACATTCATAAGTAAGGAGACATTCACTATCATAATTTGTAACAGGTAAAGTCAACCTTATCATTCATTCATATCACACATACATAATTCAAAAGTCTTCATTAGATAAGAGGACCTAACCGTAACCCCTCTTAAAGTCCACTTGTGCAATGTATGGGTGAAGTCCCATACCCCCACTCATTCTAAGTAGTACCTCTTAAGAAGTCATGATTAGAGTCCATCTTCTTATTATAGCTTGTATTCGTATCATTTAGGGATAATAGCCTTAACCGACATAGACCATGCGAGCTACATGGAATCCAGTGTTCTATCCCCACACCGAAAAGAGGGTGTCCTACTTGCCTAAGGTAGAACGTACATAATAGCTTAAAGGTGGATCCACTAGCTATATACTTATGTGGGCACATAGTTATGGCATAGGGAGATTACTACTAGAAACCTGGACTACTAGCATAAAAGGTTTCCATCTCATGAGAAACCGTATTGGAACCCAACTACTAGCATGAAGGAACCCATCTCATACTCCTATCCACTTGGTGCTAAGCATAATTCCTTTTAAAAGTCATATTAAGTCTTTTACTTATGTTCAAGGTTATAAGAGAATGCACTAGGCACTCAAACCAACATTCATCATAATAGCTCAAAGATTCATTAAGTGAAAATTTCGTTTCACTTTAGAACCAAAAATAAGTGAGTAAATCTTTCACATTAACATTCACAGTGTTTTCTTGAGAATTAGCCTTTCAATCAACACAATAATACGACCATGGTCATAACATATCATACATACATAATAACTAAACACCTCCACCTTTCAAGTGGATCAGCATGATCATGTACAGTTCATGCATAAACGCATGTGATCATATTATAGGTCATGTGGGTGAAGCCTTTTCACAATCATGCCATATACAACTCTACATACATAATAGTTTCCTTCTTTAAGTCTAAGCATCCTTGACCTATTCATATTAGCTTTTACCGTTTAAGCCTTAGGAATCATCTTCGTATTATGAGATTTACCCTCAAGCCATGCTTCCCATGATAATCATATGAACCTAACCTTCAAGGTAATCTTAACTACTTACTTCATTCTTACATAATTATAGACATATAGCATCAAGTAACCTAAATCTCAATACTACTACAACATGATCCCTCACCTAAGACCTAATCAAGTTATTTCTTGTCTACAAGATTCATTCATAATCAATTCATGTTTAGGTGATCTAATATAAGGCAATTCACCAAGAATTTTATCAATCTTAGAGGTTCACATCTAACCCCCAATTTGTCCTTCGAGGTTAAGAATCAAGATCAACCATAACTTCTAGAATTACTAAGTTAGATAGGGGAATTCTAGGATTCAACAACTTAATAAACATAAATATAATCAATGGACAAGCTTACATGATCAATCAAGTCATACATGAGGTGAATTTGGGGGTTAAAAGACAAATATATGGGTCCTAAACATTTGCATAACGACATAGTATAGGAACTAATTAATTAGAAAAAGACCTAACTACCCCTGAACTAACTGTCAGTTGTCCACCGACTTACCAACCACTGACCCAATCCACGAACCGTCGTCTGACCTACAGTCCGTCCTAGTGGACCGTAGATGGTGGCCAGAGACTTTTGGCCAATCTACGAATCCCTGGATCACAGATCGTGGACCCACTTATGGCCCGTAGGTCTAGTTGTGGTTCTTGAGAACTTTTAAGGGACCGATCCATGGACCCACCTATAGTCCATGGCCCATACCACGGGCCATTGTTGGCCGTCATGGATGGCACCTGGGAGTTCTGAATTTTTACTAGGGTTTCCTCTTTCAAATCCGAGGTGTTACAATATATCCCCCTTGGGACAATTCATCCTCGAATGAGATTCAAACTGGTTCTAAAATAGTAAGAGAGAAACTAACAACCCAATCTACAATGCAATGCATATAACCAAGGAGTAACTATCAACTCCAAGCTAGGACGTTCCTGAAACATAATAAGAGTGGTGAAACAAACTCTATCAGTCCATCATGCATGCTATGCACAAAACAAAGAGGAAACATCAACTCCAACTAAACATATTCAATGCATCAAAATGAAATAGGAACTACACATATCAACCCAGTATGCATGAAAATTTCAAAATTACTCATGTTCAAGGAGAAACTACCTTCTCTAAACCAAAATCATGCTCAACACAATCTCATGGAGCTCATATTCAATTTACTCTCAAAAACATAACTAAAGCACGTTCATCAATTCATCTCATGAAATCTATAGACAACTCACACTAGATGCATAACAACATGAGGAAAATCAATCATATAAACTCATTTTCTTTCAAAACACAAGATTTCATGAACATGCATAACCATAAGGAAATCATGAAAACACATAAAACACATGACTCCTAAAACAAAGGACAAACCAAGAGGAACTAATTACGTTAAGCTAGAATAGGAGTAGAAGGAAAAATATGAGGATACCGGGACATCATATTAGCCTCGGCCTTCCAAGTATCACCCTCAACTAAATGATTCATCACAACACCTTTACGGAAGCTACTTCCTTATTTCTCAACTTCTTGACTTGCCGGTCTAGAATCCTAACTGGAACTTCCTCATATGAGAGACTCTCATCAACTCTCAAAGCCTCTAAGGAAACTATGGATTTCGGATCACCAACACACTTCTTCAACATGGAGACATGGAAAACTGGATGCTCGACTGCCAACTTATGTGGCATATCTAACTCATAGGCAACTTTGCCAACACATCTCAATATCTTATATGGGCCTACATATTGGGTACACAGCCTCCCCTTCTTACAAAACCTTATTACACCCTTCATGGGTGGGATTTTCAAGTAAACTCAATCGTTAACATCAAACTCTAGATTCCTTCTTCTCACATCGGAATAAGAATTTTGCCGACTTTGAGCCACTTTTGGCTTCTTGTACCAATTCGGGACCTATAAAGGAAACTTTACCCACCTCAATCAAACCTATGGGAGATCTACACTTCCTACCATATAGGGCCTCAAATGGAGCTATATCGATACTCGAGTGATAGCTAATATTATAGGCAAACTTTATCAATGGAAAATGATCATCCCAATTATCCTTAAAATTAATTACACATGCCCTTAACATATCTTCCAATGCCTGGATAGTACGCTCCGCTTGCCCATCGATTTTGGGATGAAAGGTTGTGCTAAGCTTCACTTTAGTGCCAAGACCCTTTTGGAATGACTTCCCAAACTGATAAGTGAATTGGGTACCACAATCGAAAATGATGGACAAAAGGAACTCCAGGCAACCTTACTATCTCTCTCAAGTACAACTTGGCGTAGTCCTCCGCCAAATAGGAAACCTTAATGGAGAGGAAATGAGCCTATTTTGTCATCCGATCTACTCTAACCCAAATAGAGTCATGTTGTCGCCGGGTGCGAGGTAACCCAACGAAAAAATTCATGTTGAAGTCTTCCTATTTCCATGTAGGAATGCAAATATCATCAGATAAACCTCCTGGTTTCTAGTGCTCAACCTTTACTTGTTTGCAATTTGGACACTTGGCCACAAATCCCGCAATATCCTTCTTTATCCCATTCCACAAATAGACCTCCCGCAAATCACGTTACATCTTGGTGGCTCCCGGGTGAAAGGAATACCGCAAACTATGAGCTTTTGTCAAAATTTATTCCCTCAAGTCATCAACATTCAGAACACATAACTGACCTTGGTATCTAAGTACACCATTACCCCCTTGGGAGAAAGCCTCAACACATTTCTTAAGCACCGCATCTTTCAATTCTACCAAGATAGGATCAAGACCTTGTTTGACTTTAATATCCGCCAATCTATGAACATCTCGAACCAACTCTTTCTTTTCTTCTTCAATGTGAGAAACACTACCCATAGATAACCAATTAAGAGCATCCGCTACCACATTAGCTTTACCAGGGTGATAAAGAACACTCATGTCATAATCCTTCAGTAACTCAAGCCACCTCTTTTGGTGAAGATTCAAATCCTTTTGATTAAACACATATTGCAAACTCTTGTGGTCGGTAATAACAATAACATGTACTCCATACAAACAGTGTCTCCAAATCTTAAGGGAAAAAATGACCGCCGCTAATTCAAGGTCGTGAGTCGGATAATTCTTCTGATGGATTTGAAGTTTCCTTGAGGCATATGCAATACCCTTCCCATTTTGCATAAGCACACACCCTAGCCCAATTCTCTAGGCATCACAATATACCACAAAACCATTTGTTCCTTCCGGTAGGTCAACACCGAAGCAGAAGTAAGTCTATCTTTTAATTCTTGTAATCTCTTCTCACAAGCTTCGGACCAAATGAACTTAGCTTTCTATTTGAGTCAAAGCTATCAAAGGAGATGAAATTGAAGAGAAACCTTCAACAAACGTTCTATAGTAACCGGCTAAACCCAAGAAACTTCTAATATCTGAGGGATTTAGAGGTCTAGGACAACTCTTGACCGCATCCGTCTTCTTAGGATCTACCTCAATACCCTTGCTTGACACAATATGACCAAGGAAAGCTACAGACGTTAACCAAATGTCATAATTGCTCAATTTTGCAAAAAATTGTTGGTCCTTAAGAATTTGCAACACGATCTTCAAATGATGAACATGCTTATTCTCACTTCTTGAGTAGATCAAAATATCATCAATGAAAACGATCTCAAACATGCCAAGGTATTGTCTAAACACCCTATTCATCAAATCCATAAATGTCACCGAAGCATTAGTCAATCCAAACGACAATACTAAAGACTCATAATGACCAAACTGAGTTTGAAAATCCATCTTCGGAATGTCATCATCGTTTACCCTCTATTGGTGATAAACCGATTGGAGATCAATCTTAGAGAAATAACTTTCCCCCAGAAGTTGGTCAAATAAATCATCTATCATTGGGAGAGGATACTTATTCTTAATGGTCACTTTGTTCAATTGTCAATAGTCAATACACATGCAAAGACACTTGTCATTCTTCCTAACAAAAAACTGGAGAATTGATTTGACGTTTCAAAAACACTTCATCAAGTTCTAAGTGTCAATAAAGGTATATTAGTATAAACCTAGCTAAATGAGTTAGGTTTGAATTCCACAGGTAGCGGTACATGTTTAAGATTCAATTTGGGAAGTATGAACATAGTCAAATCAGTCATAGGAATAAAAATTATCGAAGAAAGACATCATTTAAATTAAGGGGTGACACGAATGTGAAATGGGAGTTTTGGTTTAAACTATCAACTACAAACAGTAATAAAAATAACACGAAATAACAATAATGAGATGGTTTCTTAAGATGTGATCGATTATAGGCTAATATAGACGAATGGGTAATTTAAACTATTAGTAAATAACTATATATTAGTGAGTAAGCTAATCTATAGGGGAGTAAATTTTCTCTCAAACAATTTACCTCGAATCAAGTGATTTCTCTTTAACATCAACAAGCATGAAAAATAAGAACAGTCCACATCTTAGTCCATTCACTCTCTGATGTTTGCGTAATCAATGACACAACTTTCGATGGAAGTGTCTACGATCGTGCAATAGTATAATAACCCAACCAAGGGTTGGGGTTGAGTCCCAAGGGAGTGGACGTGAAAATTAGTGGTTAAGCGCAAATGTGTTAAAGCTAATCGTAGCTAATGATTTTTACGAGTGAATACATCGCAAATTAAAGGGGGACACAAGAGTATCAATTAACAATGGGGTTTTTCACTAGTAAGTAACAACAATAAACTTAACAGAGATTTCTAAGTAATAAGAAGGGATTCTTTGGATGTGACCGCAATATTTATTAGTATAGATCGTTGGGTACACGTTTTCGATAGGAAATTTGCAAGATAATAGTAACTAGGCTAAGCTTTAGATGGAAATAAGTTCCCTCTCGGGCAACTTACCCTGTTTCAAATGGGTTCCTCTCGGACACCTATTTGCCGCATTAAGGCCAACCTCCGCCTTACCCCACTCACTCTCTCGAGTTGAGTGTTAGGATATAGGAGTAGGGCTCACCATCTCGGGCTGAACCTCATGTCGACCCACTCCTTTGGCCATCAGTCTAGCGGTCTTAGTTTCGCGACCTCTCTCTCGACCAAGTCCTATTCATCATAGCCTCGTGTCAAGTGTAAAAAAATAAAATAAAACCTACAAAATTGACTACATTATTTCCAGTCGAAGAATGGGGGCATGAACAACATTGACTAGGGATGTGAATCAATGGAGATAAATATATCCAAAAAAGCGAAGTCACTTCAAGCTACCATGAGAAAATCGTTAAAGCAGGAGAGTTGCTTTGGAAAGGATAAGCCACAAAATATGCACAAAATGGTAGTGGGTCAACAAAATATTTAGGAGGAGTGTTTCAAGGTAAAATAAGGATTGTCTCTAAAGTATCTTCATCTATTCGCGCAATCATCAATTGAATGAATCTTTCAAGCGGGGCGGACTCAAACTAAAACTCCACAAGATATTTGACGTCACAAACCAACCACCATTTAGAAAAACTAACAAACCATTCTTTGTTCAAAATAGGTACAAGAAAAATCTTGTAAGTAGTTTGCGAGAGACAAACACCATGAGGGTAAGTCCTTGAATCTCTGTATCTCCTGCAATAGGTACATAATCAAATAGTAATAATAAAAAAGGAATTATTTTCCTTACTAAAATTAGGGGCATTTTATTTAATTTTATTTGTTTGTTTTCTTTTATATTTGGAAAATGTACAAAATAAAAATAAAATAAAATAAATGATATTAAAAGAATAATAATAATAACAACAACAAAATAATAAATAATACACACAACACACACACATATATATACATGTATATATCACTTATCATGTCTTCACAGGGCTAATAACCTTTGGTTGCATGTACAACAATCCCTGATTTATTTTTATATCTTCACAAGGCAAAATAACCCATGGTTGAATTTAGGGCAGAATAACCCCTATTTTATATTTTATGTCTTCACAGGGCACAATAACCCCTATTTTATTCTTCGTTTCTTCAGAGAGCGCAATAACATATGGTTGCATTTAGTCCCCTATTTTATTTTTCATGCCTTCACAGGGCGCAATAACCCATGGTTGCATGTAGGGCAAAATAACCCCAATTTTATTTTTACGTCCTCACAGGGCACAATAACCCCTGGTTGCATTTAGAGCACAATAACCCCTATTTTATTTTTTATCTTTTCACAAGGCATAATAACCCTGGTTGCATTTACGGAGCAATAACCCCTATTTTTTTTTACGTCTTCACAAGGAATAATAACCCCTTGGGGCACTTAGGGAACAATAACCCCTATTTCTTTAACACAAGATTAAGGATCATCGAACAGCTAAAGTTTTGAAAGCAATTGCACATGGTGGATAGGAACAGACAATTATATCTGCAACAATAAGGGAGAATATGGATTTTATGAGACCCTCAAGTTATTGAATGTGAACCATTAATAGTTGATGAACAGTTTATTCACTCATAAGTGAGAATCAAATCATTGAATAGTAAGTTCTTTCTTTACTGCTATTTAAGGGTTGCATACTATCGAGGCTAGAAGAAGTCTGTGGGGAAAACTTAGGAATATTAATTCAGGATAGCAAGACTCATGGCTAGCTATGGGGGACTATAATGCTATTCACAAGATGGTTGGAGCTACATTCTAGGAAGGTGAAATTAAGGATTTTGAATCATTTCTTGTTGACACAGGCATGACAATCTTAAGACATAATAAAAGGGAGTTTACTTGGACAAATGGGCACACTTATAGCAGAATTGACTGGGCTTTGGTGAATGTTAAATGGATGTTTGATATGCAGTCCCTAGAAGTGAAGGTACTGAGTCGAGGATGCTCTGAACATTCTCCTCTTTGCATTGCATTAATGAAGGAAGAGGATATCAGGCATAAGCCGTTTAAATTCCTAAACCATCTAGCAAAGCATGAGAACTTTTAGAAGATAGTGCAGAGGGCTTGGAAACAAAGACCAAGTAATGGGACAATGTATGGGGTATGGAAGAAGCTTCAAAATGTGAAAACTGATCTGAAAGAATTGAATAGTGTTGCTTTCCATGGGGTGCAAAGTAGAATAAGAATGTATAGACAAGACCTATATGATATCCAGTACACTATGAGAAATCCAGGATAAGCACGTGACATTATTGAGCTGGAGATGGAGGTTAAACTAAATTTGGAGAAATGGATAAATATTGAGAAGAGTATAATGAAGAAAAAAATCAAGGGTTCACTGGCTACAATTGGGGGATGGAAACACAGCATATTTTCATACTATCTTGAAGAATAGAATAGCCCAAAACAAGATCACAAGTTTAATCACAAATACAGGAAGATCTGTGACAAGTAGAACTGAAATTGAGGAAAAGATTACAGCTTTCTACAAACAATTACTACGATCTTATGCCACTCAACTACCTGCTGTAAATTAGAAGGTAATGAAAGATGGTTCAGTCTTGAATAGAAGCCAACAAGCTCAATTGATTGCACCTGTTAGCAAAAATGAAGTGGTTATGGCTTTGAAGGGCATAAATGACAACAAAGCTCCTGGATGTGATGGTTTCAATGCATATTTCTTTTTAAAAAAGGCTTCGTTGCAGATAGGAGAGGACATTACTGATGTTGTTCTACACTTTTTCTCCACAGGTAAAGTGTATAAAGCCATCAATTGCACCACTGTGACTCTTATACCAAAAGTAGCTCATCCTCCCAAAGTATAAGATTATAGGCCTATTTCCTCTTGTACTTTATTATAAAAGATCATATCCAAAGTGATAACAAAAAGGATGCAGTGTGTGATGGATGTTTTGGTGGATAAAAATCAGTCTGCTTTTGTACCAGGAAGGATGATAAATGACAACATCATCCTAAGTAATGAGTTGGTCAACGGTTAAAGGAGGAAGGGTGTGTCCCCAAAATGTATGATTAAAGTAGATATGAAAAAGGAATATGATTTTGTTAAATAGATATATCTTAAACAGATAATGACTTATTTGTAGTTCCCTCAGAAATTTGTTGAGTGGATATATAAGTGTATTAGTACAGTATCATATTCCATTCTCATAAATGGATATCCTAACAACCCTTTTATTGCAAAGAAAGGTTTACGATAGGGGGATACATTGTCCCCTTATTTGTTTGTGTTGTCTATGGAGTACTTGACAAGATTGATCAAGAAACTGAATAATGATCCTAACTTCAATTTCCACCCAAAGTGTGAAAGAATGCAGATAGTGCAACTCAGTTTTTCTGATGGTCTTTTGTTGTTTAGCATAGTAGATACTATATCAGTTAGATTGATGTTTGACATTTTTCAAGAGTTCTCTCTAGCTTCTGGACTAGTTGCAAATGCTCATAAATGTTCCATTTATTTTGGAGGAGTTCCAACAAGTATACAAAATGAAATCCTTTATGATCTAGGATTCTCACAAGGGTACTTACCTTTTAGATACTTAGGAGTTCCACTAAGTACTAAGAGGGTGTCTATTCTGCAGTATCAGCCATTAATTGATAAGATCATGAGTCGAATACAGAGCTGGACTTCCAGATTCCTATCTTATGCAGGAAGGACTCAATAGATTAAGAGTGTTCTGTTCTGCATTCAGGTGTTCTGGTCACAAGTGTTTGTGCTGCCCAAAAAAGTTGTCAAATGTATTGAAACATTATGCCGGACCTTTTTGTGGACAGGAGGAATAGATACATCCAGAAAGGCACTTATTGCTTGGGAACAACTATATAGTCCTAAAACTACCGGGGGTCTCAATATATTGAATATCAAGCATAGAATAAAGTTGCAATAAGCAAACTATTATGGAATTTGAGCACTAAGAAAGATAGATTATAGGTGAAGTGGATCCACATGTATTATGGGAAACAAGGGACTATATGGGGTGTCAAACCACGTGAAGCTTCATGGATGGTGAAGAAAATACTGCAAATGCACAAAGTATTGGAGACTATTGGATGGAATGAGGAGTATGTCAAGCATATTGAAAAATTCTCCATAAAGTAACTTTATAAAGCCATTAGAGGAGAATATCAGAAGGTGGAATGGAGGAGGCTCACATGCAACAATATTGCTTGCCCTAAGTGGATTTTTATCTTATATTTAGCCCTACATAGCAGGCTACTCACAATGGATCAATTAGCAACATGGGGTTGTGTGGAAGATATTCAATGTATATTATGTAGGGATGAGGATGAGAACCACAATCATTTGTTCTTTCGATGTTTATTCTCATCACAGGTGTGGCAGAATATACTAAGGTGGAAAAACATTAATAGAGAAGCTAAAGGATGGGAAGAGGAAACAAGCTGGGAAAATACATACCATAAAGGTAATAAAACAATGGCTGAGGTATATAGGATGACATTGGTTGCAAGCGTGTATCTCATTTGGCAGGAGAGGAAACAAAGATTTTTCCAGAGAACAACAAGAACTCCGGCAATGCTGGCAAAACAGGTTGTTTAAGAAGTGCATATGAGAGGGAGAGCAAGCTTACGATTAAACTATGTACTAGCAAATTTGAACTTTTATCCTGAATAGGTAAAATTTACTTAGCTAGAGTGGTAAATGCGTAGTGAAGTCTGTTAGAATAGAGAGCTAATAATGCATAGTTTGGGAGATGTCCAATATGCATGAGTTACTGATTTATATTGTTTCATTTGGTAATGATTTTTTTTGTTATTTACCAAAAAAAAAAACCTATTTTATTTTTCATGTCTTCGCAGGGCAAAATTATCCATGGTTGCATTTAAGGAACAATAAACTCTGGTTTCATTAAGGGCACAGTAACCCCTATATTATTTTTCATGTCTTTACAGAGCACAATAATCTCTGGTTTCATATAGGGCACAATAAACCCTATTTTATTTTCATATGTTCACAAGGCACTAAAACCTCTAGTTGCATTTAGGGCACAATAACCTCTACTTTAATCTCATGCCTTCACAGGGCACAATAACNCCCCCCCCCCCCCCCCCCCGTGGCATTTAGGTCATAATAACCCCTACTTTCTTCTCATGTATTCGCAGGGCACAATAACCCTTGGTTTCATGTAGGGCACAATAAACCCTATGTTATTTTCATGTCTTCATGGGGCACAATAACCCCTAGTTTCAATTAGGGCACAATAACCCCTATTCCTCTTTTTCTGTTTCTTCACATGGCACAATAACACCTGGTTGCATTTCTGGCACAAATCTCTTTTTATTTTTATTTTACATGTGTATTAGGTAAAAAAAAAATATTTTATGCCTAGTATAGACTTTTATATATTTCATCAATAACTCACAAAAAATTTCCTAGTGCAAACTAGGCAAAAATTTTTGTTTTATTTTGTTTTTATGGCTTGCAGGTCTCTACGTAGTACACAAATTTGAAGTTCAAGAATAAGGTCTTTATATTGATTAGAGAAATAAAGAATGTTAGATGTCAATGACATTTATAGTCTCTGTCGACTCATATAATAACTCAACATATCATGAATCATCTTCTCAAGAAAACTAGCGTTCAAGAATATCATGTGCAAAACCGTAAATGACTCAAGTCAAATCATAAGTTTCAAGTCTTAAATTCAAATGTAAAGATCAAAGTTCGAGATCGATGTACCTACCCAAAGACACAAACTGACTACCGAAGATTCAAAACGAAGACTCAGGACTTGTGAAGTAGATAGGATCTTGTATAATTTCCTTCTTTCCTATTGTATTTTAATTTTTAATGTAATATTAGGAACTAAGGATCAGAGCCTCAACAGAACCTCATTCAACTACCTAACTTGTTCTCCTATCCCTCCATAATTTGAACTACACCTGACTCCTTATCATTACCTTAGGATATATAGTTTTTCCAAAGTTAGCGCTAAGTCAAACCTCTTCTCTTTTACTTATTTTCGCATTTTTGAATAAATGTCTCGGTCAAAATACATCGCATTGTTCACGTCTTTGCATGGAAACTCTTCATGTTTTCTAACAAAGAGGAGCATGTTGTAACACCTAACGTTTGACCGAACTTAAATATTTTACACCATTTTTAATACTTAAATATTATTATTTTAGTTGGTTTATGTTTAAAATAAATGAATACAAAAATCTGAAATTTACAACAAATTATATGCTCCCTTTATGTTTGGATTTTAATAAAGAAGTTTGCGAATTTAATACATATTCTAAGTAATGTTTATTTAATCCTTCAACTTTTACCTAGTTTAAAAAATAATAGTATATATTAATAAAAAAAGAAGAAAAAAGAGAGTCCGATAAAATTCAAATTATACCCTGTATCCTAATTACCCTCAAATTCCCATAACTTATTTCTCCTAAATATCCTCCTCCCATTTAGTTTATTTTCCTCATCGTATTGCACAATTTTATTTATTTTCTTTTCTTATCTTCTTTTCTTTTCTTTCACATTACACATTATTTTTTTATTCTTTTTCTGTTTGTTCTATTGTTATTATTATTAGTATTATTATTATTATTTTCTTCTCTTTATCTCACCCTAAAAACTTTCAAATAAAAAATAAATTTTAAAATTTTCAACTAAATTTCATTCCCACTCCCTCACATTCCCTTTAATTAGCACCAAACTCACACCAAAAAAGATTATAAAAACATACGTACAATAAAGAAAAAAAATAGGATAGAGAGAAAAATACAGAGAAAGAGATAATAAGAGTGAGTTTTATTTTTGAGAATTAGTTCAGCGTTCGAGGTTTTGTTCACGGATTCGTGGCTTTAAATAAGTAGACCGCAGTGGTTGTTTTTGTGGTGAATCAATTTTTCCGAAGAGGTAATCTCTAAATTCTTGCATGATTAAAATGAAACGTTTGTACGAAAATCTTATTGCAATATTTTGAAGCTCTTCGAATTGCAGGTTATTATGATGTAATCTCAGTTTGTGATGTATTTTTGAGTTATTTTGAGAATTTACTAATGCTTAAGAAAACGTAGCCGGAGATGCTTCTTGCTAAAAAAGAACATAAAAAATAAAAGATGTGTTAAACATTTTTATTATTATTACTATTATTATTTTAATTATTATTATTATTATCATTATTATCATTATTATTATTATTATTATTGTTATTATTATTATTATGTTATGCTCTTCAGATGCAATTTATATTGAAATCAGTTCCATGATATTTGATTGTTAAATTTGAATAGCTAATGTTTCTTTGAGCCTAGTTTTCGCTTAAGAAAATCTTGTTGAATTTATTGTAGACTTGTTAGATTACGGTTTAAACTAAAACGTAATTGATTAGTGATTTAAAAAAGCTATCTGAAATATGTTTAGTCCTTTTAATTTAATTTTGATAAAAAATAGTTCGCCTTGAGAATAAGCGTAGGATGATTATTACTTTAATTGAGATTGTCAAAGATATAATTAAGAGGAGATATGAAAATTATTCAGAGATTCATGGTCGAAAAATAAATAAATAAATAAATAAAGAGGAAGATTTATAAGATCCGAAGGAAAAAAATGAGGAAAGCATATGAAGAAAATAAGAAATTTAAAAAGTGAAAAAAAAAATTAAAAAAAGAAGAAGAACAATCACAACAACAACGTGAGCAGGAAGAAAAAAATAATGAAAAAAAATGATAAAAAAAATAACAAAAACGTAACAAAAAAAATAAAGAAGAAAGAGAAACAAAATGTTAAACAAAAAATTATAAAAAAAAAAAAGGGTAAGAAGGAAGAGAAACAGAATGTTGAAAAAAAATATAAAAAACAAAGACTAAATAACGTCAATTTTTTTTTGGAAAAAGTAAAAAAGAAGTTCAAGAAATTAGTGTTAATTTCTTCAGAAGTTTCTTTCTAAAACTAATTCTAAATCCCATAAAATTCTACCTCCTATTATAATTGAGTTACCTATTTTTAAATCCAACTAAACAAGACAATTGTAAATTATTCGAACTCAAAAAATCTAATTTCACATAAATTCTAATTCCTAGCAACTAACAACAACAACAACAACATACCCAGTGAAATCCCACTAAGTGGGGTCTGGGAGGGTAGAGTGTACGCAGACCTTACCACTACCTCGTGGAGGTAGAGAGGCTGTTTCCGGAGGACCCTCAGCTCAAGTACAACAACCCAAGAAAAATAAGAGGAAACATTATATATGACATAGTATCCAATAAGAGAAAAGTGCATAGTCAACAACGGAGACAATAACATCAAGAAAATAAAGTGGGAGGTAAAACTCAGTAAACGACACAAGACTATACGATCACAGACAAGAACTACAAGATCAAGGCTAGGACTACTACAAACGCTACCAACCAAAACCCTTGCACGGGAAGACAGCACGCTAGCCCTACTAACCTTCAACCTTAATATGCGACCTCCACTCTTTCCTATCTAGAGTCATGTCCTCGGTAATGCGAAGCTGAGCTAAGTCCTGTCTAATCACCTCTCCCCAATACTTCTTAGGCCTACCTCTACCCCTCCGCGTACCCTCTACAACCAGCCCCTCGCACCTCCTCACTGGGGCGTCTGTGCACCGTCTCTTCACATGCCCAAACCATCTCAGTCTCACTTCCCTCAGCTTGTCCACCACAGAGGCCACTCCCACCTTCTCCCGGATAACCTCATTCCTAATCTTATCGCTCCTAGTGTGCCCACACATCCATCTCAACATCCTCATCTCCGCAACATGCAGTTTTTGAACATGTGAGTTCCTGACTGGCCAACACTCCGCTCCATACAACAAGGCCGGTCTAACTACCACTCTGTAGAACTTACCTTTAAGTTTCGGTGGAACTTTCTTATCACACAAGACGCGCTTGCTATAAGTATCCTGAGAATTTGGACAATCAGATCTTTCTCACTCTTAATGCTTATTGCGGTATCTATAACGATTGTGACAATGTGCGAGTAAGTTATCATTTTTATCTATCGTTTAAGATTTTGACACATTTATCCAAAGAAAAATTAATACTAATGATGTTTTTATTTTAATTAATAATTTCAGGTGATTAAGCTATCCAAGGAGGAGTAAAATTGAAGTGTTTAATTACGCTGCTTAATTTCATATCTTGTACTAAATAATTTGATGTTAATTAGTAATTTATCTTTATAAGAGTANCGCGTCAACTCATCCATCACCACAGCAAATAGAAAAGGGCTAAGGACTGATCCCTAGATATCTATATATATATACTCTACCCACAATAACACAAAATAAAAAAAAATACAAACACAAGTAAAAAAATACGTGCATTTCAAGATTCAAATTTGTAAAGGTCTATCTCTTCACATCGCTCTATTTTGTTTGATTTAATTTATGCGCTTATACATATTCTTTTATTAATGGACATACACTAATAAAATAAGGCAGTTTTAAATATGCTTATAATAAATCAAAGAGGGAAGGTAAATAGCATTTTTATTATTAAGCTAATAAATATAATATATCAAAAATTATCTCAAGCCATATAAAAGTAAATAATGCAACTGTGCTAGAATCACGGGATTCGAGGAGTGCCTTACACCTTCCCTTCGGTCAACATAATTCCTTACCTAGACTTCTCGTTCGTAGGCCAGTAAAACAAATATTAAAATTTACTTTTCATTGGGGATTTATAAGGTGACTTGGAACACCAAAACTCAATTTCAAGTGACGACTGTGAATAATAAAATAATCCATTTTCAAAATATCAATTTAATAGAAAAGATTCTTTTTTAAATAATTGGGAGAACAAAATAGGGGTGTGACAATATGTAATACACACTAGTTGATTTTTATTTCTTACTTTAATAATATTTGAGTTTTTGCATTATTGTTGTATTTCATAAGTTTAATAGCTAATATAAGTTGGGGTTTGCATTCATTAGTCCATCCACCTAAATGGTTAAGGCCTCATTGTTTGCACTTAATAAAGGTCTGAATCCTAATCATTTTGATTCAACCCATTAAGTGTGTTTGGTTTCGAGCAACTTTTACATATAGCAAACACAAAATTCATATTTGTATACTATAGCAAAGTTTGCATAACTGCACTCCATAGCAAACATATATATGTATAATTTGCTATACATATACAAAAAAAACATTTGTATAATTCGCTATACATATACAAAGAAAGCAGTTGTATAATTTGCTATACATATACAAAAGAAAATAGTTGTATACAAAGGATCAATTGTATAATATGTGTATGTATAAAACGAGAAAGAGAGAAAGGCAAAAGAAAGCTGGACAGAGAAATATTTGTATTGTATAATTATAAGTGATAGGACGAAGATATATGTATTTCCATATGTATATACAATTTTCTCTTGCTTTATACAAACAGAAGAGAAATTTATACATTTAGTTTCTGTTTGTATAAGCGAGAGAGGCAAGGGTGGCGAGCAAGATTTTGGAGAGTGGCAAGTGAGATCTGGAAGAGGGGAGAGAGGAAAACGAAAATATATGTATATATACAATTTCCTCTCGCTTTATACAAATCCAAACACATTTAATACATTTGTGTTTGTATAAAAGCGAGAGAAGTGAGCGAGACTGCCACCAAACGAGAGTGGCGAGCGAGATTCCACAAGGGAGAGTGGAAAAAATAACAATAGTTTGCTATAGGGTACAATTAAATCAAAGTATACTTATAGCATTTAATTTGAATTAATAGTTTGCTATTATATATAATTTTCCCTTTGGTTTTTAGGTCCGAATCTTATTAATCATTCAGATTTAGCCCATTAAGTTCATTTGTTTTTTTTTAAAAAAAAACCTCTTAGTAGGTCTTAAAGAGTCTTAATACCATTCAAACTCTATGAAATAATAAGTGTTCTTTCATAAAAAAAATTATTCTTTCATAAAAAAAATTATCTTCTTCCTTGCTACACTTCTGGGCAAGTTCCAAGTTTCTTCCCCTCCTCTTCCGATAAAATATCATTTTTTTTATTTTTAATAACTAATTTTTAATAATCTTTTACAAATATTTAACTATTTTTTTATATAGATATACAATATTATTGGGTGAATTTATATTTATAAAAGAACTCTTCTTGTCACAATTCGTTTGTTGTCAAAACTTCTTTGGAAGAAGTTATCATTGTTCATAAAAAAAAATGTTTGCTCTAGGGTGGGTTATAATGTTATTCTTGAAATAATGTTTGGAAAAAGTTATCTTGTGTTTGGATTATAACTTTTATTGTCATAGTGCTTATGTTACTCCCTGAGCCTACACCCTGGGCTGGATTGACACTCGAGAACCATTACTGGCCTCAAGCAAACCATTGACCTAGCTTAACTCTTAGTGAAAGACTTACTCATGATTAAACTACTTTAAAAAATAAACTGAAATCTCAATAAATAACTTAGAATGTAAAAAGAAATATTCGCTAGCCAAAATGACAGTCAAGTCTCAAACATCAAAACATGAATAGAAAGACTCAAGAACTAACATTAACTAACTTTCTAAGAAGCCTCTACCAACTGAGATGGACATCACGACAAGATCCACAACATCCTAATGAACTAAATTGATAAAATAATAAAAAGGGGTCCTCCGGAAGCCAGGAGGCTCAGCAGTAACTCTGAAGCTCAACTAGAATCAAAGATGCACTAGATGTTGATCCTGGTTACATGTATCTGCATCATAAAAAGATGTAGGCGAACTGGCATCAATACATTGAATGTACAAGCATGGGAGGGGAATACTAAAATAAGACATAATCTTGATTGGAACTGAAGGAACATACCTGGTCTCAACTCAACTCATTTCAATATAAAGCAATAATATAAATGCAATATATTAAAAAAGGTTTTAAAACATGGATAACAACTCTGGGTATTTAGAAATATAATGGTAACTCAGTTTGTGTTCAAAGATACAATATAAATTCTCTTTGTATGTAAAAATACAACTAAACTTTGTGTATATAAGAATACAAAATATAAGTATGAGAGTTTCTCTAACCGACAACCATCACTTAAGAGCTGTGTGATGATACAACATGTTGCCTCACACTGCCATGGCCGTCCTATACCTTGCCGGGGGTATAGAACCTAAATACTAAGTGGATCCACTAGTCTATGCTAAAAAGCACTAAGGAATCATCTAAAAAGTATGATTCTTTTCTACCTATGATGGCTACATGGTTTATGGGGGTTGGGAGTTGTCTGAACTCTCCCCCATATCGGTGCTCAATAATACTCCTAAAATATACTAGCTCATATGATTAAAAACATAACTCTTTCTGTTATTTGAGTTAATTTCTCAAAAAATAGCCCAAAGGCTCTCTTGGAAATCAGTGCTTCCGTTCTTGCTTAATTGTGAATGTATTTACGCATTACTGAAACTAGCTCGAAGGCTCTTTTGGAAATCAGTGTTTTCTTTCTTGTTTAAATGTGAAACACTTACTCTTTTGGAATACATAGTCCTCATTTACTGGTTTGAAGAAATGGACTTCACTCTTTAATCAACTCAAAACTCATGTCTTAAAACATGTTTCAAGCATTTGCGAAACTTTCGAAAAGACTCTAAGAACTCTCTAGACTTGGCTTTTAACTTTCCTTTGAATTTATTGATTCAAGGTTTTTATTCATGTTTATGGATGATTTCTAGATGTTTAAAAGTTATTTAGAGTAGTTAGAATCGATAGGAAGTGTTAGTACTCTTTAAAAGGACTTAGTCGGGCTAAACGACGAAAAACGGGTGGGGGCGGACGACCCGAGCGCACTGTTGGCGCGGGCCACCAGCCCCTGAAGTTCAGAGACTGCTTTTTGGTGCACTGCTGGTGCGCCTCGCCAGCCCTACTGGCGTGTTGCGCCAGCTTTCCCCTAGGTAAATCTGACGAATTTTTCTTCTCGTTTTCTGATCTTAACTTGACTAATTTCAATTTTTTTTCTCAATTTCTTTTTAGATTCAAATATCCAATATATGTACACAAGAATATACTCAAATACAACCCTAAAATCAACATGATTTTCTCATGAACTCATCAATCTCATCCCAATCTCAAGAACAAAAGTCAATTTCCAGAACACAAATAAAGAACATTAACCTTCAACTTTCTAGAACAAATTTAATATTGAAATTAACATGATTGGTGTGTGGGTGAATGAATCCAACGCTGTGTGAACTCACATACCTCGTAGGATAGAATCCTAGGGGAAATCCACTATCAATTCCTCAAGAAATCAATGAATCTTGACCTTTCTCTTCTTTTCTCCTCTTGAGTTCTTCTCTCTAAAACCCTAATGCAATTTTGAGTGCGTAAACTGAACCAATTCAGTTTAGACCCCTAATTAATTACCAAAAATGAAATAAATTAATTGGGTATGGAAAAGTCCAAAATAACCCTTTAAAATTCGGTTAACTTTCCTTATACGAACGGGCATATCTCTCTCATACGAACTCGAAAATGCGATAACTTGGTGGTGTTGGAAACATAATTCGAAGATCTTTCATATACTATCTTTTAGCTCACCTAAATCATCATGTGCAAAGATTTATGGTCATTTGAAGTTGATCCAAAACTCTTACTTAATATAACTTGCCAAATTTCAGATTTTTTATTATTTCCAAAAATGGTTCTTTCTAATTCTAGCTCTTTCGAATAGCGGAATTTTACAACATAATGACAAAAAAAAATTAAAAATAAATTATTCACATTGGATATTGAAAACAAACAATCATAATGATTAAGTGTTCAGACCTAAAAATTACATGTTAATATTTAGATGTGCATTAAGATTCTGACATCTTAATCTTAATGCACATCTTAATATCCAGATGTCCATTCCGACTCACACGTCTTAATCTTAATAACAATAAATGAGGCCTAAGTGTAGGTGCCACTCATGACCCATTTTGGGTCATGATAGTGTCTCTCTCTCAGCACAAACATAAGAATTAAATTTTACATAAGAAAAATAGAATCTAATCGAAATTAAAGAAAAATAAAGGATAGAATTCAGATTGAGTGGGAATTAAAAATAAATAAATAAATCAAAGTAACCAGCTATCGTTCCACGCAATTAAAAGGAAAAAAACAAACTCCTAATCTGCAATGTTTCATCATTTTAAATAAAATTCAAAAATACAAAATTAATAGTAAAAAATAAAAAAGGGAAAGAGGAAAAGAGGAGAAGAAAGTGACTTTAAAGAAATGGCTATATGTAACGTTTCTACGGATGCACATCGACTTACAATTTAAGAATATATATATTAATCTTTTAAAATATATAAAATAAATAAATAAATAAATAAATATATATATATATATATATATATATATATATATATACACACTAAACAACTAAAAGTAATTGTAACCGTTTGTAATTCTTTTGTTTTTTTTAATAGTAGAAGACTTGGAAAACACTATTACTCCCACTTTCTTCATCTCTTTCCTCACATTGGCGGACATCTTTTCCTTCCCATCCCCCTCTAAATTTATCTAACTATATATATCCTTATCCGTTCAAATATTTGTCAAAATCATATTGATCAGTTTTTTTTTTAATTCACACTATTCTATTTTGCAGATATGGATATTTCTATGCAATAAAATAATAATCTTAATTTGTATTTTGTAGATATTGATGTTTCTATGCCAATAATAGTCTTATAGCCTGTTTGAATATTTGTGCCACTTGTTCGGCATTTAAGGCATGTTAAGATTTCCTAGACTTCGTTGAGGGACATTTTCTAATTAAAGATTAAAAGTAGAATAGTCAATGGGTAAGGGCGAAAGATGGGGTTCTCGTACCAATGATGTGACGGACATTAGTACAAATACCGGTGTTATTAAATGGAAACTTTATTACTATAATATGATAAATTGTGATTTTAGAATGCCAAGTGATATGGGCATTAGTTGATGATTTAGTGACTTGATTTCATTTGGTGGTTGTGTAGCCCGTATATTTGTAATTATTGAGGTGGTTATATGTCATAGCGACATTTAATTTATAGAGATGCTTCATCAACCCCTTTTATTGATATCATATTGTGCACATACATTGACATGGGATTGAGTATGAGTAAAGGTCTAACACGTGGAGATCGTTCGTGTTGAGATCTAGTTATGATTATAATGTGGGCATGTGGAGATCCTTCGTGTGTGAGATATTGGTTATGATTATAAGTTGGGCAAGTGGAGATCGTTCATGCTAGGATTATTTGATATTTTGATAGTGTGTTGAGATTGTCCGCACAGATACGTGAGATCATCTATGTCGGTATATGGACCTCACGAGTCACACATGGGTCATGAACTCTCGATGAATTTTCGAGGAGTATCATGTTTATACGATTGAGAGAGTACTGCGAATTTGAGGCATATCATTTCATGATTTCGCATTGCATTGCATCTCATTACATCTTTACTCTTGTTTGATTGTGTACTTCATTGATGTTTGTACATTCGTAACATTTGATTATCTCTATTTGATGAAATGTTGGTTGATAAGTATAATGTGGACTTGTAATATTAAATAATTATTTTCTTATATACTCTTGTCACTACTTCTTCATTGTCGGTTTATGAGATATACTGGGTATACGTTGTTTCATACTCATACTACACTTGCTTCACTCTTTTGTGGTGTAGATTGTATTTCAAATTTGAATGCATTTCTTAAAGCTTAAGTCTGAGTTTGGACTATCTTGGAGTTATGGTTAGTTTCTTGGATATTCTGCGGCCCATACTTTCATCTATCACTATTTATAGAGGTTGTGTTGGTATTCTGATAGGATATTATGCTTAGACTTGTTTAATAATTAGAAACTTGTATTGAGTTTAGAAGCTCTTGTACTTATGACACTAAATCTTGGGGTGGTATTTCATTTTTTCTGCATTTTATTATAGCGGACTTAGTATTCGAGAAATTGTTTGTTACTTACCTTTCCAAAGTTTTAAGTTGAACTGGTTAACTTGTTGGGTTGGCTTACCTTTCGATTGGAAACATTGGTGCCATCACGTCTTGTAATTTTGGGTCGTGACAGATGTATTGTTGGTTTGAGTACCAAGGCTTTTGGGTTGTCTTTGAGCCATTAAACTAGATGCGGGAAAAGTTAGGGAAATTTTTTTACTTTAGTCAATGTTTGAGGTTAGAAAACACACTTTCAAGTTTTAGTGATTCCACTATGTTTGAATGGTGATATTTGGTCTAGTTAAAGGTTTGGTTTAGTTTCCGAAACTTTTGGATTAGTTTCATGTCATTATTCGAAAATTTTGAGATTCTTAAGTTAAAGCTGAATTTGGTTAACACCGGGTTAAGGTAACCTTTTTGGGTATTTTGATGATTCCATTGAGTCTGAAATATTATTTCCAAGATGGTAGCATATTTGCTTTGTTTTTTGGGAGGTTTTAGATAAGTGTTGGTTGAGTTTTTATGTTTTTTCAGTCCTTTGGCGTTGCTTGAGCAATTTTGTCAACTAAAAGGTTCTTCATTAGTTTTAAAGACCGAAAAACTATTCAGAAACTACTAAAAGTTGCAGCATGAATTATAACACTGATCTGCACAGCTTGATGTATGTTTTCTAAGGGTAGATTGAACTTTTATCGGGAAATAGGAAACAATTATTTACCGAGCAGAAATGATATTTTACTAGGAAAATGTACAGGAATTTTAATTTCATTGAAAGAGCATGTCCCTATCATTATTAAAGACATTTGGAAAATGAATCGGGTTATTTTACTATCGTATGAAGAAGTTATGGCTCTTTTAGTGAAAATTTAAGTTGCAGATTTCTAGTGTAAATATTGTTGTTGAGGCAATTAAAATTTCAGACTGTGATTGTTTTGTATTTCGATCCTATTGTGAGTTCTAGAGCTCAATACAGAGTGATTCTTCCGTCATTCTCCTCGATTTAACATGGGTGTTAGTATCGAATCTTCATTTCAGCATTCTCTCATGATTTGTCCATTTGGTTTTCATTCCTTATACTTGAATTTTATTGTGAAAATTATTTTATTTGGACTATATTTTTGATAAAAAATAATAATATATATTTAGAATCCACATGTTATGGGTAAACTTATTTTTGGATAAAATTGTTGATTCATCAATTATTTCCATCATATTAACTACTTCTGAGATTGATAATTGAGTTTCTTCCGATAAACTTAATGAATGATAAATTGAGGATTTAATATCGATTTGAAGTCTATTTTTATCACGACCCAACTCACCGGGCCGTGCGGGCACCTACTCTAACACCTATGTAGAAGACCCTCCATCCCCAAACAGTAAAAAAAACATGCGGAAGATTAAGAAAACTGTCGAATAAAAGAAAATTCATGGAGATTTTTATAAAATAAAGAGTTTGTCAACAATTCAAGTTAAGACTTGTAAAGTGATTAACACCCAATGGATCTAGTCTAAACAGGCACAAGAGCTTCTAAGATTACAAGGTACAAACATGATAACAAATGATGCAGCTCCCACCACATGGAAGGAAAAATAGAAGTTGTTGGGGATTATCTTCGTCTTCACCTATGAAGCATCACTTACGCTGCAACCAGACTATGCCAATCTGATGTGCCGCGAAAGCTTGTCATATTTGATACTTGAAAACTAAGGATTGATACTAGAATCGAGCGTATTTATGTGGATATAATGCGTCTGGTAGTGTTTGTATAGGTGAAACAAGTGGAAAGGAAAGAAGATAGAAAAATGAAAATGCAAGCTGAAATCCGAAGTATTGACAAATGAAGTGAAGATCACGGACACCTTTACGGGCCGTGAAGCTTAAGATAGATCGTGATAGCATCCGTGATACCATTTCCAGTAGGCCAACATTGAAGACCCAAACGTGCGGAGTTCTAAGTTAAAACCATGAACACCCAGACGAACTGTGGTCTCTTCAACTATTTGTGGTGTTGTCTGTGATGTGATTTCCAGTTAGCAGGCTTTAAGAGGAAATCTTGTGGCAATGCTAAGTGAAGGACCACGGGTGACTTGATAGATCGTAATACCTATGACGGGTCGTGATGCAGTTCGTGAAGTTGAACCAGTGAAGAGACTTTGAGAAGCTAAAGAGTGAATTGGCCCAAGTGAAGACCAGGGAAACCTTTATGGACCGTGGTTAGTGCCATGACCTGTGGTGACGTCAGTGATAAGTTATAGTGTGCAAGCCTTGAAGAACTTCTTTTGGGTGAATCAAAGTGAAGACCACGAATGGCTTCACAGACAGTGAAGCCCTTGATGGGTCGTAGGAGTAGTCCGGATAGGTCTAATAGTTCAGTCCTACTTCGAGTAGGACTCTTTTTAAAACACTTTATTTTAATTAATTGGATCATTTTTTATATTTTATCTTATCTTACCTTGAATGACGAACAAGTTTACATTATTCTCTTGCGAATTATTACTGTTTTTAGAATATTTTCAGTTTGAGTTCTTCTAGTTTTTGAGAGACATTGTTCTTGAGCTTTGATGGTTTTGAAGATTTTCATCTCCAAGAAATTGGAAGTGGCCTACAAAGATTCTTCATCTTAGATGTGTTTAAAGACATTATTTATCGTACCCATTTGATGGAAACACTTTTAGGTATTGATTTCTATCTCTTTTTCATGTCTATCTAAAACCCCAATTCTTGGGGTGTGATTATGTGAATATAGATTAAATTTACTGTTCGGTATTGCTCATAGTTAGTTTATTTGTTGTTTAAATGTGATTTTATTTAGTAGTTTTGTTTGAACTTAATGGGATTATAGTTGAAAATACGATTTCATGGACCCTAGACCTTCTCCCACACATTCAACTCGAGAGAGTGAATGGGCTAAGGTAAAGGTTGTCCTTAATAGGTGCAACTCGGTATTCGAGAGAAACCGAGTTGATTCCGGGTAATTTTTTCCAGAGAAAATTTACCCCCACTAATGTCTAGCTTAGTTACAAATGTTCAGCAATTTACTAGAAATAGCATTTACCCGGTTGTTTATATTATCCCATATTCCTATCACATTCCAAGAATCCCGTCTTCCTGTCTCGCATCATTATATTTTTGCTATTTTTGGTTTATTAATTGAATACAAACTCCCTATTGATAATTGACATTCGTGTCACTTTTTGATTTAATATGTTTGTTTTCGTCAATGTTTATATAAAAAATTGATTAGAACTAAGTTTTACTTTACTATTCAATTCTTGATTACTAACCCCTCCACTGGGACTTGACCCCAACCCCTTCGGTTGGGTTATATTACTACAGGCGATCGTTAGCACTTGAATTGGAAGTTGTGTCTTTGATTACGTCAAACATCACAATGGCACCGCTGCCAGGGAGTGGTGCTAATTGATAAT
The DNA here is from genome assembly GCF_019186545.1 of Solanum stenotomum. Taxonomy (NCBI): domain Eukaryota; kingdom Viridiplantae; phylum Streptophyta; class Magnoliopsida; order Solanales; family Solanaceae; genus Solanum; species Solanum stenotomum. The sequence goes on from NC_064287.1 coordinate 26,157,320, forward strand.
TTTCACTTAAGTTAGATTTTGTTCGTGTTAGTGATAGCTCTACTTACTTAGTTTTTAGTGTTGTTTTGCTTGTTTGTGTGGCGAAACAGGAAAAATGAGTGTAATGGGTGAAAACGTTAACCAAATAAATCACCCCCTGTTGAGGTTGTTGTACTTTAGGGATAACCTCCTTAAATTCCAGCAATTGGAAAGTGAGACTATCCATTACTACAGCAGTCCCCGAATCATGGAATACCAGACAAATTGATGCTAGAATGCTTCTATAGAGGACTTGGTCTCGAAAATAGAAGCAGTGTTGATCAACTTTTTGGAGGTTGTTTGATACAACAACCATATGGATTAGTAGCCCAACGTCTTAATGGGATGGTTAAAGACAACAGGGAAGCAGAAAAGGACCAAGAATGGGTTGCATTGTTGATTCAGCTGGATGATCTGTCCAAGAAGGTAATGAAGTTAGAAGCAAGGTTTAAAAAGAAGAGCAAATACCTTCCCCTCACAAGTGTAAAAAGATGAAACAATATGAGGGTGGACAAAATAGAGAGGTCCTCTCAGTTATTCTAGACAAAATCGAGGAACAAGATAGAGTGTTGAATGAGATAAAAGATAATGTCAAAATGATGAATCAGATGATGACCTCCCATTCCATGATTATTCAGCTACAACACGCCCAAATAGGCCAAGTGATGTCATGTCTCTACTCACAGTATAATGAGGGGTTACCTAGTGATACTCTGGCGAACCCCAAGAATGAGGTTTGAATGGTGACTTACGTCGTGCCACGATGTTAACAAAGGCGTTGTTTGGGAGGCAACCCAAAAACCATTATTGCTTTATTTTTGGTTTAGAAATAATAGTGTGTTGATCTTGCATGTTAAAGTGTGGAGAGTGTTTGAAAATTACAGGTTGGCGAGCTAAAAATTCCAGTTGGCGCACCAACGAAGAGGTCGGCGAGCCCAACCAAATCCAATGTTTGACTCAAGACATCTTCAAAATAGAGTTTGTAAAACTCAGCGAACCCAAAAAATCATTTGCGAATCACAGACCAAGTCGGCGATCCCGACGTAGACCGCCATTTGGAGCCCCACATTAACTGGATGGGCCTGTAAAACTCATCGAGGTAAGTGAACCCTCAGTGTGTCACAGAGTGGGTCGGTGAGTGCGACTAACATCGTCGAATGGAAGAGAACTGGACCGTTTTAAAAGGCCAATGCTTTAAAAGATTCAAAATATTCACTTTCCCTCGTTGTCAAACTTCGCAAACTCGCACCTTGTTAGTATTTTCAATATTTTTGCATTCCATAAGTATTTTGGTTGTTGATTAGTCCTCGAACTTTGGATTACATTGCCACATAACATTTTAAAATACTTTAATCGGCATAAAAGGTTAGTTTTCCAAACCCCGAGTTTATTTTATTAAATTTGTACTCATTTGCAATGATCTTCTATTAGTGATGTGTGTTGCGCCTCTCTGATTAGATTAGAATGTTTGAATGCCGATTTTAATTTGATAATCTTGCCCGTATTGTATTGATCATCGAATGCCCGTAAATTTATGCCTTAAAATGAAGGAAATCTTGTGGGGTTGTGCTTGCATGTTGGTTAGATTGGTTGGGTGAAGTCAGAGTAGCCCGTATTTGTGCTAAATGGCGTAAATTGCACAATGATAGAGTGGGTGACACCATTCTTAAGGGTAAAAGTCGTCAAATGGCCAAATATGGAAAAATCGAGAGAAGTTTGAGTATCCCGGGGTGATGGTTGTGATGGAACTGAGCTTAATTTAATTAGTGCATGCTCTGATTTTGTATCATTTAGTGTCCTCAAATGCATATTTTGTCACAATAACTGATGTAAATCCTTAAGTTTCAGGCATTTGAGTTGAGACACAAAGAATGGATGCTATTGAGCAAAAATATGAACAGGGCGGCTGAATGAACAAAGAAATGATGCCCTGACAATTGACGAATGCATTATGTCAGTCGCTAAATGGCCTTAACCTCACCCAAAGTTCCAGTGTGCTAAGCCCTGAAGGAAAAGATCAAGTTGGCGGTGAAAGGGAGCAGTCGACGCATCGCCGAACAGTTCAGCGAAGCAACACCATATCACCCAGTGATTCAAAACGCAAAGATGCTGAAGGAAAAATCTGAAAGATGATGAACCAGACCAAAAGGTGGATCACCGAGTGCATCGACGATCCCGACTAACTATGCGAAGTGGTCCTTTGCAGAACAAATTTTTAAAAACTATAAATACCCATTTAAATCTATTGTTTAGTATCAAGTGGTAGAGAATTATTGCTGATTTTTACAATATTTTTAGTTTGAGGTCTTAGTGTTTTTGGGAGAAATTGTCCTTGAGCTTTGAAGGTTTTCATCTCCAAAAAATTGGAAGTGGGCATCAAAGAATACTCATCTTAGAGGTGTTTAAAGACATTATTTATCGTACCCATTTGATGGAAATACTTTTAGGTATCGATTCCTATCTCTTTTTCATGTCTAGCTAAAACCCCAATTCTTGGGGTGTGATTATGTGAATATGGGTTAAATTAGCTATTGGGTATTTCTCATTGTTATTTTATTTGTTGTTTAAATGTGATTTCGTTTAGTAGTTGTGTTCGAACTTAATGGGATTGTATTTTTAAATAAGCTTTTATCTTAGTTGTTTTTTGGCTTGCTCGAGAGAGAGGTTTTAAAACCAAAACTACTAAATCGATACCTTGTGGTTATTGGGTCATCGTAGGTTTAGCTCGAGAGAGTGAACCCTAGACCTTCTCCCACAAATTCAACTCGATATAGTGAATGGGCTAAGGCGAAGGTTGTGCTTAATTGTTGCAACTCGGTGTTTGAGTGAAACCGAGTTGATTCATGGTAAGTTGTTCGAGAGAAAATTTACCCCCACTAAAGCCTAGCTTAGTTAAAAATGTTCACCAAGTTACTATCAATAACATTTACCCGATTGTTTAATTTATCCCATATTCCTGTCACATTCCAAGAATCCCGTCTCCCTATCTCGCATCTTTATATTTTTTGTTATTTTTGGTTTATTAGTTGAATACAAACCCCCCATTGATATTTAACATTCGTGTCACTGTTTTATTTAATATGTTTGTTTTCGTCAATGTTTATACTTTTGATTGATTAGAACTAAGTTTTACTTTTCTATTCAATTCTCGATTCATAACCACTCCCCCAACCCAAAATCCCAAGCATCCCGTCTCCATATTTGTATTTTTGTTTTTGTAGTTGTTGTTTTAGTTGATAATTGTTTACAACACCCCCCTTTGATACTTGACACTTGCGTCACCCTTTAATTTAATAATTTTTTCTTCGTAAATGTTTATAGCTATAATTGACTTGAACACATTTATGCTTTCTCTATTGATTCTCAATTACGAACGGATCCCTTCATATTCGACCCCAACTTACTAGTTGGGTTATAGTACTACTCACGATCGTTAGCACTTGAATTGGAGGTAGTGTCCTGATACGTGTAATCAATATACTTAGCTAAATGTTTTCTTCAAGGAAAAAGTATTGTTCTTGGAGAATAGAAAGGGGCAGGGGCTGCTTTACTTGGATATATAGGTATGACTCCTCTTCTGTCATAAATAGTATTCCAAGGATGCTTTAAGTATACTTTGGGGGGTAGGACTCACGGGACGGTGATAGAAAGTTGTGCGTCCATGTTTTACCCATTGTATTTGATGTTTTAATCGATTCAGTGTCCTCAAATGCATATTTTGTGTCAATAACTGATGTAAATCCTTAAGTTTCAGGTATTTGAGTTGAGAGACAAAGCATGGATGCCATCAAGAAAAAAAAGAAACTAGGTGGCTGAAAGAACGAAGAAATGAAGGTCTGAGTATCGCCTAATGTATTAGGCGAGTCGCCGAATGGCCTTAACCTCACCCAAAGTTCGAGTGTGCAGAGCCCTGAAGGAAAAGATCAAGTTGGCGATGAAAGGGAGCAGTAGGCGTGTGGTCGAACACTTTTGCGAAACAAACCATATCGCCCAATGATTCAAAATGCGGAGATGCTGAAGGCAAAAGCCGAAAGGTGATGCACCAGACCAAAGAGCGGATCACCGACTAATTGCGCCGAGTGGTCCTTTACAGCACAAATTTTTGAAAACTGTAAATACCCATTTAAATATGTAGCTTAGTAGCAAGTTGTAGAGAATTATTACTGTTTTTAGAATATTTTCAGTTTGATTTCTTCGAGTTTTTGAGAGACAATGTTCTTGAGCGTTGAAGGTTTTGAAGATTTTCATCTCCAAGAAATTGGAACTGGGTTACAAAGAATCTTCATCTTAGATGTGTTTAAAGACATTATTTATCATACCCATTTGATGGAAACACTTTTAGTTATCGATTTCTATCTCTTTTTCATGTTTAGTTAAAACTCCAATTCTTGGGGTGTGATTATGTGAATATCGGTTAAATTTACTGTTCGGTATTGCTCATTTTTAGTTTATTTGTTGTTTAAATGTGATTTTATTTAGTAGTTTTGTATGAACTTAATGGGATTATAGTTGCAAATACAATTTCATAGACCCTAGACCTTCTCCCACACATTCAACTCGAGAGAGTGAATGGGCTAAGGCGAAGGTTATCCTTAAATGCTGCAACTTGGTATTTGAGAGAAACCGAGTTGATTCGGGGTAATTTGTTCAAGATAAAATTTACCCCCACTAATGTCTAGCTTAGTTACAAATGTTCAGCAATTTACTATCAATAGCATTTACCCTATTATTTATTTTATCCCATATTCCTATCACATCCCAAGAATCTCGAATTCCTGTCTCGCATCATCATATTTTTTCTATTTATGGTTTATTAGTTGCATACAAACTCCCCATTCATAATTGATATTTGTGTCACTTTTTGATCTAATATGTTTGTTTTCGTCAATGTTTATAGCTATGATTGATTAGAATTAAGTTTTACTTTACTATTCAGTTCTTGATTACTAACCGCTCCACTGGGACTCGACCCGAACCCCTTCGGTTCAGTTATATTACTAGACACGATCGTTAACATTTGAATCGAAAGTTGTGTCTTTGATTACATCAAACATCAAAATGGCACCGCTGCAAGGGAGTGGTGCTAATTGAGACTTTCTAATTAAGTTAGATTTTGTTCGTGTTAGTGATAGCTCTTCTTACTTAATTCTTAGTTTGTTTTGCTTGTTTGTGTGGCAAAACAGGAAAAATGAGTGTAATGGGTGAAAACGTTAACCAAATAGATCACCCCCTGTTGAGGTTATTGAACTTTAGGGATAACCTCCTTAAATTCCAGCAATTGGAAAGTGAGACTATCCATGATATGTGGCCGAGATTTAGCCATTACTATAGCAGCCCCCGAATCATGGAATTCCAAAACAATTGATGCTAGAATGCTTCTATAGAGAACTTGGTCCCGAAAATAGAAGCACTGTTGATCAACTTCTTGGATGGTTTTTGATACAACAACCATATGGATTAGTAGCCCAACGTCTTGATGGGATGGTTAAAGCCAACAAGGAAGCAGAAAAGGACCAAGAATGGGCTGCACTGTTGATTCAGCTGGATGATCTATCCAAGAAGGTAATGAAGTTAGAAGCAAGGTTTAAAAAGAAGAGCAAGTACCTTCCCCTCACAAGTGCAAAAAGATGAAACAATATGAGGGTGGACAAAATAGAGAGGTCCTCTCACTTATTCTATACAAAATCGAGGAACAAGATAGAGTGTTGAATGAGATAAAAGAGAATGTCAAAATGTTGAATCAGATGATGACCTCCCATTCCATGATTATTCAGCTACAAGAGGCCAAAATAGGCCAAGTTATGTCATCACTACAACATTTTATGTCTACACCCTAGAAAAGTGTGGCCTAAACTACGAAAAAGTGTTGCCTTTGATAAAAGCCCACACTTTTTGACTTTAAGCAACGCTTTTCCAGAGGTGGC
>NC_064287.1:26172356-26222129 GCF_019186545.1 Solanum stenotomum
TTTTGCTCCTCAATTTGTTCGGCATGAACCATAAGACGAGAAATGTCCCTACTTGGGATTAGCATAGCCGACCTACATTTATTTACCACGAGATCGGATACTCCCATAACAAATTTGTTCATTGTAGCTCTAGAGTTTGACACCAAAGTAGGAGCATGCTTGGACAATTGAGTTAACTTGAGGCCATACTCCTTCACACTCATAACCCCTTGACGAAGGTTGATGAATTCTTGGATTTTCCTCTCCCTTAGTTCCAAGGGGAAAAAACTATCAAGAAAAGCCATCTTGAATGTAGCCCAACTTATCGCACCCTCTCTAATTGGTCTCCCCTCCTTCCATTGCTCATACCACACTTGTGCCACATCTTTAAGTTGATATGCGGCTAACTCCACCTTTTCTTGAGAAGACACACCCATAGCCTCTAGAACCTTAAACACTTCATCAATGAATCCTTGTGGATCTTCTTCCATCTTGGAGCCAAAGAAAGTAGGGGGATTCATCCTTGTGAAATCCCATATGCTAGAAGCGGTAGTGCTAGCATTGGGGTTCACTTGTACCCTAGCATCCCTAGCCACTTGAGTGGCCAACACTTGAGTCAAATTATGAATAGCTGACCTTATCTCAATATTAGACATAGCCCCTTCTTCAATAGGAACTTGAGGGGGAAGCACCTCATTCACATTCTCCTCACCGGCCCTCCTTGCATTGATCCTTCCTGTATTCATTACCTATAAGCATGAAAGTTATTAGAAGAGAAGTACTAGATAGAGTTAATACTCTTAGGCACGACTATGGAATAACAAAAGAGCGAAAGTTCCTAAGCATCTCGTAGCCTCCCATCCATAAGTGTGACGCGCTTCACACCCATGAACAAGACTCTACTCGACGTGATATCTTGTGACATGGATCCTACATTATTCTCAACCTTATGTTGTGATACCAAGTTTGTAACGACCCGAGAGCAACCCCTAGTCGTTGCCGGCGTATTCGACCTCTAAGAGGTCTTATACAAGCCCTTAGCATTCATCATAGCATGCATCATAGAATAAAACACGGAAAATTTAAAAACTTTTACTTAGGAAGTTCAACTTCACTTCATATATGAAAATAGAATCTAACTTCGTCACAGTGTACCATCTAGACATAGAAGTATCGAAAATGGGACTTAGCCCTTACATCAATAAGAAGTCTAGAAATAGGAAAGTACAAAATTGTCTTTCAACATAAGCAAAGAACTAAACATAGAAGCCAGATCATAGGGGCTTGTCCTCGGACTTGAGGACTCACCAACTTAGGAAAGCAACTCCAAGTATCTTGAGAAGTAAGCTTGAATCCTCAACGACCCGAACCTAAATATTTGGGGAGAAAGGAGACAAAATGGGTTAGTACAACACACGTACTAAGTATGGCTACTATGCATAAAAACCATTGAAACCTGCATAAAGGGGTCATTTTAGTCAAAACATGCTTTTTACCAAGTAAATCCAATATGCACACAAAGTAAGTATCATAGTACAAACCAACATATAATCATCCCAACACGTAAACAACCCAAGTAATATTAGTACAATGCAAGAAATAGAATCCCATAACCCTATTTAAAGCTAAGTATCACATTAAGCAACCCACTTCATGCATACATACATAAGATCATACTTCATCATAACTTACCATATTCATAATAATCATACATAACATAGCTTCAACATACATAAGTCATAATCATCATAATCATAAATGAACACTACTACAACCATCTCTTAGGATCCCACAAGTGCAATGTGCAAGAGAAGTCCCATACCCTCCCTTACACAATGAAGAAACCCTTAGGAAAGCCCTAGAAAGAGTTCACACCTTTCATACCTTCATTTAGTTTTACATTAGGGAGATATTTCCATAATCGACATAGACCATGAGTGCTACATGGAATCCGGGGTTCTACTCCCACACCAAAAAAAGAGGGTTCACACTTGCCTAAGGTCTAACCTTTCGTACATAGCTATCTAGGTGGATCCACTCAGCTAGAGTCCTATGTCGGCACATAGTTAAGGGTCAAGGAGATTTCTTCTAGAAATCCTAAATTACTAAACGTGGGGATTTCCATCTCATGAGACAACACACACCGTGGGTAATCCAGACTTACTAAATGTGAGACCCCCATCTCATTTACATGCCCTTTCGGTGCTAACCATCTAATTCCCTTTTGTAATAATCTTTAGTCATCACATTAGTTCACATTAGCCTTTACTAGACTTTTATGAAAACATCTTACCATAATATATCATATGTGTTCATAAGTGAGTAAGAATCCTTTCACTTTAGAAACACTTAGTAAGTGAGTAACCTTTTCACTTCACATTACACTATAATCATGAGAACTACCTTTCAATCATATAGAAATCATACCCTACCATACATACATATTTCATAGCTAATTCAAGTGTAGAGGGTTAAGGATGAGGAAACTAGGTCATCAACACCACAACAACACATTAGGTATAACATCATTACAATCAAAGTAATTCACCTTCCATACTTGAGTTCAAAGAAGAACCAACCTTTATACCGTTTTGCCCTTCCTAGGACATTCATACTTCAATCACCAATCAGTTAATAACCAATACATAATACAAGGTAATTCATGAAGTAATAACATCATCAACATTAATATAATCAGTTGACATATTCCCTTCATAGCCTTCAAGGCTTCATTCATAGACTCAACCCTAATTTCATAAAAATTATACATAACCTAGGGTGGAATCATCATACAAACATGAAATATATAACATCACCTTCAATTCATAGCCTTCAATCAATATCCAACACAAACTAAGGTTAGAATTAGGGAAAGAAGGAGAAACATGGGTCTCATGGGGAATTCTTCAAGAAACCACCAATACAACATAAATTCATCCATAATTGTTCATATAACATCAATCAAAGTCAGTTTATAACATCAATTTCACTTTAGAAAGATGGCCCACATTTTTGGATTGAGATCCTAGAAATTGGAGATTTTGAAATTCATCTAGAAGGGGCCTCTTGGGGAAAGGAATCCCAAGAGTGATAAGCAACCATACCTTAGTTAATTCCTTGAGAACTGATGGGGAGAAATCGAAACCTTGCTACCCTAGATGAACCTTGGTTTTCTTCTTCAATGGGGTTCTTAGTTGAGAGAGTTTTGAGAAAGAATGAGTTTGACTTGTGAGTTTAGTTGTGTGAGTTAAAGTCTTAGGGTTAGGGTCTTATAGTTAGGCTTAGAATGGTAATTAGTTAACTAACCACCCTTCTTAACTCTTAATTAAATAACTAACTAAAACTAAGCCTCGTAAACTACAAACTAAAAACTTAAAACTGCCAGGACATACAACCCTCCACTAACGGACAGTAGGTGGAGTTTCGGACCGTGCTGGTCATCCTTCGTTTGGTACTGAGGCTCCTTTTTGGGGAGGTCAAGTCTCCCACAACTAAGCATGGGCTCACGGCCAAGACTTATGGTTCGTCGACCAGTCTACGGGCAGTGAGTCTTGGTCTCATCGTTTGCTGCATTTTTGACAGCTTTTGGGTCCATGTTTGGGTCCTCCTCAAGGACCCCTATGGGAGACCTTGGGGGGGGGGGGGCGGTACCCGGACATTTTGACCCTATGAACATAACTTACCTAATTTAAACCTTTTTATAAGATTATACAATCATACGACACTCCCAAACCTGCCCAAAACCTAAGGACACAGTAGAACACATTCTTCTCTAGTTTTCGGATGTCGTGGTCGTTTCTTGACGTTTAGACTTTTACTCTTCCAAACCAAGTCAATTACATTAGTTTAGGTTTCTAAACATCATTTTGACTATTTTTAAGTCATTATTCATAAGGTGAGGCCCTAACTTAAGTCATAGAATTTTCAGGGTGTTACACTAACCAACTTTCTCTGGGAGATTTGATGCAGCAACTTTATGTGATAGCGGCTCAGCTCTTGGATGGTATGACTACCATAAACAGGGTGTGGTATACCCGTGAAGACTAGGTGTTCTCTCTAACGTTCAAGTTGACTAAAGAACAAATGGAGAAAGACCAAGAGAGGGACCAGAACATAGCTATGATCTTAACACAGCTTGATATTTTATTGTAAAATGTCATGGGAGCTGATGCTCGAAGTGTCATTGTCTTGGTTTTCGGATGTGCTAATCCGGATGAGTCCAAGTTTGAGGCGTTGTATAATGAAGAGGTAAATTTCCTAGCTAACCAAGGTGGTGGTTATCATTCAAACTACCCGAGGCAGGGTGGTAACCAAGGTTGGGGTAGGGATGAAGGCTGGAAAGATCGAGATCATGGATGGAGGGACCGTAATCCAAATTGGAAGAAAGGTGATAAAGATAGGTATGTACCTCCCCATGAACGCCAAAAGCCAAAGGATTTGGAAGGTGGTAGGTCTGAGGATATTCTCTTTCGTATCCTCAACAAAGTTGAAGGGTCCAACAAGATTTTAAAAGAAATGAAAGAAGATGTGTCTACCCTTAACCAGACTGTCACCTCCCATTCAGTGTCGATCAAGCAGTAGGAGACCCAAATGGGTCATATATCATCTCATCTTAACTCGAGACAACAGGGGGGTTTTCCCCAAGTATGAGGTTTGAAAGTGGACTAGCGTCATGCCGTGACGTTAACTAACGTGCTGCTTGGGAGGCAACCCAAGTTTTCTTATTTGTTTTCCTCTTTGTTTGGAATAATGGTGTGCTGGTTGTGCATGTTACCATGTGGAAAGTTTTCAAAAAATAGGGAAATGGGAGAGAAAAAGGCCCAGTCGGTGAATCACCGAAGAGGTCGGTAACCCCAACCTAGACAACTGTTGGACTCAAGAAAAATTCAAATGGGAATCTATAAAATTCGATGAACCCAGGAAATTATTAGCGAATCGCCAGCCAGGTCCGCGACCTCGATCAATTTTGCCAATTGGACCCCCACTATAACTGGAGTGCTATATAACTTTGCGTGTCGCCGAGTGGTTTGGCTAACATGACTAACATGGCCGAATGGGAAAAAACTGGATGCTTTTTAAGGCCATAAGGTTATACTTTTCAAATTACTTCACTTTTCCTCTCTTTAAAGCTTCAGAAACTCACACCTACATGTTATTCTCTTTATTGTTGCATTCTCCAAGTGTTTTAGTCATTTATTTGTGCTCAGAATTTGGATTACATTGCCGCCTAGCGATTCAATCTTATTGTTATCAACATTAAAGGTTGGTTTCCCGAACACCGAGTTTGTTTTTGAGATTTTGAACTCTTATGCAAATGATCTTATCGAGTTGTAATGTGCTGGGCCTCTTTGATAGGATTAAAATGTTTGAATGTCTATTTTAATTTGAAAATCTTACCCATATTGTTTTGAATGTTGATATCTCGTAATTTGGTGCATTAAAATAGATTAAATGTTGTGGGGCTGTGGTTATATGTTATAGGTCTTGTTTGAATGTGAGTTGTGCTTGGTTTAATTTTGTTTTCAAGGGTTGCAGAGTTGAATTCGAGAAGTTGGATTGGAAGTGGGTATTGAAGATTCTTCATCTTAGACGTGTGTAAAGACTATGTCAATCGTACCCACTTGATGGAAACATTTTTCAGTATCGATTTCTGTCTCTTTACTATGTTTAGCTAAACCCCTATTCTTGGGGTGTAGTTATGTGAATATGGGTTGAATTTACTGCTGGGTATTGCTAATTGATAGTTCATTTGCTGTTTAAAGGTAATTTCATTTAGTGGTTGTGTTTGTATTTAATGTGGTTGTAGTTGCAAATATAATTTTATCTCTGTGTTTTTTACTTGCTCGAGAGATAGGTTTTGAAACAAAAACTACTGAATCGATGGTCTGTATTTATTGGGTTGTCGTGGGTTCAACTCGAGAGAGTGAACCCTAAACCCTATCCCACACATTCAGCTCGAGAGACTGAATGGACTAAGGTAAAGGTTGTGCTTCATTGCCGCTTATTGGTGTTTGAGAGAAACCAATTTGATTTGGGGTAATTGTTCGAGAGAACGTTTCCCCCAACCATAGTCTAGCTTAGTTACCAATTTACAACGACTTACTATCAATAGCAACTACCCGGTTGCTTACCTTAGCCCATAATCCTATAACTTCCCTAGAATCCAGTCTCTATATTTGTATTTTTGTTTTATTAGTTGTTGTTTTAGTTGATAATTGATTACAACACCCACCTTTGATACATGACACTTGTGTCACCCTTTAATTTATTAATTTTTTCATCGTAAATGTTTATAGCTGTAATTGACTTGAACACATTTATGCTTTTTCTATTGATTCTCAATGACGAACCGCTCCCTTCATATTCGACCTCAACTTACTAGTTGGGTTGTAGTACTACTCACGATCATTGACACTTGAATTGGAAGTAGTGTCCTGATACGTAAAATCAATATACTTAGCTAAATGTTTTCTTGAAGGAAAAAATATTGTTCTTGGAGAATAGAAAGGGACAGGGGCTGCTTTACTTGAATATATAGGTATGACTCCTCTTCTGTCTTCATAAATAGTATTCCAAGGATGCTATAAGTATAATTTGGGGGGTAGGACTCACGGGACGGTGATAGAAAGTTGTGAGTCCATGTTTTTCCCATTGTATTTGATGTTTTAATCGATTCAGTGTCCTCTAATGCATATTTTGTGTCAATAACTTATGTAAATCCTTAAGTTTCAGGTATTTGAGTTGAGAGACAAAGCATGGATGCCATCAAGAAAAAAAAGAAACTAGGTGGCTAACGGATCGAAGAAATAATGGTCTGAGGATCGCCTAATGCATTAGGCGAGTCGCTGACTGGCCTTAACCTCACCCAAAGTTCCAGTGTGCAGATCCCTGAAGGAAAAGATCAAGTTGGCGATGAAAGGGAGAATTCAGCGTGTTGCCGAACACTTCCGCGAAACAACACCATATCGCCCAATGATTCAAAACGCGAAGATACTGAAGGCAAAAGCTGAAAGGCGATGCACCAGACCAAAGAGTGGATCGCCCAGTGCATCTGCAATCCCGACTAATTGCGCCGGGTGGTCCTTTGTAGCTCAAATATTTGAAAACTATAAATACCCATTTAAATATGTAGCTTAGTATCAAATTGGATTTTTGACTTTTAACATTGTATTAAGTTCGAAGTTGGGATTTCCAGTTCTTGGATTATCGAAGTGGCTTGTTGATTTTCTTATTTTTGTAAGTACTTCTTAAACATGTTTTCATTTGATATTTCTGAATGTTTACATGAAATCAGGAGTGGCTAAACACCACAACTGGGATTGTGGGATCTATGACGTAAAACCAAAGTGTAAGTTTGTAAAACGAGTGATAGACGATTTATGTTTGCAACTTAGAATCTAGCTTTCATTATTCATTTATTATGTTGAGTGAACGCATTGGAATGAGCCTTTATCAGTTATTTGTTTGGGAGAAAAATAATATTTAGGAAAATGCTAAATAACTAGAAGAAATAGAGTCAAAGTTTGAGTTCGAGAGAAAAGAACTTTTGCAAGATTGTAAATGAGGGTAAAACTAGTAACACTATGGGACTGAGAGGACTTGAGTGAAGTATCATATATATCTAACTCGTTTGCTTGTTGTAGAGATAAATTGCTTGAACTCAACTATGGAAGAACATTAGGTCTAATGTTATGGGAACACAATCCTGGTTTCTTTTAAACATCGAAACAACTTGAGAACTGGAACTCTGTTAATTGTTGATCTGGATTTTGATTACAAATTTTAGTTACTAGAACATCACAACTAAACACATTTTACTTTCCATTATTGTTTCTATAGGAAATAATAACGACATTTGAGTAAACACGACAGTGAAATCATTTCTGTAAAGAAATTCTCTGTGGGATCGACCTCAACTCACGTTTAATTCTATAAATTGACTTCAATCGGTTATATCTCTTAATTGAGGTGTATGTTTGGACGTATCAAATTTTAGCACCGCTATTCGAGAATTTCAATTCAGAAGTGTTTTACTATCTTTAATTCTAAGTGTAGTTAGATTTCCTAGTGTTTGTCTGTGTCTTTTTCAGGTGAGTTCGACTGTGTTTGCCAAAGACCAGAAGTAAGGGAGCCCATTAGTCCCATACGATCCAAGACTTCGAAAAATATTCCGCAAGATGGTAAACACACAAGAACTTGAGGTGCCGAGACAAAATTTGGATTGGAAGCTGAAACTGTCGCAAGAGGTATTCAACCGAATGTTGTGAACAACCCACCTATGGTAGTGGATGAAAACGTAGAAGTGGATGGAATCATTCCTCCCCACAACCGACCAATTGCTCTAAGGGGTAGACCACAGCCTCCAACGCATATGATGTATGAAGAGGATGACTTAGACTTGGATGGAGTTGGAGCCACTGGAGCAATAATGTTACCTGCACTATCTCCAAGTGTTAAATTCACAATGACCAGCACTATGATTCAACTGCTAAATCTGAAAGGTATGTTCAGGGTGCATTGGGTAATGATGCTAACCAGCATCTGATAAATTTTGTGGCGATCTACAAATCGCAAGAAATTCCTGGAGTTAGCCAGACAATAATGAGACTGAGGTTGTTCCCATTGTCTCTTACTGGAGAGGCAACAAATTGGCTGAATGAGATGCTTGATGACTTAATTAGGACTTGGACTGAACTTAAGGAAGCTTTCCTAGAACTATTCTTTCCGGAATCAAAGGAGTTGCAGATGAAAGATGAGAAAAGTGCCCATAAGTAGCTACCAGGAGAAGCAATGCATGACACATGGTGGAGATTCAATCAAAAGCTCCAGAAATGTCCAAACCATGGTCTCACTAAGAGATATCTAAAACAAACATGTTATAGATCTTTAAGTTATGTTACTAAACATGTTGCTAATTCAGTGTGTGGAGGATCATTTATGAGAAAGCCATTCTCAGAGAGTATGCAACTAATGGATAAGGTGTCAAAGAATAACAATGCATGATACACCAGGGATGCATAAGTAGGAGATCTAGGTATACATTTGAACTTTCAACTGAACAAAAGAAAAGAGAAGAAAAAAGGGATCAAGACATGGCACACATGAGGACCCATATAGATCTACTTACAAAGCATATTGTCTAAAAGTCTGAGA
Source organism: Solanum stenotomum (assembly GCF_019186545.1). Lineage (NCBI taxonomy): Eukaryota > Viridiplantae > Streptophyta > Magnoliopsida > Solanales > Solanaceae > Solanum > Solanum stenotomum. Next base: position 26,181,489 of record NC_064287.1, read on the forward strand.
AGGTAAATGTTGTGGGATAGCCAAACATGTATGAATATTAGGATATTCATCTAGATGAGGAGGCTAATTACATGGGAAACCAAGGAGGTTTCTGGAATTAAAACTCGGGAAACCAGGGTTACAAGTCTGGAAATGCAGGTCGGAACTACTAATGGGAAGGTCGGTATGATAGGACAACAAAATAGAGAGCAAGGAAACTGGCAGAATAGAGATGGGTACAAAAATGATCGCAGTGGTGTCTATGTGCCCCCAGGTAATAGAGACTGACCAAATGGTAGTTCCAGTGGGTCTAAGCTGGAAGACATGTTGGCCAAGGTGCTCCAAAAAGTTGAATCAACTAATGCAGCGGTAAAGGAGATAAAAGTTCACTTCTCCAGTATGAGTCACCTGGTAGACTCTCACACCACCTCTATCAAGCAAATTGAGCAACAGTTGGGGCAACTTTCAGCCTCAGTAAATGAGAGGAAGAATGGATCAGTAACAAGTGACACGATCCAAAATCCTAAGAAGGACGGGCATTGCATGGCTATTGCCACCAGGAGTGGTAAGATTCTTACTGACCTAATTTTGTAGGTACTAAACATAAGTAGGTGTTGGGGTAAACTGCAAGAGAGGAGGATTAAGCTGAACAACTAGATGACTTGGAGGATGCTTAACTAATAGCCAAAACAATAGGAGAAAAAGAAAAAGTGCTTGAGGGAACCATGCCTTTACAACAGATCCCAAGACCACCTCCTCCTTTCCCTCAAAGGCTTAAAAATAAAGCCGTGGATGGGAAATTCGCTAAATTCATCACCATGCTGAGATAACTATCAATGAATATCCCACTGGTGGAAGCACTAGGGAAGATGCCAGGATATGCCAAGTTCATGAAAGAGTTGGTTACAAAGAAGAGAGCTATAAGTATTGATTTGATTAACCATGTTCATTACTTCAGTGCTATTTCTACCAGGTCTCTGGTTCAGAAGAAGGAGGATCTGGGTGCATTCACCATACCATGCACTATTAGATCAATCAAATTTGCAAAGGCCTTGTTGGAACTAGGGGCCAGTATAAACTTGATGTCGCTAGCCATCTACAAGCAACTGGGGTTAGGAGTTCCAAAACCCAAAGCCATGAGATTGATGATGGTAGATTGGTCAGTTAAGCGACCTGTGGGCATCCTATGTGATGTTCTTGAAAAGGTAGACACATTCATCTTTTTGGCAGACTTCGTGATCTTGGATTGCGAAGTGGATTTTGAGGTTCCCATTATTCTGGGAAGACCATTTCTGGCCACAGGATGAGCATTGGTAGATGTTGAGGGAGGAGAACTAAAATTCAGACTCAAGAAAGAAGAGGTAAAGTTTAATATTTGTAGGTCCATAAAGCAGCTACATGACATGAATGTGGTGTCTGCGATAGAGGTTTTTGATAAAGAAGAAATGGGAGCAACCATTTAAGAGAGGCTGGCTGTTGAAACCTTAGCTGCAGTGCTGATGAATTTTGAAGCTGATTTTTGGTCTTACTATGTAGAGACCGTGAATGCTTTGCAGGGTATAGGAGCACACTCTTATGCTCCAAAGAAATTGGACCTGGATTTGAAAAACAGGCCAAGTCCTCCAGCAAAACCATCCATTAAGGAGCCATCTGTACTGAAACTGAAACAGTTACCTAGTCTTCTGAGGTATGTATTTTTGGGAGCTAACAACACTTTACCTGTGATTTTTGTTGCAGATTTGAATTATGAATAGGTTCAAGTTGTGATCAAAGTATTGATAACGTACAAAAGGGCCATTGGGTGGACCATTGCTGACATCATCAGGATACCTCTAGGTATATACACCCATAAAATTTAAATTGAGGAGGACTGCGGCCCAAGCATTAAACACCAGCGGAGGCTAAACTTACCTATACAAGAGGTGGTAAAAAAGGAGATCATCAAGTGGTTAGATGTTGGGGTGGTGTACCCCATTTCTGATAGTCACTAGGTCAGTCCAGAGCAATGTGTACCCAAAAAGGGTAGTATGACTATGGTTACGAATGCCAAAAATGTGTTGGTTCCGTAGAGGTCAGTCATTGGATGGCGAGTGTGTATGGATTACATGAAGCTGAATCAGTGGACCTTAAAGGATCACTTCCCGATGCCTTTCATGGACCAGATGCTTGACAGGTTGGCAAGAAAAGGATGGTACTGCTTCTTAGATGGATACTCTGACTACAACCAGATATCAATTGCTCCTGAAGATCAGGAAAAGACTACATTTACATATCCTTATGGCACCTTTGCGTTTAAACACATGCCATTTGGACTATGTAATGTAGCAACAACTTTTTAGAGGTGTATGATATCTATATTCTCGAACATGGTGGAGGACACTTTGGAGGTCTTCATGGATGACTTTTTAGTGGTAGGTGACACATTTGATGACTGTTTGCATAATCTTAGCAGAGCCCTACAGAGATGCGAGGAGGCCAACCTAGTGCTGAACTGGAAGAAGTGCCATTTCATGGTCAAAGAAGGCATAGTCTGTGGGCACAAGGTGTCACAAAAGGGGATAGAGGTAGACAAGGTCAAAATTGAAGTGATTGAAAAGTTACCTCCACCTATTTGTGTGAAGGGTGTTCGAAGCTTCTGAGGACATGCCGGATTCTATAGGCATTTCATCAAAGACTTTTCTAAAATTGCACACCCCATGTGCAAGCTTTTGGAGAAGGAGGTGAAATTTGTTTTTGATGAGCCATGTCTCAGAGCTTTTGAAAGCCTAAAGTAGAAGCTGATTTCTGCACCGGTGATCATTGGCCTAGATTGGTCATAGCCATTTGAGGTAGTATGCGATGCTAGTGATACTGGTTTAGGAGTTGTGTTGGGGTAGAAGCGCAACAAAATGTTCCATCCGATTTACTATGCTAGTAAGTCACTAAATGGAGCACAGTGAAATTACATAGTTACTGAATAAGAACTACTGGTTGTGGAATATGCGTTTGAGAAACTCAGAGCTTACTTGCTGGGTATTAGAGTATTCAATGCTCTTCTGGCCAAATATGGTGTTTAACAACACAAGGTTGCAACACCTTATCACCCGTAGACCAGTGGAAAAGTAGAGGTGTCCAATAGAGAAAAAAGGTGATCTTGGCAAAAACAGTGAATGCCAACAGGACAAATTGGGCACGGAAGTTGGATGATGCTCTATGGGTATATCAGACAGCTTCTAAAATGGCTATTGGTAGGTCTCCATATCAGTTGGTGTTTGGAAAGGCATGTCATTTGCCGGTTCAGCTTGAGCATAAAAAACTCTTGGCTTTAAAGAAACTGAACCTTAGTTGGAGTAAAAGACTGGATCAGATCAAGGAGATGGTTTAGTTCAGGTTGACGGCATATGAGAGGTCAGCACTGTATAAGGAGAGGATGAAGCTATATCATGATAAGCATATTGAGAAGAGAACTTTTACTCCTGGAGACTTGGTGTTACTTTTCAACTCCAAACTTCGTCTGTTTTCGGGAAAATTGAGATCCAAATGGTCTGCACCTTTTAAGGTTACTCAGGTGTTCTAGTCAGGTGCTATTGAGATTGAAAATGACAATGGCGATAGGTTGAAAGCCAATGGTCAGCGAATCAAGGCATACTTAGTTGTTCCAGAAGATGTGAAGCTTGTAGAGGAATGTAAACTTGATGAAGTCTGAGTAATCAAGTAACATACGTCGTGCCGCAAAGTTAAATTATGCGCTGCTAGGGAGGCAACCCAAGATGTAATTGTAATAGGTATTTTCCTTTTTCCTTATTTTTATTTGTTTTTATAGAGTCACTGTATGTTGATGTGTGAATGACAGACAGGGGTTAAAAATTACAGGAATTGGGTGGAAACAACTCTTCACGAGCAGCCTCATGGGCCATCGTGCCCTTCACAGGACACTTTACTTTCCGTCCTCTTCATCAACATTGAAATGAGGTTACTGGAAATTGCCGCAAAATGGTTCACGGAAGGGTTCACGGTCCATCAGACTTTGTACGGACCGTCTAGCCTCTCGTGAACCTCAGGTAATAATTTTAGTCTTAAGTCATGTCCACGAATGCTTCCATAGACTGTGATGCCCTTCATGGGCAACGTCACGGTCTGTCATCTTCTACCCAACAGCCCAGTACTCGACCCGACCCGTGCCGATACCAAAACTTAAAAGAAACGTATATTAGCTTCCTAACCACCAAAGGTTGGGTTTTCTCCTTATTTTCTCTCCATTCTTCATTGGATAACAGTTACTAAAAACTTTAGAACGATTCAATCATCCATAAATCCCTATTTCCTCCAGAAAATTGAAACCCTAAATCCTAAGTTGGTCAAGTATTTCTAGTCAAGTTCATCTTCTTCTTTTTGGGTGAAATTTTCAATTACTTCCAAGTAAGTCACTTCACAACTTGTTATAAGTTTGATCTTGTCTAAAAACAAGTTAGATTTACTTCAAATTAGTTGAGATTAGCATAATCCTGTGATGAATAATCTTGATTAATAATGAATTAATGTGTGTTAGTTCGAATTGCATATGTTTGATTGTTCTTGTATGTGGGTATGATCACAGTAGGTTGTACTTGTTTTCGATATAAATGACGATTGATATATGTGTTAGAGTGATTGAATTCATGTGCTAAGAGATCTTGTATTTTCCTAATGAGATGAAATTGGGCATAAGTTGTTCTTGGAAAGAAACATGACTGAAAAAGGGCCAAGTGTAAGTCCACGATGGGCTTCACAGATCGTAGGATCAACTACGGGTTGTGAAACCACTCGTGGACCACACCTGGCCAAAGAGGAGTTCACTGGGTAGGATCATGACGGTTTTCATGGACCATGGTTCACTTCATGGACCGTGAAGCCGTCCGTGATCTACTCCAGTCCACTGTCCCATACGGTAATGCCTCTAACTGTTGTTCACGAGGGTCTTCATGGATCGTGGTACCTACCACGACCCGTGTGAGCTCCCGCGTAGTTTACTTATTTTGTACAATTTATTTTTTCGTATTTGTATTCTTCTTTCGTCTTTTGATTCCATGGCCTTTCACAATTATAGATTGGGTGACGACATTCTTAAGGCAAGGCGTCACAATGTAATTACACAGGGGAAGTCTGAGTACCCGATAGTGTGTCATTTTATTGATTTGCGTAAATAATGAGTTTTGTAATTCTTAGGTACTATGGCTCCCTCAACAAAGAACGCAACCAAACATGCCTCCCCACTACTTCTCAATCAGAAGGTCATAAAGACTCCGAGTCTAGTAGTTCTGAGGTGCAACTAAATACCAACATTGAGATCCACTCACCTTGGGATACTAGAGCACAGAAAAGGAGGGCAATTCTCCAAGACACTCCTCTCGAGTCTAAGGAGGGAGGTAGTAATTCCGGTAGCAGGGAGGAATCGTGAAGTAAATCGGATACTGGTTTGGGAAGCCAATCTGATGATAGTTTGGGAGATAGTGCAGAGTCCGAAGGCGGCTCTCAAGAAGATGGTACCACATCTCCACCTGTAGTAGTAGCAGAGGCAGGCACTGGTGCTCAGACAGAGACAGGTGCAGCAGAAGGGGATGATGAGGTGACTTCAGACAATACAGTGGCCCAGTATATTAGCCTCCGAGAATTTGACCTAGTAGTGTGACATCAACTAATTGACTGTTTTAGATCCATGTGGACGGTGAACCATTTGGAAGATTTATTCGAACATGGAATCGTGAACAAGTCGGGGGGATTTAGAAAGAGACCAATTATGCCCGAGACTAGGGTAGTGATGGCAGACATCTAGATATATCTAGAGATTTACAGATTGTTCCAGATTCACCATTTTGTATGGATGATCAATGCCCCTGGGAATACACCGCCATCTGCCTCGAGAGTTCTATGCTATTTACGCCGCCACCCTAATGAACATGGTTGTGGAAATTGAAACAACAAACAGAGCACAGAAGACGCTTGCAACCATTTGGCTTATTTAGATACAATCACTATTCGGGGTACGATTGTGAACATCTCTGAGGAGACAATTAATAGGATGCTACATGGCCCTGAGTATACATCACTAACTTATGTAGGCCTATTTAAGGGCAAACGCCACGCTGTCACGAGTGAATCAGAGATGGAGGATCCTACTTTGTGAGAGCGCATCATGCGTTGCATTGCGAGTTACATTACCACAGAAAGAGAAGTGGTAGTATGGGTATCTGATCCACATGTACCGATTACAAAGGCATACCTCACCTTTTCGGACGAAGTCTGGTGGTCAATAGTTCGAGCTCAGTTGCGACCCACAAAATATGACAATAGACTGTCCCCGTCATTAGCGTCATTGGTTGGTTGCCTCATGGATGGGTACCTTGTCAATGCGGGTCATATTATCGCCATGGAGATGCGATATAGAGCGCTGAATGAGCGAGCAGGTTTGTCGTTTCCCTATCTTATAGGGAAACTTTGTTTGTAGGCAAATATTCCTCCAAATAAGTTGGTGGACAAATCAGTTGAGGCATCCAAGATAACTGCAGCTTCCAAAATTTAGGATGTTAATAGTCCTCTATTTTGGAGAAAATTACGGGCGGTGGGATTATTAGCGGTAGTACCTCATGCACAAGTAGTCATCCCACAGGTTGCAGGGCAAACTAAGCAGGGTGAGTCATCACAAGAAGCTTTAGGGCAACCATCACCGCCACCAACTTCAGACTCCCAGGCTAGAGGTACGTATATCACTCTTCCTACTACTTTCCTTGAAAGGTTGGTTGAAGATTAGCGACAGATCGGGACTTTGGTTGACCAAATTGTCCACCGGATGCATCAACTCATACAACACAATATTTTAGCCACAGAGAAGAGTATAAAAGATGAAATGTTGAATGAGCTTGCTATTTTGAAGAACATGATGGATGGATTGGAGGCCCAAGTCCAAACAAGATTGTAAGCTGCCGGATCTAGCAATAATGAAGAGTTTAAGAAATACTTGGCCGAAATGCCAGCCAAAGTTGCTAAACTGGCTGAAAGCCAGTATAGGTGCCCACTCCAGTCATGCCAGACTCACTAATGAAGATATTCGATGAGCAGCCAACTACTCAGTCTATTGACGAAATCTGGGCGGAGCTCCTAAAAAGAAAATCCAGCAAGAGAAAGAACAAGGCTAGAGAATTTGATGATGAGCTACCGGCTGACCTGTCCAGAGAGGAAAGAAGGCAACACAAAACAGCCCACAGGGCATCAAGGTTAGAAGTTGGAGAAAAAGAAGCACTTGAGAAACAACAACGAGATGCAGTGTTAGCTAGAGCTTTTGTTAGCGGAGCCACTATCCCGATGGGCGGTAGCCAGCCTGACCCTGCGCTGGTTTCTAAGAATGCACCCATTGATATGGGTGCCGACGCAGATCCAACTAGCGGCGCCGCAGGTATGACTTCTCCTCATAGCCCTATTTTGTTTTCTTTATTGACTTTGAGGGTAAAGTATTTTGTTTGGAGAAGGGCTCGTGAGAAACCTGCCATTCTAGCTGTTAGAATGAATGGAGGTTGACTTTGTATTTACTGTGAAAACTGTTATGGTCTTGTGTTGTGTTGAGCTGTGCAACAGCTAGTTACTTTGATTTGAGATTTGGATGTTAGGATCTATAGATGATATCTTAGATACTTACATGTTGAACACAACTAGTTTGATAAATAAATTGGTGAACCAAGAAACAGGAGAATATAGTCCTGTGTCATGTGTGTGTGAGTTTTGCTTGAAGTCTAACACTAGGAGCATAAACTATAACTTGCCTGAGTAGTCCTGCTTAAATCTGGTAATAATCGGAGAGGAAAGGATCAGTAGGACATTTTTTTAAGCCATAAAAAAAGCCAAAAATAAAACAACCAAATAAAAAGCTTATCACTTGATCCCGATTTGAGCCTAAAAAACCAATTTTTGTTTTTACCTAGTAAATATCATATCCTTTGGTTTCTAAAGATACGATGTCACAACTCAGGCCAAAAGCCTAAGTTAAGGGTGATTGCAATCCGAGCCGAAAGAAGAAGTGAAAAAAATGGTCCAATAAATGAGCTGAGTGCATATAAAAAAATGTATATATAAAAAAAGTGTGAAGAAAAGAAAAGAAAAAAAAAGAAAATAATGGTTGTTGGGATGTACTGAAATGAAGAAAAGGAGGGAATCATTTAGAAAAGAGTTGTGTGCAAATGAAACTTTGGAAAACCAAGGGACTAGTCACCGACAAACCCAAATATCCATTCCCTAGCCTGAGCCTATGTTTCAAGCCGATAAAGTCCTATAGTGATCCTATTCCGAGTGTTTGAAAGATAGAGTGTAGAAAGCAAGGGCAAGCATATGGTAGTTTGTTGTAGTGTTAAAAGTTCTTTGGGAGAGCGAGCGTAGTACTTAGTCCCAACTGTCATGAGTGAGGGACTTCTTTGGCGTGAGTACACAGTAAATGCATTTAAGAGTAGATTGTGTTAGCTGATAGTTCACAGGCATAAGCATGATCGACTATGAGTAATGAGATGTCATATATTGATCCTTGCATGTTAGATTCATGGTTTTGGACACAAATTGTACTTGAGATGGCTGTTGTGTAAGCTTAAAAGTGTTTGAATGATTTGAGGGTTGAATGTATTGATTTCTCATCACTTGAGGACAAGTAATGGTTCTAAGTTGAGGGTGTTGATGTGCTGCGAAAGCTTGGCACATTTGATGCTTGAAAACTAAGAATTGATACTAGAATTGAGTGTATTTATGTGGATATAATGTGTTTGGTAGTGTCTGTACAGGTGAGCCAAGTGGAAGGGAAAGAAGATAGAAAAGATGAAAATGCAAGCTGAAATTTAAAATGTTGACAAATGAAGTGAAGATCACAGAGGCCTTTACAGGCCATAAAGTTTAAGACTGATCGTGATAGCATCCGTGATACCATTTCCAGTAGGCCAACATTGAAGACCCAAACGTGGGGAGTTCTAAGTGAAGACCACGGACACCCAAACAGACCGTGGTCTCTTTAATGGTCCGTAGTGTTGTCCGTGATGTAATTTAGAGTGAGCAGGCATTGAGAAGGCAACTTGTCACAATATTAAGTGAGGACCAGGGGATACTTGACGGACCGTAATACCTATGATGGGTCGTGATGCAGTTTGTGAAGTTGAACCAGTGGAGAGACTTTGAGAAGCTGAAGAGTAAAGAGGCACAAGTGAAGACCACGGGTACCTTTACTTACTGTGGTCAGTGCGACAACTCGTGGTGATGTCCGTGATAAGTTACAGTGTGCAAGCCTTGAATAACTTGTTTTGGGTGAATCCAAGTGAAGACCACGAAGGGCTTCACGAACCGTGAACCCCTTGACGGGTCATGGGAGCAGTCGTGATAGGTCCGACAATTCAATCCTACTTCGAGTAGGACTCTTTTTCAAACACCTTATTTGAATTAATTAGGTTGTTTTTTATGTTTTATCTTATCTTGCCTTGAACGACGAACAAGTTTCCATTATTCTCAGTTTTGGATTTTCGACTTTTAACATTGAATTAAGTTTGAAGTTGGGATTTCTGGTTTTTGGATTATCAAAATGGCTTGTTGATTTGCTTATTCTCGTAAATGCTACTTAATCATGTTTTCATTTGATATTTCTTAATGTTTACGTATCATGACCCAGGGGTACCCCCTAGATGTAACACGGCGTACTTGACCCTGAAAGGGTCTCATACAGGACCTTAGCATAATCATGAACATAAGTAAAAAGAAATGATGCAGAATATAAAAATTTTACAATAGAAGTATTTTTCATAAAAGAAATATAAGAGTCTAGACCTTGTCTCAAATAAACCATCTACTATAATTGAATACAGCCTTAGGGTCATAGCCCTTTATAACATAGTCTCGAAAATGGAAAATACAAAAGGAAACTAGAAATGAATAATCCTTGTCCTCAAACCATGAGGACTCACCAAGCTTCGAGAATAGTGATGAGTCCCCAAATTGGACTCATTTCGGGCTGTATTATAATAGAAATTGTGTCCTCAATTGCTTATTTTATCTCAATATCTAATGAAAGCCTTTAAGTTTCAGGAATTTGAAGTTTGAAGGAAAGCATGGACACTACTTCACAAAAAGGAACGAAAAGGGGGAAAAGAACAAGAAAATGAAGGCCTGAGGATCGCCGAGTTCACTTGGCGAATCACTGAAGGGTCTCACTTCACCTTTTGTTCAAGTGTGCTTAGCCCTGAAGGAGAGGATCAAGTTGGCACAAAAGGGGAGCAGTCGGCATATCGGTGAGGAGTTCCACAAAGCAGTACTATGTCGCCCAATGACCTAGAGCACGACGATTCCGAAGGATGGTGCAAGATGGCGATGAACTACACCAAAGGGTGAATCATCGAGTTGATTGACGATTCCGACTAATGTGGCCGAACGATCCGCCGCAACACAAATTTTTAAAAACTATAAATACTCGTTGAGAGTTATAGCTTCTTATAAGTTTTTGTCGTATCATTAAACAATATAATTTTAGTACTTTTTATTTTACTCTCATGTTTGGAGAGGGTTTTGGAACCTTGAAGAAAGGAGTTCATCCACCCATCTGTTTTCGGCTTGCCAGAGAGGGAGGTCGCAAAACCAAAAACACTAGACCGATGGACTAAGGAGTGGGTCGACATGAGGTTCTGCCTGGGAGGGTAAGCCCTAGTCCCATATCTTAACACTCAGATCGAAACTGTGAGTGCGGTAAGGCGTAGGTTAGTCTTCATGCGGCACATGAGTGTCCGAGAGGAACGCATTTGAAACGGGGCAAGTTGCCCGAGAGGGAACTTATTTCCATCTAAAGCTTAGCCTAGTCACTATTATCTTGCAAATTTCCTATCGAAAGCATGTCCCCAACTAATTATCTCAACTTGTATTGCGGTCACACCCCAAGAACTTTTCCCCATACTTGATTTTCTTGTTATTTTTGTAGTTTTTGCTATACTTGTGAAAAAAACCCCAAATTGATATTTGACACTTTGGTGTCCCCCTTTAATTTACAATGTTTTTAATCGTTAATGTCTTTAAGTACGACTATTTAGAAGTAGATTTTATTTTTCTACTAATTCTCAAAACCGCTCCTTTGGGACACGACCCCAACCCTTGGTTGGGTTACTATACTATTGTACGATTCGTAAACACTTTTACTGGAAGTTGTGTCATTGATTACGCAATCGAAACATCAAAATGGCACTGATGCCGGGGAGTGGTATTATTTGAGAATTTTTAGATTTTAAAATTTTCGTTCTTATTAGTTATAATGTGCTAATTTTATTTTTAGCTGTGTTTTGTTGGTTTGTTTGTATCCTAACAAAGAAAATGAGCACGGCGAGCCATACTCGGGAGACAATAGAGTTTCCCCCATTAGAGGTAATGAAGTTCCGAGATAGCTTCCTCACATTCAAACAATTGGAGGGTGAGCGGATCAACAAATTGTGGGCGAGGTTCAATAAACTGATCAATCAATGCCAAAATCATGACATTCCCGACATAGCTCTCTTTGACTATTTCTATAGAAGTCCTGGTCCTCGAAATAAGAGGTTGATCGACCAACTCATTCCGGGAGGCATTGCAAAACAACCTTTTGTGATAGCAACTCAACTACTTAACCAAATGGCTGAGATGAATCAAGAAGTAGAAAATAACTTTATGTTGGCCGCCCTAATGACTCAGATGGATGAGTTGCCAAAAAGATGGTGAAGAGCAAGGTCCAGTGTAAGAGGAATGATAAATACATCCCTCCTCATGAGCGAAGGAGTCTCAAAGACAATGAGGTCAAAAGTCTTGAGGGAATGCTCTCAACCATTATCCACAAGGTGATTGAGCAAGATAGAGAGCTAAAAGAAATGAAGAAAGTCATTGAAGGAATGCAACAGATGATTTGGTCTCATTCCAGAGATGTCCAGCTGCTAGAGAACCTCATGTGTTGTACGTCGTTGTACGTCGCTAGATCTCCACCTGAAACAAAATGGGGAATTGTCTGATGATGCCAAGGCTACCCCCAAAAATGGAGTTTGAGTACTGATTCACGTCGTGCCGCGACATTAACTAAGGCGTTGTTTGGGAGGCAACCCAAAACCCTTAAATTCTTGTAGTATGTTCTTATAGAAATAAATGTGTCTTGATTTTGCAGGATTGGGCATTGAAAGTTTGTGAAAAGTATAGGATGAATTACACAATGCCACATTGGCGAATAACCAACTAGATCAGCGACCACGACAAAGACCGCCATTTCGATCCTCACCTCACCTGTAAAACTCATCGAGGTATATAAACATTTAGCGAATCGCCGAATAGTAGATCGAAAGCAACTATTATCGCCGAATGGGTGAGATCTGGATGGTTTTTATAAGGTCACGGGTTTTGACTTACAACCATTTTCACGATCTCTCACTCTCGATTTTTGCAAAATCGCACCTATTTAGTACTTTAAAAAAATCATCTCTCTTGAGTATTTTAGCTAATTTAGTAGTGCTTGGATGTATACTAATTTACTGCCTAGAATCACAATTACGACTTGATCTGCCTAAAAGGTTAATCCTCAAGACCCTGCAATTAATTGTGCTAATTATACTGTCATTGCAAGCAATTTTATCCCATGTGGTGTACTTTGCCTTTATGACAACTTTAGACTATTCAAGTGCCTCTTTTGATTTGCTAATCTAACCCTGCTACATTAAATATTGGAATCCCATTCTGATGAGTTAGCATGAATGAAATTTTATGAGGTGCTCCTGCATACTGTTTAAGTTGAACTAAGAGAAAAGCTGTAAGCTTGATTGATCAAGTGCATGTTTGATTTTGTTTTGGGGAGTTGAGGGTTGAAATAGAGAAGATAGATGGGAAATAGGAACGATGGGCTGAGGAGCAAGCTAGGTCGAGCTCGCCAATCACTCAGCAGTTCACCTATTGACCCCATCTTACCTTTAATTCGATGATACTGTAGACTTGATTCTGTAGTTTTTGGCAAGAAATCTCAGATCACCAAGAGCATTCGTCGAATCGCCGAAAGCATCCTCGATCAATCCTTGTCTGGCCCCTTTTCCGTTATTTCACTATGACTCTCAACGGACAAAGCACTGCTCGCCAAAGCAACTAGGTGATTCGCCGATCTATTTAGCGAGATAGTCTGAAATTACACCCGATGAATTTGATTTAGTCACTCTAACTTCTGCCCAAATTCTTTGCAGAAATGGGTAGAACTAAAGTTGCACGAGAAAGCAGGTCACCTCAAGGTAAAACAAAAGGGATTAAAATCAACGAGGATGCAGACGCATTCAGAATCAAGGTTGCTAAACTTTCCACAGTTAGTGGGAGAGGCAAAGGAAAGAACAAGATCCTCGAACTATCAGATGCAAGCACTGACAGTGATGACTTTTACAAAAATGACCCGAACCGATCTGACAGTGAAAATGTGGGTTGTGATGAGGATGATCTGTTAATCGCACAGATGGGTGAGCGGTGAATTAAAAAGTTGAATGGTCCATCCAGGATCAGAAATACCCAACCTACCACTCCAACATCCCAAGTTCCAGAGCAGGCAATGATATTAGCGCCTTCAGTACAAGGTCCTCCGCCTAAGTCAACAAATCGAGTAAAAGCTGAGAGGCTCTGAACAATTCTGGAGGAAAAGCGGTTGTCCATAGACGGGGTTATAGACAGACACCCAGAGATAATGGAATGCCTGAGACACTATAAGTTCCAAGTTTTCACCAAGCCCCGCGGTCCTTATATTCCAAACTGGGTAGGAGAGTTCTATAGTGCATATAGTACACTAATACCCCAGAAAAAGTAACTAGCAACAACTTTCAAATAAGTAGACTATGTGGTTGTTAGAGGCAGGAGGGTGAAGTGTGATAGTGAGGCGATTAACATAGTTCTGGGCATGCCCACGAATATTGGAGATCACTGCCAGCACTTGATCAAAACAAAGAAAATGGATGAGATGAAAAAGTAGTTAACCTCACTAATTTCAGACGAGACTCCAAAATGGTAGGTAGAAGGAGCTCTAATTGAAAAGGAAGAGCTAAACATAGCAGCAAGGTTCTGGTTTGGTTTCATTAGCAGCATAATTATGCCATCCCAAAATGAGTCTATTCTTCACCTTGCAAAGACAGCTTGCCTAGGTTTCAACATAGACGGAATGTGGATAAACTTGGGAGAAATCATCGCTTCAGAGATACTCATGCGTGCAAGGACGAGCAAAACCTCACTTTGTTCCCAGTATTGATCACAACATTATGCAAACACCTCGAGATGCCAAGAGAGATGTGGAGATGATGCCCATAGCCTCCACTGATATCCGGAGGATCGAAGCTGAGTACCTTAAGGATCAAGCAGAAAGGAAGAAGGCAATATTGGTGGAATCATGAAGCACAAAATCATCACCTGCAGAGGCATCCCCAGATTCTTCCACTGCTGCAAGGTCTCCCAGACCTAATGATGTTACTACTATTTCTAGCCTCCACTCACCCAGGCTTCCTTACTCCGGATGGGATAACTCACCCTTTCTACTGAACGTCGAGCTACCAATCTAGAGGCCTCTGTTCCAAGAATGATCTAAAGTGCCCTAGCTAATGTTGTGGCACCTCTGAACACTATCATTAACGGCCTAGCGACCAGGATAGCAGTGTGTGAGCACAACCAAGGAGCAACAAATGGGGTGAAAACTTTAAAAGCTGCCATTGTTGAGCTGCAAAAAGATGTAAACCACATGAAGTTCACCGATGTGTCCATGGTCTTTGGAACAAATGAGACTCCAAAAATGTCTACAATGCCTCAAGCCACCACTCGACATGGGAATAAAGCAAAACACATAGTCAACCTTGACTCAGAGTAGGAGGCTAACGAAGAGATGGTTGAGGGAGCTGCAATAGACGACATAGGCGAGACCGAAGGAATCATGATAGACGTTGTTGTGCAAGCCTCCTTGGCAAAAACTCCTGCTGCTGGATCCAGTGGAGCTGGTCCTTCTGGAAGCCACTCTGAGCACTGATGCCCAGATGGAGCGACTACTTAGCCAGGATCCCCTCTTTACCTCCCTCTCTATCTTTCTTTATTCTCACTATTAGATTTTCATCATTTGCATTTGAGGACAAATTGCTTCTATTCGTGGTGGGGTGAGGCCCACCTTTGTGTGCTATTGATTTCATGTTTTGTATTTATTTGGGTTATCTGTTTTTAATTGTGTTAATCATTGATTTTCGTGGATGATTGAGCTCATGGCTCCCTATGATTGAGCTCACAACTCCCTTTTGGTTTTAAATTATAAAAATGATTTTGCCACATCTTGTGTGCTGAAAGTGGTTGTTCTTTTGTAAAAATTTAAGACACAGTTCTGATCAATAGTGATGACTTTAATAGTGATCTCAATTGAACGAACATGAATGCATGAGTATGACGAGACCAAATAAAGTTGCATAGACAATATGTGAACTCTTTGCATCTTGTTATGATTAGCCATTTATCGAATTGATTCTCCTGTAATGACCATTGCACACTAGCGAAAGTGTGTAGTCTTGTTTGACTTAAGTGTCGATGCCTTGTGTGATTATCTTACTTGGAGCCATGCATAAATAAACCTGAATTTGCCCCGTTAGTCTGATTGATTTAGAAAGGTGTACTCTTGAAATAATCTTAGGTAGCCTTAAAGAGTGTGAACCGAACTTGACATATACCTCTTTTGTGGCCTACCCGTAAGTGTGTAAAACTCTCTTGAACACCCCTTGAGCCTTACCTTTATTTGGACCTTACTTAACCCACTACCTATAATCCTCTTGAGTTGTGATTTAGTTAATAGCCAACTTAGGTCAAAAGCCTAAGTTGGGGGTGTGGTAAAAAAGGAAAAGGAGAAGTCAAGAAGTGGAAGAAAAAGTCTCTCTAATCCATGGTATTGCAAAACAAAATGGAAACCTTCTGAAAAAAAAGTGCAAAAGGAATTGGGTTTCCAAGCAATACATGAAGAGAGAATAAAAATATGACTTAGAAGCTCTAGAAGAGAAAGTGATAAGGGAAGGAAAAAGGACGTTTTGAGAACACCACATCTAATGAGGATGAAGAAGTCACTGAACCTAACTGACCACACCTATCGACTTAGCCCCATTACAGGCCTTGAAAAGACCTTTTTGATCTTGAGTAAGACGAACAGAAAGTCGGAAAATAAGGGCAAACCTATGGGTGAAAACATTCATTGTGTTCCTCTTTTTGAGTGTGAGTGTTGCATCTGATTCCTGATCTTAAAATGAGTAGCCTCTATGTGTGAATATGGAATCATTCTTTGTGTGGGGATATTTAGATACTTTCGTTGAGCTTGAACATACATTAGTAGAAAGTACTGTGAACATGAGAATCTTTGGTAATGGTGTGTCACAACTTGAATCTTTGAGTACACAGTTGAATCTTTGCATAATTAGTTTGAAGTATTGTTGTGTACATTGATGATTGAGTCCTGTATAGCACTATTTGAGACTCCCTTTTTGGGAAGCTGAACTTGAGTTTGCTTAAGGACAAGCAAAAGTTTAAGTTTGGAGTGTTGATGATTTTTGGACTCATTTAAGGCTGTATTTTAATAGAAATTGTGTCCTCAAATACTTATTTTATCTCAATATCTGATGAAAACCTTTAAGTTTCAGGAATTTGAAATTTGAAGAAAAGCATGGACACTACTTCACAAAAAGGAACGAAAAGGCTGAAAAGAACGATAAAATGAAGGACTTAGGATCGCCGAGTTCACTTGGCGAATCACTAAAGGGTCTCACTTCGCCTTTTGTTCCAGTGTGCTGAGCCCTGAATGAGAGGATCAAGTCGGCAGAAAAGGGGAGCAGTCGGCGTATCATCGAGGAGTTTCGCGAAGCAGTACAATGTCACCCAATGAACCAGAGCACGATGATCCCAAAGGATGGTGCAAGACGGAGATGAACTACACCAAAGGGAGAATCGCCGAGTTGATCGGCGATTTCTACTAATGTCACCGAATGATCCGCCGCAACACAGATTTTTGAAAATTATAAATACTCGTTGAGAGTTATAGCTTAGTATCAGTCTTTGTAGTATCATTAGACAATATAGTTTTAGTACTTTTTATTTTACTCTCAAGTTTGGAGAGGGTTTTGGAAACTTGAAGAAATGAGTTCATCTTCCCCAAGTTGGAAGTGGGTCTTCTCTATTCTTCTTCATTTGCTTAAATGAAGATTTAATTTCTTATACCCATTTGATTTCACTATCATTTTAGGTGTATTTTGTTATTTCTTGATGTGTGGCTAAAAACCCCCATTCTTGGGTGTGATTTAGCAAATATGTGTTGATATTATTGTGGGGTCTTGCTTGCTGATAGGTTAAGATGTATTTAAATGGTGATTTCACCTAGTGGTTGTGGTTTAATTTAATGGGTTTGTAGTTGCAAATACAAAGCTACCCGTGTGTTTTTGGCTTACCCGAGAGGGAGGTCACGAAACCAAGACCACTAGACTTATGGCCTAAGGAGTGGGTCGACATGAGGTTCAACCCGAGAGGGTGAGCCCTAGTCCGAGAGGAACATATTTGAAATGGGTAAGTTGCCCGAGAGGGAACTTATTTCCATCAAAAGCTTAGCCTAGTCAGTGTTATCTTGCAAATTTCCTATCGAAAGCATGTACCCAACTATTTATCTCAACTTGTATTACGGTAACACCCTAATAACTCTTCCCCATACTTGATTTTCTTGTTGTTTTTGTTGTTTTTTCTATACATGTGACAAAACCCCCAAATTGATATTTCACACTTTAGTGTCCCCCTTTAATTTACAATGTTTTTAATCGGTAATGTCTTTAGCTACGACTCGTTAGAACTAGATTTTATTGTTCTATTAATTCTCAAAATCGCTCCCTTGGGACACGACCCCAACCCTTGGTTGGGTTACTTTACTATTGCACGATTCGTAGACACTTGTACTGGTAGTTGTGTCATTGATTACGCAATCGAAACATCAAATAGTCAACCCAGCTTTACTTGAAAGGAGGAGTATATCTCAACGAACGGAACCTACACTTACAAGAAAATGTAGAAAATATGGGTTAGGGCAAATAATGTACCAAGTATGGAAGCCATGCATAAAAGTTCTTAAAACATGCATAAAAGGGACATTTAGTTGAAATCGTGCATTTATCAAGTTTAAAAGCCATCACGTACATTTAGAGTAGTTACATAGTGAAACCATACCATAATAAACCCTAGGCTACCATAATCATGCATACATAACTTCATAGGATAAGGAAACCACACCACAATCCCATTATAAGTTCACTTGTATAATGTATAAGTGAAGTCCCATACCCCCACTCACACTAAGCAAAGCTCATTAAGAAATCATAAGTATAGTTCATAGTCATGTTCATGTTCATGTTAATAATTCATATTCATGGTTCATATAAAGCATGCATTAACTCATAAGGCATCATGTAATAAAAGGACATACCATAATCACTCTCATAGGTTACTTGTGGAATGCATGAATGAAGTGTCATACACCCATTTATACTAGGTAGAACTTCTGAAGTAATCATAGTACATAACTCATGTTCTTGTTCATATTTCATATTTTTGTTCTTGTCATGTCATGGATTATGTTCTTGTCATGTAGGGTAATATAGTCTTAACCGACAT
This sequence comes from Solanum stenotomum, assembly GCF_019186545.1. NCBI lineage: Eukaryota > Viridiplantae > Streptophyta > Magnoliopsida > Solanales > Solanaceae > Solanum > Solanum stenotomum. The sequence continues at coordinate 26,200,116 of NC_064287.1, forward strand.
AGACCATGTGAGCTACATGGAATCCGGTGTCATGCCCCCACAACGAAAATAGGTGTCCTACTTGCGTAAGGTAGAACTAATATATTTAGTATTTAGGTGGATCCACTAGCTAAAGACCTATGTGGGCACATAGTTATGGGATAAGGAGATTCCTACTAGAAACCCGGACTTTCTAATGTAAAGGGTTTCCATCTCATGAGATAACTTTCCTTGGGAAGCCAGTCTTTTTAACGTAAAAGCTTCCATCTCATATTCATAACCACTCGCTGCTAAGCTTAATTCCCTTTAATATTCATGTTAAGTCTTTACTTTCAATTCATGTTCATGGAAGAATGCCTAGCACTCAAACCAACATGGTATCATGGTAGCTCATGGATTCATTAGGTGAGAATGTCTTTTCAACCTTAGAATCATTAATATGCTAGTAAACCTTTCTTATCATGTTTATAGTGTTTCATGAGAATAGCCTTTCAATCAACACACCAATATAATAATAATCATAGACCTTTCATGCATAGTAATGTTTAAGGTTATGGGGGAAAGATCTTGCAACAATACAACAATTACACAATAGTCATATGATCATCACTATCTAAGTGAATCATGAGTTCATATGCAATCCTCGTCAACATGTCCAAACCCTACCAAATTGCCCTTCAAGGCTATGAATCGATATCAACCCAACCATCCATAACTAATACAAGATAAGGGAAATTTCATGATTCATTGACTCAATAAACATAGACATAATAGATTGACATACTTCTAATATCAATCAACCCACATCATCAATTCATAATTTAACAATATGGAGGAAATCATGGTCCATAGGGAATTTCATCATAAATCAACAATACTCCCTAAATCCAATCATCATCTATCATAATCACCCATAATAAACCATAATTAAACAATGGAAAACGTTTTGGAAGAAGACCCATGACATAGATTGAAACCCTAGGTTTTTGGGGAAATTGAAATCTTATAAACCAAGTTTGAATAGGCTCTATGGGTGATAGCTACCCATATATGAAAATCCACCATACCTTCGGATGATTTGCATAAGAAATTGAAGAAGAAAGTCTGCTCCTTGAACCCTAGATTTGAACTTGTTCTTGCTCTTCAATGGAGTCTTAGAGAGAGAAATATTAGAGGGGGGAGTTGGTTTTTCGTTTGAGTTTTGTGATGAGTTATGAGGTGTTAAAGAGGTGGTTAATAGTTAATAACTACTTATATATGTCAAGATAACCAATATAAACCGTCCCCACCTTTGAATAATTAAAATAGAATTTACCCATATTAACTCACCCTAGGCTGAAACTTGAGACAACTTTACAGACCCCATCCACGACCCCCATCCACGAGGCGTGGATGAACTCACGGGGTGTGGATGAACTCATGGACCGTACTGGTCACTCGTGGGTTGGGTTTGACGCTTGTCATTTTGGCCAAGGTCTATACCTCAGTCATGAGACCCCACCCATGGGGTGTGAGTGGGTCCACGAACTATACTGCATACTCGTAGCACAGATAGAGACTTTGGAAAAATTGCGGGAGGTCTAGCTTACCTTCGGGGTGTGAGTCCACCCACGGCTCGTGGGTGACTGCCTTGAGACAGATTTTTGGCTGCAAACCAAGGCCCTCCTCAAGGACCCTTGGTTGGTCCTTGGGGGGTCATCCCATGACGTTTAGGTCCTAACACACTTGTACTAACTTAGGGAGTTTATTTTAAGACTCTAATCTTTACGTTCAACCCCATTTAGGCAACTAGTTTACATATTAGGCTCTAGCTTTGTTCATTAGTTTTCCGGAGTGTTACATTATCTCCCCCTTGGGAACATTCGTCCTGGAATGATGATCTACACACCAACCTACTTTAGAAACTCAAGACTAGCAGCCCATCATGCATGAAACATCGACAATGTGCAAACCCAAAAATGCACTATTCACTTCATGCATTATTTCAAAGGAGGAAAGTTAAACTCCATCTCAAGACATGGTACATGCAACACAAGGGAGTAGGAACTACATCTACCAACCCAATATGCATGCAATACAACATTTATCATGTTCATAGGAGGAGCTACCTTCTCCAATAAAAAGAAAGCTAATTACAACATCATGGAGCCAATATGCTATTTGATCACAAGCACAACAAAGCATGTTCATCAAATCAGCTCATGAATTAAAATATGCCATCATCGTACTAAATGCACAATCAACATGAGGGACACATAAATCATAAAACTCATTTTCTTAATAAACATGAATTTCAACAAGAACATGCATGGCATAATGAAATCATGAAAAACTCATACAAGACACATGGCTCCACAAAACACTAAAACTCAAGAGGAACTACTTACCTCAAGCTTCAATAAGAGTAGAAGGAAAAATAGGAGGATAGCGGAACTTCATATCGGCTCGGTCTCCCATGTATCACCCTCAACTAAATGATTCCTCCATAAAACCTTAACGGAAGCTACTTCCTTGTTTCTCAACTTTTTCACTTGGCGGTCCAAAATTTCCATCGGAGCTTCCTCATAGGATAGACTCTCATCAACTCCTATACCCTCTAAAGAAATGATGGAAACCGAATCCCCAATACACTTCTTAAGCATGGAAACATGAAACACCGGGTGAACTGAAGCCAACTCATTTGGTAAGTCTAACTCACATGCAACTTTCCGAATACGTTTCACGATTTGGTATGGCCCTACATACCGAGGACTAAGCTTCCTCTTCTTACCAAACCTCATCCCACCTTTCATAGGTCAGATTTTCAAGTAGACCCAATCACCAATTTCAAATTCTAGATCCCTCCTTCTAACATCAGCATATAACTTTTGCCGACTTTGGGCCATCTTCAACCTCTCTCTTATGAGTCAAACTTTTTCAATGTCCTCATAAACAAGTTCGGGACCAATTAGATCAAATTCACCTACCTCAAACCAACCAACCAGAGATCTACACCTCCTACCATACAATGCTTCAAAAGGAGCCATAGAAATACTTGAATAGTATCTATTATTGTAGGCAAACTCTATCAATGGCAAATGGTCATCCCAATTACCCTTGAAATCAATAACACATACCCTCAACATGTCCTCTAAGGTTTGAATGGTGTGTTGCGCTTTACCATCTATTTGAGGGTGGAAAGCGGTACTAAGCTTAACATTGGTACCAAGCCCTTTTTGGAATGCCTTCCAAAAGTATGAATTAAATTGAGTACCTGATCCAAAATAATAAACAAGGGAACCCCATGCAACTTCACTAGTTTCTTGATGTATAATTTGGCATAGTCTTCTGCCGAATAAGAAACCTTGACGGGAATAACGTGGGCTGATTTTTTCATCCTATCCATAATATCCCAAATAAAATCATGTTGCCTTCAAGTACGAGGCAAACCCACAACAAAGTCCATATTCACATCCTCCCACTTCAAAGTAGGAATATCTATATATTGGGACAAACCTCCCAGTTTTAGGTGTTCGACCTTAACTTTTTGACAATTCGGACAGTTGGCCACAAAACCCCCTATATCCTTTTTCATGCCATTCAACCAATAGACTTCCCGTAGATCACGGTACATCTTGGTGGCTCCCGGATGAATAGAATACCGCGAACAATGAGCCTTTTCTAAAATTTGCTCTCTCAAGCCATCAACATCTGAAACACATAAACGACCTTGGTACCTAAGCACCGCATCTCCCCCATGGGATAAAGCCTCAACGGACTTGTTGACTACCGATTCTTTCTACTCCATTAATATGGGATCAAGGTATTGTTTGGACTTCATGTCTATTACAAAGGACAATTAGGAACCATAATGGACCATGACTCCACAATTGGTGGAATCCACTAGTTGAACAACTAACTAGGCCAACCTATGCACATCACAACTAATTCCTTCTTCACATCTTCTACATGAGCCACACTACCCATGGACATTCGATTTAGGGCATCCGCAACTACATTAGGTTTTCTAGGGTGGTAAAGGACACTCATGTAAGAATCCTTCAGTAGTTCTTTTGTTGGAGATTCAATTCTTTTTGGCTAAACACATATCGAAAACTCTTGTGATCAATGAAAACATCTACATGGACCCCATATAGGTAGTGCCTCCATATTTTAAGGACAAACACCACCGCCGCTAATTCGAGATCATGAGTTAGATAATTATTTTTATGGACGTTAATTTTCCTTGAAGAATAGGCAATCAGTTTACCATGTTGCATAAAGACACATCCCAAACCCACTCGAGAAGAGTCATAATATACCACAAACCCATCGGTACCTTCCGGTAAGGTCAGCACTCGAGCAGAAGTATGTCTATCTTTCAACTCTTGGAAGCTTTTCTCACAAGCCTCCGACCACACAAACTTAGCTATCTTTTGAGTTAAGGCTGTCAATGGAGAAGCAATGGAGGAAAAACCCTCAACAAACCTCCTATAGTAACCGACCACACCCAAAAAGCTTCGAATATCAGTGGATGTTAGAGGTCTAGGCTAACTCTTAACCACATCCGTCTTCTTAGGATCAACTTCAATACCCAAGCTCGACACAATATGACCAAGGAAGGCAACCGACCTTAACCAAAACTCACATTTACTAAACTTAGCATATAATTGGTGGTCCATAAGGACTTGGAATACAGTCCTCAAATGTTTCATATGTTCACCCTCAGTCCTTGAATAGATCAATATTTCGTCAATAAAAATGCTCACAAATGAATCAAGATATTGTCTAAATACCCTTTTCATTAGGTCCATGAATGTCGCTGGGGCATTTTTTAGACCAAAAGACATTACTAGGAACTCATAGTGAGCATAAATCGTTCGGAAGGCCGTCTTGGGAATGTAAGCCTCTCTCACCCATATTTGGTGATAGCCCAAATGTAGGTCAATCTTTGAAAAGTAACTAGCTACTCGGAGTTGGTCAAACAACTAATCATTCTAGGAAGAGGGTATTTATTCTTTATGGTTACCTCATTCAATTGGCGGTAGTCAATACACATCCTAAGGGACTTATCCTTCTTCTTTACAAATAATACCGGAGCACCCCACAGAGAGATGCTTGGTTGAATAAAGCCTTTCTCTAAAAAATTCTTGAGTTGCTCCTTCAACTCTTTCAATTCGGACGGAGCCATTCCATAAGAATGAATGGATATAGGCTGCATATCCAGCAAAAGATCAATGCCAAATTATATTTCCCGTTCGGTAGGAATTCCGAGCAAGTCATCATGAAAGACTTCTGGAAACTCACTCACCACGGGGACCAACTCTAAAGAAGGAGTCTCGGACTCAACATCCATAACCCTAACAATATGGTAAATGCACCCATTGGAGATCATTTTCCTAGCTTTGAGAAAAGAAATTAATTGACCTCTGGGGATGTAATTTCCTCCTTTCCATCCTACAGTAGGTTCATTTGGAAATTGTAACTTAACCACCCGAGTTCTACAATCAATAAAGGCAAAACATGCATGTAACCAATCCATACCGAAAATGACATCAAAGTCTAACATGTCTAACTCTATCAAATAAACCAAAGTGACTTTATGAAACAAAGAAATAGGAAAACTCCTATAGACTCTTTTTTCCACTACCAAGTCACCAACCGGGGTAGACACCAAAAAAGGCTCTAATAACACTTCGGGGAGTATTTCAAATTTCATAGCCACAAAAGGTGTAACAAATAACAAAGTGGCACCGGGGTCTAACAATGCTTAAACATCAATATAAAAGACTTGCAACATACCAGTCACCCCATCTGGGGAGCTCTATTGGTCACCATGGGATTGAAGAGCATAAAAGCAATTTTTCTTGTGAGCATCGGAGTTTGAACCACTAGGGAGGGCTTTCTTGCCCTATCTTCCTTGAACCTTTAGCATGGAACAATCTCTCATCATATGACCACCCTTCCCACAACTAAAGCAACCATCCGTGCCAACAAGGCACTTCCCCTCATGTTTCTTGCCACCCTTGGCACAAGTAGGTCTTGTCATAGAAGATCCACCACTATTACCTCTTTAAGGCTTATGGTTCACCTTATCCTTCTTCACCCTTGGAGCAATAGAGGAGCCTTGGTTGGAGAACCTTCTCTTGAAACATGTTCTACCTTGACTCTCAGAATTTCCCTTGGAAGAATTCCCGTCATCGGTCCTAGGCCTCTTCACTTCCCTATTCTTTTCTTGGAGTTTCTCATCCTCCATTTGTTTAGCATACACCATAAGACAGGATATATCCATGTTATCATGAAGCATAGCCGAACGACATTCTTTTCACACCAAACTAGACATCACAAACCTACTCATCTTATCCCTCGGATCCGCCACCAAAGATGGAGTATACTTGGACAATTCAGTAAAATTTAGAGAATATTCTTCAACACCCACACCTCTTTGATGAAGGTTGATAAATTCTTCCACCTTGGCTTCCCTTTTATCTCGGGGAAAGAAACTATCAAGGAATGTTTTCTTGAACACTTCCCAACCTATGGAACCCACTCCTTCCGGACTATTCCTCTTCCATTGAGTATGCCATACTTGGGCCATACCCTTCAATTGGTAAGAGGCTAGCTTCGCTTTCTCTCTAGAAGTCACACCCATAGCATCAATTATCTTGTAGACCTCTTCCATAAACTCTTAAGGGTCTTCACCCACTTTAGAACCAAACAACTTATGAGGGTTCATTCTTGTGAAATATATCATACTTGAAGCCACGGTGCTCTCATTAGGGTTCACAGGAGCTCTAGCATCCGTATTGATTTGGGCCATCACGGCTTGGGTCAATATTTGGAGAGCCGACCTTATTTCCACATTCGTCATTGCCCCCTAATCATTAGGAGCTTGAGGAACTTGACACTCTTGAGGACCTTGGGGACGAACTCCCTCATTCACAATCTCCTCTTCCATTCTTCTTGCGGTCGCCCTTCTTGTATTCATATCCTATAGACACAAGAGAAGGGTTAGGAAAATTACTGCATAGAATTAAAACTCTAAGGCACGACTAAAGAGTAATGAAAGAAGTAAAGTTCCTATACAACTTATAGCCTCTCATTCATAAGTGTGGCATGCTTCATACTCATGAACAAGACTCTAATAGATGTGGTTCATTAGACATCACCGTATTGTGTACTTCAACTAATGGAAAATCCATAAGTTGAGGGTGGCTAGGAAAGAGGGAACTAAAAAAAATGGGTATGAAAAAAAAAAGAGAAAAGAAAGGATGCGACTTGTTGAAAGCTAAAAGAAAAAATAAAATAAAATAAAAAAGAGCTACAAAGTCTGAAGTCACATTCGTGGTTGAAGAAAATTAAGGGAAAAAAAGTAAAACGATAGGATGACAAAAATAGGGTAAAAAGAGGTTGAAAGCCGAGTGTAATGTCAAGGAGGCCAGGGAGTCACTAAGCAGTACCCAAATGTACCACACCTAACCCTGAGCCTACGTTACAAGCCAAGAAAGTCCTATAGTGATCCTAGATTCTATTTTGGAGAGGCTAAGCAGTGAAAATAAAGGCAAGCTTATGGAATTGAGCACTAACTATATTTGAAATTACTTCTGAGCGTGAGTGTTAAATAAATCCTTGTACCATGAATGTCATTCATTCTTGGGAAAAGGGAATTTCGTTTGAAGTAAGGGAACTAGTTACATTGTCGGAAAGTTGGTACTTTGGTGATAGTGAAAAGGTGTATGTTGTGTGTCAGTTGGTCAATCTGTGTCATGGGGTGATCCACATGAATTGGCTTGTCGAGACTAAGAGAACGAATGTGCACCCCAACAATAAGGAGGGTAGAGAACCATGTGATTGCTTGGGTTTGAAAATGCTTGCTTCTATACAAGTGTCATTTAGAGTTGTAGTGCATCGCTTCAAGATAAACAACGAATTTAAGTTGAGGGCGTTGATATACCGTGAGTTTACGATATTTCTAATACATTTCAATTACAAGTTGTGTGTGTCTAGGGCCTCTTTATATTGGTTTTTATGTGTTTTTATCATGCTTTGCAGGAAAGATGTTCAGGCACGGAAGTATAGAGATAGCTGAAAGAAATACAGAAACAGGGCATTCACAGAGGTGATCTACGTACCGTAGGTCCATTCACGGTCCGTAGGTGATAACCATAGATCAGCAGGCATGGTATTGAGGACAAATCAGGGAAATCTGACCAAGTGTGGAACCACCGTGTCCATTGACAGTCCGTAGATTGATCTACGGACTGTCCTGTTGATCCGTAGAGTGATACTGCGAGGGTGCTAGTACTTGATCTTTGAAGATTCTAAGTGTGGAGCTACGGAGGGGATTGACAGACCGTAGATCGATCTACGGTCTGTACTGCTAGTCCGTCGTTTGCTTTAGAGAAGCTGATTTTTGGAAGCGGAAATATTTTCTAAGTCCTGGCTGACGGAAGGGACTTACGGACCGTATATCCATCGACGGTCCATAAGTCAGTCTTGTGGATACAAGACGTGTACCTGAACAAACTTTCCTTTATTTGTTCCCCTTTTAATTTAGGATTTGTTTTCTATAAATAGGGCAAGTAAACCTCCTTTTTGGGGGTTAGACATTATTATTCTAGTTTTACTTTGTGACTTTGGAGATAAATTTGCAACTCTAGCAATTATTGATTTCATAACTTCGTTTTGAAGATTTTGGCTTTGCAATTCAAGTTAAATTTCTGGGTTTATTATTCTCTTTACGTAAGTTCATAATTCCTTCATCTAAAACTATGAATTGTGTTCTTGCTAATATGGGTAACTAAATCCACAACTAGGATTGTGGGAACCATAAGAGATTAACAAAGTATGAGTAGTAAATAAGCAATTCTGGAATAGGGTTTTGCATGCATTGATAATTCTTTCATTTAAAAGTCTTTTTAACAAGTGCACGCGTTAGAACTCGCCTTGTTGCTACTTGAAAGATCAAGGAGGTAATCAACAAGAAAAGAATTATCAACATAGATTTAATGGGATACTATCTAATAGGCTAGAATCAATTTGTGCGAAGTAATAACTAAGCCAAACATCGATTATGATGTCTAATATGAGGTAAAGGTAAGGGTTAGTAAATTATACACACGTAGCCGGATTAAGGTGCGGGGTGAAATTCTCTAGATGCCGGATCAAGGATTTAGAGATACCTAACTTATCATTTTGCATGTAATACACTAGGAAAGGATTGCGATTACTAGGATTATTGCGTTATGAGCTTGTGGGGAACATATCTACCCTAGTTAATTTTCTCATCTTGATAACAACCGAAATTGACTTTTGTTTATTGATTACTTACTGAATTCTTCCAATTTGTTTCACAAACCCCCCCACCCCCTTTTTATTTCTTCTTTCTGGAAGTACTTTGGCTAATTGAATATAATTGTTGGTTAAAGAAAACTCTAAACCATTTTCCACGTGAGATCGACCCCAACCTACAAGTTGGGTTCTTTACTTGATAATGATTTCTTATACTTCTTTAGGGAGGTGTAATTTGAGCGTATCAGATTTTGGAGCCGCTGCCGGGGAAATTTTGCTTTGAGATTTATTTTTAACTACATTATTGAACGTTAGTCAAATATTTCCTAATTTCACTTTTTCCCTTTGTTTTTGGCTCTCTCAGGTTCCGACTCTAGTGTATGCCAAGTACACGGAGCCAAGGCGAACACTAACTCCGTACGATCCAGAGTTGAACAGAACTTTGTGAAGAATGAACAATCAAGGACTTCTAGTTAATCCTATCGGAGGAAATCTAGATGAAGCAGTTGAGTTACAACAGCCAAGAGTAGTTGGTGGGGAATACCGAGGTCTAGCTGAAAATCAATGGGGAGATGCAGTGAGGTTGCATGGTCCACCAGGCCCACAACAACATGACAACTATCAGGGCAACATCGATATAGCAAACTCTGATGGACCCATTGTCCTACCACCTCTACCTCCAGGGTACACATTTGTGATGACTAGTAGTTTGATACAGATGCTTACAACAAGAGGCTTATTTTCAGGATCGCCATCGGAGGATCCACATGCTCACTTGGCCAAGCTAAGGGTGGTTTGAAAAAGTTGTGTAGGTAGACCAGACTTGGATATGGATGTCATTGGATTACGAGTGTTCCCTCTGTCACTGACAGGCGATGCTGCAGTATGGTTCACTGAGCTTCCGTATAACTCAATATTCACATGGGACTAACTGGCAGAGGTGTTCCGAGCAAACTACTATCCAGTGTCTAAGAAGCTCAATCACAAAGATAGGGTCAACAATTTTGTGGCATTACCTGGAAAGTCTGTGAGTAGCTCGTGGGACAGATTCACTGCCTTCGTAAGAAGTGTCCTAAACCACCGTATTGATGATGAGTCACTGAAGGAATATTTCAATCGAGGACAGGATGATAACAATAAAGCAGTATTTGACACTATTGCCAGAGGTTCATATGGTGATTGTACATATGCACAGATTGCTGAAAAACTAAAGAGGATCTCTCGCAACAATAAAGCATGGAGCACTCAGAGGTCAGATACTGGGAGAAACACATTTGCCGTTCATAATACAAATAACAACTCTGCAGACGATATTCGTGAAGAGAACCGAGTTGGGTTTGGTATTGAAGCATGTGAGCGGAGGACCGAAAAAAGTAAATGCTGTGAATTATTTAACTAGAACTCCACCACCAGTGGAAGAGTGTTACTATGAAGAGGATGTTTATGCTGTGAATAATCAGACAGGGGGTTTCTGACCAAATGCCCAAGGATCCAACACGGAAAATTGGCGCCAAGGTCAGAACTATGGAAATTACAACCGAGAGGGTCACTATGTCTGGGATGGGAACTTCAATCGCGACAACAACTACAGCAGGAACAACTATGGCAACAGAAACGATCGATTTGGACCTTATGCTCCCCCTCAAAATCGGGAATCTGGTGCTAGGGAAACTGGAGGCAATATGGCGCGTATTGAAGATATGATGCAGAAGATGATGAGAAGGTTTGATGCAACTGATGAGAATGTGAAGGAGATGAGAAGCGACTTGTCTGGTATTGGACAAAAGGTTGATGCCCATGCAGTGTCAATAAAGCATCTAGAGCAGCAGATTGTCTACTACAGTGAACCCACGTCAACCTGGCACTCTTCCTAGAAACACCATCCAGAATCCAAAGAATGATGGTCATTGTATGGCAGTTACTACTCGAGGGGGTAAGCAAACCATAGATCCACCTAGGCTGTCTGTGCTGGAAGTTGAGATTAGACAAGAAGATGATGTGATAGAGGTTAGACCAGAGTCTGAGAAAGCAACAGAGCAAGAAGTGGTGATATCTCAGAAAGTGGTCCCCATACCTAGACCTCCACCACCTTTTCCACAGAGGTTAGTGAAGAAGACCAAGAATGGTAAATATCGCAAGTTTATTACTATGTTGAAGCAACTCTCTATCAATGTTCCTTTGATAGAAGCCTTGGAGCAAATGCCTGGGTATGAGAAGTTTATGAAAGATATGGTGACAAAGAAAAGGTCTATGAGTTTTGAAGATGATGATAGATTGCAGCATTGTAGCGCTATTGCTACAAGATCTCTTGTGCAGAAGAAGGAAGACCCTAGTGCTTTCACGATCCCATGTACTATAGGGTTGTTACACTTTGCTAAGGCATTGTATGATCTTGGTGCTAGCATCAACCTCATGCCCTTGTCTATTTACAAGTAGTTGGGTTTAGGAGACCCAAAGCCCACTGCAATGCGATTACTTATGGCCGATCGAACTGTGAAAAGGCCCATTGGTGCACTCCATGATGTGCTAGTGAAAGTGGAGTCTTTCATTTTTCCGGCAGATTTTGTGATTCTTTACTGTGAGGTTAATTTTGAGGTTCCCATCATCTTTGGGAGACCATTTCTTGCCACAGGGCATGCATTAGTTGATATGGAAAAGGGACAGATGAAGTTCAGACTGAATAATGAAGAAGCAACTTTCAATAATTGTAGGTCCATGAAGCAGAGTGGTGAGCTCCAAACAATATCTGCCATAACTTATAGAGTGGAGACTGGGACAAAAGTGCAAATTGAAGAGCGACTAGGTGTTAAGGCAGTAGTAGCAGTAATTATGAACTTCGATAGTGATGGCATTGAAGAGTATGATGAGTTGGTAGCTGCGCTCGATAGGTGTGAATACCGGCCCAAACCAAAGAAGTATGAATTAAACATGAAGAATCGCGAGTCCCCACCCGCAAGACCATCTATTTTGGAAGCACCGAAATTGGAGCTTAAGGCTCTCCACCGCATTTGAGGTATGTATACTTGGGCAAAGGGAACACTTTGCCGGTCATCATTGCGGCAGATTTGAATGTAGGACAAGTACAGTGCTTAGTGACTGTGTTAAAAAGGTTCAAGCGAGCTATTGGGTGGACTATAGAGGATATCATTGGGATTTCTCCCGGTATTTGCTCTCACAAAATCCAACTCATGCCAGATCATAAGCCCAGTATCGAGCACCAGAGCAGACTAAATCCACCTATGCAAGAAGTAGTCAAAAAGGAGATCATCAAGTGGCTGGATGCGGGAGTTTTTTATCCCATTTCATATAGTAGTTGGGTATGTCCTGTGCAGTGTGTACCTAAAAAAGGTGGTATGATTGTGGTTCCAAATGAAAGAAATGAGCTTGTTCCAATGAGGCCTGTTACTGGGTGGAGAGTTTGTATAGATTACCAGAAGTTGAATGTGTGGACAGAAAAGGACCACTTTCCTATGCCATTCATGGACCAGATGTTGGATTGACTTGCAGGAAAGGGTTGGTATTGTTTTCTTGATGGGTATTCGAGCTACAATCAAATCTCTATAGCTCCAGAATACCAAGAGAAGACCACTTTCACTTGCCCATATGGGACTTTTGCTTTCAAACGAATACCATTTAGGTTATGCATTGCCCCAGCTACCTTCTAGCGGTGTATGATGTAGATATTTTTTTATATGGTGGAGGACACTATTGAAGTGTTCATGGATGATTTTTCAGTTGTAGGTGACTCTTTTGATCTGTGTCTAGATCATTTGGCCGAGGTGCTTAAACGGTGTAAAGACCGCAACTTGGTGCTTAATTGGGAGAAGTGTCACTTCATGGTTAAATAAGGTATAGTGTTGGGACATCGAATTTTAGAGAAAGGTGTTGAGGTTGATAGAGCTAAAGTTGAGGTAATAGAAAAGCTTCCGCCACCCATTTCAATAAAAGGTGTTAGAAGTTTTCGTGGACATGCAGGTTTTTATAGGCGATTCATCAAAGATTTCTCAAAAATTGCACATTCTTTGTGCAAACTGCTTGAGAAGGAGAGTAAGTTCTATTTTAATGATGCTTGTCTTAGAGCATTTGGAGAGCGGAAGGAGAAGTTGGTTACAGCACCTATCATTATTTCACCGGATTGGGGACAACCGTTTGAGGTAATGTGCGATGCGAGTGGAGTGGCGCTTGGTGTAGTATTGGGTCAAAGGAGAGAGTAAATTATTCACCCTATTTACTATGCTAGCAAAGCTCTAAATGTGGCCCAGAAGAATTATACTGTGACCGAACAAGAACTCCTAGCGATGGTTTTTGCATTTGAGAAATTTCGTTCCTACTTGCTTGGTACTAAGGTCATAGTGCATACTGACCACTCTACATTGAGGCATTTGATGGCGAAAAAAGATGCAAAACCAAGATTGATTAGATGGGTACTGTTCCTGCAAGAGTTTGATTTTGTGATAAAAGATAGGAAGGGAACCGAAAATCAAGTTGCCGATCACTTGTCCAGATTAGAGGAAGAGGCTATGCTAAAGCTTGGAGATAGGGCTGAAATTAATTATGCTTTTCCAGATGAACAGGTATTGGCTGCTTCTCATGATCTGATTCCTTGGTCCGCCGACTTTGCTAATTATTTGGCAAGCGATATTGTGCCTCCCGATTTGTCTTTTCACCAAAAGAAAAAGTTTATGCATGATGTGAAGAAATTCTTTTGGGATGAACCTTTTTTGTATTGTAGTTGTGCTGATGGGATGATTCGTCGCTGCGTGCCCGAGGTTGAGATGTTGAGTGTACTTGAAGCATGTCATTCATCGCCTGTTGGTGGGCATCATAGTGGTATTCGGACTGCACATAAGACTTTGGAGTGTAGATACTACTGGCCTACCATCCACCAAGATGCTCATGATTTCGCCAAGTCTTGTGATTGTTGCCAAAAAGGAGGGATTTCAAAGAGGCAAGAGCTCCCTATAAATCTTATATTGGTGATAGAGTTGTTTGATGTATGGGACATTGATTTTATGGGTCCATTTGTGTGTTCATATGGGATGAAATATATTCTTGTTACGGTTGACTATGTATCGAAGTGGGTGGAAGCAGTTGCGCTCTCCAACAATGAAGGAAAAAGTGTCACCATTTTCTTGAAAAAGAATATCTTCTCCAGATTTGGTACACCGAGGGCTGTTATTAGTGATGGAGATTCTCACTTTTGTAATAAGTTGTTCAAGGTACTACTTGAGAAATATGGTGTCCGCCACAATGTAGCCACCCTTACCATCCACAGACTAGTGGTCAAGTTGAAGTATCCAATAGAGAGATCAAACAGATATTGGCAAAGACTGTGAATGCCAATAGAACGGATTGGTCAAAGAAGCTTGATGATGCTCTATGGGCATATCGCACTGCATACAAGACCCCCATAGGTATGTCTCATTACCAACTTGTATATGGGAAGTCTTGTCATTTACCAGTAGAATTAGAGCATAAGGCGATGTGGGCAATGAAGAAGTTAAATTTGGATTGGAGCACCGCATCTAACGAAAGAATGGATGACTTGAATACACTTGATGAGTTTCGACTAAAAGCTTATAAAAGTTCAGCCTTGTACAAAGAGAAGATGAAGAGGTATCATGATCAAAGAATTGAAAAGCGAGAATTTGTGGTTGGTGATCTTGTGCTTCTGTTCAACTCTAGGTTGCGCTTGTTTCCAGGCTAACTCAAGTCCAAATGGATCGGACCATTTTTGCTCACAAAATTGTTTCCCCATGGGGCGATTGAGCTTGAAAAAAAGGATGGAACAAGGTTCATGGTAAATGGGCAAAGGATCAAGATCTATTTGGGAAATGTTGAAACTATGCAAGAAGTGATTGAGGCCTACTATCTTGATGAAGTCTGATTAATCAAGAGGCCTGCGTCGTACCGCGACGTTAAATCAAGCGCTGCTTGGGAGGCAACCCAAGATGTACAATCTAGCCAACGTTAGGGTAGAGTTTTTCTCTAGTAGTTTGCGTTATTCGATTTCTTCCATGTATCAAATTTGATAGTTGTTTTACTTTTGTACTAGTGTTGGCTAGAAATTGAATAAGGTCCGTGTCTAAAAAGTGTCCAGAAAATGTAAAAAGACTAGTCTATTGGTTGCTACATGTGCAGGTACACCACGAAAATTCTACAAAAAATGGTCTGGTGCAGAAGTCTACGGACTCAATCAATGGTCCATCGATTCATCAACGGACCGTAAATGGTGCCCGTAGATCCCAGGTAGGTTTCTAAATTTTCAAGTGTATGAGTGATCTACGGTCCTGATCTACGAATCGTAGATCAACTAACGGACCGTAGACGGGGTCTCGTGAGTCCATACCCTCAGGCTGTCTGACCCGACCTGGATCCCCCTATTTAAAAACCCCATTTGTTTTAAACCATTCCCCTTCCCTCCATTACTCCCAAAATTGTTTCTAACGTCCCATGATCTCCCTAAATCACTCCATAACTCCTCCATAATATCATGCCCTCCATAATTCCCCAAATTCCCTTCCATTTCAAATACAACCCATCCCATAAACTAACAAAAAGGGTCCGGTGTTTAGTCAGTAACAAAGAGGTGACTCCTTGGTCTTGCTAAGCTTAGTGTCACCACGCAATCACCCCACTCATTGTTGCTTGTAAGGTAATAGATTTTCCCCTCAATTTGAATTTCGATTCATAGATTGAATATAGAAAGTCGGGATTTGGGTCTTGACCTTGGGTAATTGTTAGATGAAATTGCATGATAAACTTGAAAATTATTATGCCCTTGGAACGATAGATAGTGATTGTGTAGCATTATTGTATGTGATCGTAAAACTATATGTTAGTTTTGACTTAGGGTTCCACAACTAGTATAATTTGCTTGGTATAATAATCAGTCGGAATCTTAAGAATGAAAAACTAGCATAATTTAATGTTGTAACTGCATGATGAGATTGTGTTAATGTTGAAAACTAAGGCCAAAAATGTATGATACCTAGCACAGATGGCATCCACGATACCCCGTCTACGGAATCTAGATCCATCTACGGACCGTAGATGGGGTTCGTAAATGGATGCACATGAAAAATTTCACCAAGTGTGAAACCACGGAGGTGGACTACGGTCCGTAGATCCATCTACGGACCGTTCTGCACTTCCGTGGTTTCCATCTGCGACCTATATGACAGGCCCCCTGATCCACAGAAGAGATCAACGGACCGTAGATCAGTCCGCGGACCGTAGGTCTCCTCCGTGGATGACCACTGTAGCATTTATCTGAAAATTTTTGGGATTTTGTTGTTGTTCGTTTATAGCCTTTCTACTTTGTCTTAGTATAGTTTTGGTTAGTCTTGGGCACTAATACCGCTCCCGCAGGTACAATGGCACCCAAGAAGATGGTCACATACTCAAAAAGAGGCAAGTCAAAATTTGTTGCCCCTAGTTTCCGGTTAATTGATGAGGACACAGACAACGACACTGATCCAGCATATGTGCCTCTCAACCCTAGGACTTCTGGCACTGAACCTCGGAGCACCAGAGGCACTCCCCGGAAGGTGCTTCCCGTCGTAGTCATTGTTTCCCAGTCTAATGAGGAGCACACACTGATCGGGTCACCAACTGGGCTACTTCCAGTTTAGAGGGGTCTATATCCGGGTCCAAGTCTGCCCATGCGTCAGGCTCCGAGTCTGCCCACTCTTCACGATCAGAGTCTACCAATGCTATAGGGTCCAATGCCAAATCATCCACAAGGTCTGGAGAGAATGACCAAGCAGCCTCGTTTGATGAGGCAACTAGCTCAGAGTCCATACCTGCACCACGGAATGATGACCCCACTCCTGTAGCCAGCGAGCTAAATAGCTGGTGTGTAGAAGGTCAATGGCAAATTTATCGGGATGCTAAGATGGTCAACGACAAACAGAAGATGGCCTGACTAATTATAGAGGAGCGTAGAGTCCTCACGGAGAGCCTGCATACTGTTCCAGACATTCACCGGTTGTTCAACCTTCAGAAGTGTGACTGGATGGCTCGAGACCCAGGGACATACAAGGAGGAGATTGTGCGGGAGTTCTTTGTTTCCTATGCTGCCACTCTCCGCGGTTCCATTTCCAAGCGGTCAAAGCCACTAGTGCAGGATTCGCTCACTTCCACTTTGGTTCGAGGGTGCTCGGTGGACATATCACCTTCTACGATCAGACGTTTTCTCTATGGTCCTACTATGGGTCACTCTTGGTCTCTCAACACAGCTGAGTTTGACTACATATGAGACATCATGCGGAGTGGCGCTTTCCAGAGGAATGCTGAGCAGCGAGAGGCTATTCTACTATGGCTGGCCAGGTATATTGTTGCAGATGGCGAGCGTGCAAAATGGGTCGCCGCCCCACAGTTACGCATCCGGAAGGCTACACTAAATTTTGTGGCCAAGTTCTTCTGGCTCCTGGTGCGTAACAGAGTGTCGCCGACAAAAGCTGACAATCAAGTCACGTGGGACAGAGCGGTCATGGTTGCGGCATTGGTAGCAGGAATTGAGATTGACTTTGCCCTCATGTTGCTGGCAGAGATTCACGAGAGGGCATTTAGGACCTCTACCACCTACCCCTTCCCCTGTCTAATTTTTCATTTGCGTAGGGACTCTGGAGTGCCAATCTGGGATTGCGACAAGTAAGTCCACCCTACAGGGGCATTGGACATCGGCCTTATTCGAGATGAGGCAAATGTTGCAGCACCTCGCAGAGAGCCTCAGTTGAGGTACCTTTTTTGGGTGCCGATCTTGTAGACACAGTGGGGCAGGCACAGGGTGATGACCTTAGCATCCCCGATCACACTGACACTGTCCCGGGCTCCTCATCTCAGGCAGCTAGTATGGCTCCTAGCTCTTCCCGGTCCACACCGCAGTTAGGAGCTACTGTTGTCCCATTGGCCAGAGTACAGAAGTTAGAAGCTCAGATGGCCACCCTGCTGCATCACATCCAGTCGTGGATGCAAAAGTCAATAGCCGAGTCTGAGGCCAGAATGGAGCGCAGGATGGAGGGGATGATGGACCAGAAGGTCCAGGCGATTAATAAGCGCCTTGATGCTTTTGAACTATGAGTTCTCGAGCGATCAGCCCGGGCCATAGATCTCTCTGCTTTGCAGTCAGCCTCCGGATTGACGTTGATGCCATCCTTGCCGCACCTTCAGTTGAGCCTCAGGTTGCACCGACTGCACTGGCTGATGATACAGTGTAAGATGCTCTATTCAGTGGGACCACCGAGGAGGAGCTTGCCCCTACACATGCCAAAGGCAAGCAGCACCGGTCTCACCGCACTGAGGAGGAGAAAGCTCTCAAGAGACAGCGTACGCAGGCGAAGGAGGCACGGAGGGCTTCGATTGTAGATGAAGAGTTGCACCAGCAGAGGGTGCGTGAGAGAGTTGCAAAAGCATTGAGCTCTGCCCCAGTTGCAGAGGTTCAGCCTGTTTTGAAGGACGTTGTGAGCACCACTGATGGTGCGGGGAGATTGATAGAGAGCACTACTGAGAGTGCTATGATTGCAGATGTGGGCACTACTGAGGGTGCCACCACCACTGTTCCAGCGCGCTCCGAGAAACCAAATCCCCTGTTTGTTGATGATTCGCCGGCGCTTTGTGCCACAGGTTTACTTCACCCAATCCATTTTCTTTTACTATTTTTATATGCATTGGGGACAATTGCATCTATTTTTGTTGGGGGTGGGATAAATAGATTATGAGTGATAGGGTGAAGTCTGAATAACCCAACTCATGAATCCTCTCTTGGGGTTTTCTTGCATGTGTTCTTTTCCCCCAAGAGACTGTTTAATTTTTGTTGAACCGGCATGACTTAGGATCGAATGTGTAGAAGCATGATGAAGAAAGAAGCATGATGGCTTATGATACCCGCCAGATTTTAGGACGTATGTTAGAATTTGTAGGCTACGATTAGTTGAATGTGCTGGCTCTGAGTATGACATAATCATGAACCAACTTGATAGCATGACTTAAGCTGAAACTTGAACTGGGTAATCTGATAACCTGATGATGGAACTATGTGCCAAGAGCGTGTGAGAATCGGTGAGTGTTCAAACAGTTTTTGTGCAAAACTAGAACTTGCCTGGTCAGTCCTGCTAAGACAATTCAATCTAGAGGTTAGGAAGTGATCATAGGCCATTGTTCTGAAAAATCCACAAATCGCCTAAAAGAAGGATCCAACCAAATGAAATAAATGCTTCCTTCGATCCAAAAAAATTTGAGCGTAAAATTAAACCATTTCTTTCTAAACCCTGAACTCACTTTCCCATAATTTACTATGTTGGCCCCGGTTCCTCCTTGGACATGTGCACTACGACTTAGGCCAAAAGCTTAACTTGAGGGTGGCTAATTTAAAAAGTAACTTAAATCTTGGCCCTGACCTGACATCGGGTAATGTGTACCTCAACTAATGGAAAATCCATAAGTTGAGGTTGGCTATGAATGAGGGAACTAAAAAAAATGGGTATGAAAAAAAGAAAAAGAAAAGAAAGGATGTGACTTGTTGAAAGCTAAAAGAAAAAATAAGATAAAAGAAAAAAGAGCTACAAAGTCTGAAGTCACATTCGTGGTTGAAGAAAAATAAGGGAAAGAAAGCAAAACGATAGGATGACAAAAATAGGGGAAAAAGAAGTTGAAAGCCGAGTGTAATGTCAAGGAGGGCAGAAAGTCACTAAGTAGTACCCAAATGTACCACACCTGACCCTGAGCCTACGTTACAAGCCAAGGAAGTCCTATAGTGATCCTAGAGTCTATTTTGGAGAGGCTAAGCAGTGAAAGTAAGGGCAAGCTTATGGCATTGAGAACTAACTGTATTTGAAATTACTTATGAGCGTGAGTGTTGAATAAATCCTTGTACCATGAATGTCATTCATTCTTGGGNTCCTATAGTGATCCTAGAGTCTATTTTGGAGAGGCTAAGCAGTGAAAATAAGGGCAAGCTTATGGCATTGAGAACTAACTGTATTTGAAATTACTTCTGAGCGTGAGTGTTGAATAAATCCTTGTACCATGAATGTCATTCATTCTTGGGAAAAGGGGATTTCGTTTGAAGTAAGGGCACTAGTTACATTGTCGGAAAGTTGGTACTTTGGTAATAGTGAGAAGGTATATGTTGTGTGTCAGTTGGTCAATCTGTGTCATGGTGTGATCCACATGAATTGGCTTGTCGAGTCTAAGAGAACGAATGTGCACCCGAAGAATGAGGAGGGTAGCGAGCCATGTGATTGCTTGGGGTTGAAAATGCTTGCTTCTATACAAGTGTTGTTTAGAGTTGTAGTGCGTCGCTTAAGGACAAACAACGAATTTAAGTTGAGGGTGTTGATATACCGATAGTTTACGGTATTTCTAATACATTTCACTTACAAGTTGTGTGTGTCTAGGGCCTTTTTATATTGGTTTTTATGTGTTTTTATCATGTTTTGCAGGAAAGATGTTTAGGTGCGGAAGTATAGACACAGCTGAAAGAAATGCAGAAACAGGGCATTCACGGAGGTGATCTACGGACCGTAGGTCCATTCACGGTCCGTAGGTGATAACCGTAGATCAGCAGGCATGGTATTGAGGACAAATCAGGGAAATCTGACCAAGTGTGGAACCACTGTGTCCATTGACGGTCCGTAGATTGATCTACGGACCGTACTGTTGATCCGTAGAGTGATACTGCGAGGGTTTCAGTACCTGATATTTGAAAATTCTAAGTGTGGAACTACGAAGGGGATTGACAGACCGTAGATCGATCTACGGTCCGTACTGCTAGTCCGTCGTTTGCTTCAGAGAAACTGATTTTTGGTAGCAGAAATATTTTCTAAGTCCTGGCTGACGGAAGGGACTTACGGACCGTAGATCCATCGACGGTCCGTAAGTCAGTGTCGTGGATTGAAGACGCATACCTGAACAAACTTTCCTTAATTTGTTTTCCTTTTAATTTAGGATTTGTTTTCTATAAATAGGGCATGTAAACCTCGTTTTTGGGGGTTAGACACTATTATTCTAGTTTTACTTTGTAACTTTGGAGATTAATTTGCAACTCTAGCGATTATTGATTTCCCAAGTTCGTTTTGAAGATTTTGGCTTTGCAATTCAAGTTAAATTTCTGGGTTTATTATTCTCTTTACATAAGTTCATAATTCCTTCATCTAAAACTATGAATTGTGTTCTTGCTAATATGGGTAACTAAATCCACAACTAGGGTTGTGGGAACCGTGAGCGATTAACAAAGTATGAATAGTAAATAAGCAATTCTGGAATAGTGTTTTGCATGCATTGATAATTCTTTCGTTTAAAAGTCTTTTTAACGAGTGCACGCGTTAGAACTAGCCTTGTTGCTACTTGCCGAATCAAGGAGATAATCAACAAGAAAAGAATTATCAACATAGATTTAGTGGGATACTATCTAATAGGCTAGTATCGATTGGTGCGAAGTAATAACTAAGCCAAACATCGATTATGATGTCTAATATGAGGTAAAGGTAAGGGTTAGTAAATTATACACACGTACCCGAATCAAGGTGCGGGGTGAAATTCTCTAGATGCCGGATCAAGGATTTAGAGATACCTAACTTATCACTTTGCATGTAATACACTCGGAAATGATTGCGATTACTAGGATTACTGCGTTATGAGCTTGTGGGGAACACATCCACCCTAGTTAATTTTCTCATCTTGATAACAACCGAAATTGACTTTTGTTTATTGATTACTTACTAAATTCTTCCAATTTGTTTCACAAACCCCCCCCCCCCCCCC
>NC_064287.1:26225932-26399036 GCF_019186545.1 Solanum stenotomum
TACCATAATTTATTTGAATTCATAAAGTAAGTTAGAGGAGTAAATGACCAAGATTATAATTTAAAATAATAAATTTACATTCTTGGTAGCCAATGAGAAATTGAGGAAACCCCTAAAATGTACCTTGGACGAGAAGATGAAGTATTTATATAAGCTGCAACATTGCCGGTTAGAGGAAAATGATAACCCACAGAAAGAATTTCCCTTATTCGGTTTTAGGAAATGAAGAGACTATCTGTCACACAAAAAGGTCAAGTTTGAGAATGTAAGAAAGAGTAGGATGAGATACTTTTATCTGATGTGGTCTTTTGATCATGAATTAAGAGAGTTGTGTCGTAGGATAAGGTTTTTTCTTCCATCAACTGACAGGGATAAGCCATATCTATTTTAAGCTAAGGTTATATCCTCTTGAAATGTCATACTAAACAATCTTGCACCGATGTAAAGATAGATTGCCCAATGGTTGTTGCAAGTGAAAAGAACTGAAACTTAAAACACTTTAAAATACAGATGAAAGTATTGGTGCAGCTACAAATTACAAATTACTAGTAAACATTCTTACAAATTACTTTGTGGCTCCAAAATTGAGAATATTTATGGCAACTTAAGAACATACTAGAGGGATTAAGCAAGCAATTCATTCTCAAATCTCTTTTTTTCTTTTTACAACCTTAACATTACCTCTTATGGACTCTAATATTCTAGCACAATGAATTATAACAGAACTCTGCTCTACTCGTAAAATCTTTAAGACTTGAGAAAACTTACTAAGTTCATTCCTTGCAGATTGTTAAGAACTTCATAAATTCTTCTGAATATCTGCCTTTCTAGTGCATTGTCTAACTTTAGCATAAATGTCAAAATTTCAGGAGCTGTAACTTGTACTTTGCATGACTGAACAGGAATCAGTATCTGATAAATGAAGAAGATCCAATATATGATCTTTTGGCAAAACCTACTTCAGTACTGAAGGAAAAATGGAACTAACTCAACCTTGTGCTCAAGTATATGATCTTTCATTACCCGTGAATTGGTATTGCCATCTTTTCAGAAGCAGATGTAACAGCTTGATATCGAACAAGGCTCTCCTCAATGCTGCAATTAATGTTTGACTTTGAGAAAGATTTTGAAGTTGATGCAAGGACTGCTACTTCTTTCGCCCAGGCTGCAACAATTGTAATATCTCATGGATGTAATATCTAACGTCAAAGTCAGAAAGAGTTGGATAAAGCACTTCAAAATCTGTGTTATTCACCTATTCAAATATAAGACTTGGGGTCTTTGACAGCTGATCTCTTACAATATCGAGTAACTTCACAATATTAGGTTCACCACAATGATTCTACAGTATCTTAATCTCAAGCTTGATCTGCAGTAAGCGACAATAATGGACAAGTACCCAAGCTAAATAAAGGTGCAAATATATGCTCTAATAAACAAAAAAAACATGATTCAAAGTGCCAACAAAAAGGAAAATGCACATATAACTTGCAGATACATGATAGTCCAAAACTCATAAGTAATCAAGAGATACTACAGTAAGTTAACAAAATAGTAAAGTTAAGAGATACACATGAAAAAACTCATTTGGCTAAAGAATGAAAGATAAAGATAGCTCATAAACATAGACCTACAAAATCATAATCCCTTTTAAAAACTTGAACATTCTAAGAAATTGCTTAGGATCATAGACACAATGACTTCCCAATTTTAAGAGCATTAACAAGGCTTCTAAACGTTTAACAAGTTTGGCGAAAAAAAACAAAAAAATATTTATGCATGTAGTAATTAGAGATCAAGGATACTGCAACATTAGTGCAAAATGTGATAAATTAAGCTCCAGAAGGTGCAAGTAGCACACATTGAGGTTTAAATGAGAGGTCGATTGAGATTGTTTGGGCATGTCGTCAACCTCAAAAGTCGCCAGTCCCTGGGTGTGAAATCATGGTGAGTGGAGACCTAAAATATCATTGAAGGAAGTTCTCTTGAAAGATTTATAAGGTCTTGAAATTTCTATAGTCAACCCCAACTTGTTTGGGATTTAGGTGTAGTTGTGTGTTGTGGTTTATTAATGTCCAATTTGAATATCACCAGCTGATATTGTTGTTAGTTCTGGTTTTGTTCATCCTAAAAAATGAGGTTTTACGAGTTTATGTTAAGATCTTTGATGTTTCTCTTATCCAGTTGGATCAATTTCTTCTTCTTTTTTACAACGATACTGAGGCTAGCTTGTGTGCATTATGATAATTCCAGGGGTATCTCCTACCTCCCACCAGAACAAAAACCAAATAAGGAAAAAAATAAATTGTTATCACCTACACTATTTGTATTAAGCCAAACTTACTTCACATATGGAATAAAACATAAACTAAAACCTTTGAAACCAAAATGCAACATGAGAAGAGATTAATCCTTTAACTACTTGTATTCAACATCTATTACGGTGTAAAAGACTAAAAAGATCTTAGCAGTAAGTGGTGGATGATGTAAATTATGTCGAGTAAAAGGTGATGTCTCTAAGAAGATATTACCTAAATAGTTCTTGCAACTTCAAGGAATAAAAGTTAAGTCTGCACTAAGTTCACGAAAGCTAACTTAGGGAAAGGGCTACAGTTTTGAGAAGCAACTAAAAGATCTACCTGCATGGAGAAAAAGAACCCTCAAAATTCATTTCTAATCATTCCAGTGCACCTTCTGTTTGGTTTCCAAGTTTGAGTGGTAGAATAGTGTTATAACATATATAAACAGACTTATCAAGTGTTCAACTCAAATGAACTGATGTTATCTAAATAAGTATCAAATAAAGGGTTGACAACATTCTTGCACCCTCTTTCACATTCAAAAGTTCAAGATTTAACTTTTTTGTTAATATGAAATAATAAATACCTTTTCCAAAGTAGAAGCATTAATTGAGTTGGAAGAATTCGAAAGATTTTATCCTTTTACAGATCGTGCACTACTTGCATCCACATGTGAAGGAAGCTGCACACCATGTGAAGGAAGGTTAGCTCATGCATTACTTGTATCATTTCATGCATTTCTTCCCTAAGAGAAGAGACTTCTTTGGAATTTACTTCCTTAATAGTCTATGGGTCATAGAATAGTCAAGTAGAAAGTGGGAAAAATAATTTTTGAAAATCAAGTCGCAGTAGTCGACCTACCTAGCAAAGCACGAACAATTGATTTTTGATGCTGGAATTTTGCCTAATCTCGTTAGTCTGTTGAAGAGGCACATATATGCTTAGAGATGTCCATGGTGTTATTCGACAGACAACTGATGCAGTAAGAAACCTTGCTCCTGAAACAGTAGAATCTAAACTGGTGTTAGGTTCGTTTATTCTTATCTAATAATATTGTAAATGCAGAATGTGCAGAAAAAAGACCTCTTTAGCTTACTTAATCTATATGTTGTGACTATAGCATTGAAGGTGGTATCCCTCCACTTTTTTGAGTTGATTGAATCTGTTTATTCAAAGGCCCTCCACTTTTTGAGTTGATTGAATCTATTTATTCAAAGGTGTAGAGAGTAGTTGCATGATGCTTATGAACATATTTAAGAATGGTGAAAACAAGAGTAAAAGGGTTAGTAAAACAAGCTACTTGCAGATTACCTGACTTATGGCATATTGAGCATCATAGCACAGATAATACAAGTTGTCTGAGATCAAGGAGGAGAGGAAATTAAAAGACTCAAGCAGGCAAGCATTTGATACTTTTAGATTCACTTAATAACCAAATTTATAACACTAAGTTATGCACATCCAAGAAAGATTCAACCTTGCAAGCATTTGGTACCAAGAGTCATAAAAAAACACACACACAACAAACAGAACAGTAAAAAATCTAACATAAAGATAAAAGAAAGGTTATAACCTGAACAGAGATTCTCTTTTCATTGTAGACGGCTTCACCGGGTACCAATTCTTAGTACAAAGATCATCTTCCTTGCCCTTAGCAATGAACACACCTCCATGTCTATGAGGATCCACCAGAACCTTACTACCACCCTTAGCAATGAACATGCCTCCATTGCAAAAAAGAACAAGTAAACAAGAGCTAGGCTTCAAGATTAAGACAAATGACAACCTATTATGTTGTTGTTTCCCCTTCTTTTTACACATATTACATCTGTTGGATAGCTGAATTTTCCTTATCATCATATTATACTGAGCAAGGCATGTCTCATTCAGAATTGTCCAAGCGAATATCAAAACGTATGTGGGTAATACAACTACAAGCTAGACTCCCAAAAATCAATAAAAATTGTATATGCAGACACAAGAATATCAAAACCCTAAAGCTAAAATTTAGACTTTCAAAGATACAATTTCTTACCTGATAAACCCTATTCCAACAAAATGTGATGAAGCTTTAAGACATCATCTTCTCAAGTGAAGCATTTTAGTGAGGCGTGTTCATTTGTGAGGCGTAACCTTCAGCTCTTCAACAAGAAATCGTGAAATAGTGTTCTTCAGCCTTTCAATGTGAAATAGTGAAACCTGTGAGAATGTTTGACCGAAATCGTGTTCTTTAGAATTAGTTTGGAGAGAAAATCGTGCTCTTCAAATAGACGAAAGGTTTTTCTGATTTGGGGAAAAAGATAGTGTTAATGTTTTATGACTTACCTGATAAACCTTCAGCGATTCAGCGAGAAGTTCTTCAGTGATTCAAAGAGAAGTTCTTCAGATATTCAACGTGTTCTTTCATGATTCTACGAGAAAGTTTGACAGAGAGAAAACACTTCAGCTCGATTTGGGGTACTCACTGTGTTCTTCATTACTTCAGTTCTGATTTGGGGGAAGAGTATTTTTTAATGTTTTATGATATTTTTTTTCTTAATAAAAATGGGAGGGAGAGTTAAAAATATTGGAGGGAATATAATATTTTGGTGAAAATTTTAAAGCCACACTTATAATGTGTTGTTTTTTCAATTATAAAAATAGGACACTTTAAAAGTGTGGTTATATATGTAAATAGGTGTTGC
Source organism: Solanum stenotomum (assembly GCF_019186545.1). Classification (NCBI taxonomy): domain Eukaryota; kingdom Viridiplantae; phylum Streptophyta; class Magnoliopsida; order Solanales; family Solanaceae; genus Solanum; species Solanum stenotomum. The sequence goes on from NC_064287.1 coordinate 26,230,917, forward strand.
CAATTATATCATATTGTAACAACACTTATAAAGTGTAGCTTATACCATTAAAGAGTACATTTTTGAAGTGTTGCCAATATTATCGTAATTAAAAGTTAAAAACTTTGGCTACGCTTTAAAAGTGTTGCCAAAACTACTTTAGGAAACACTTTACAAACGTAGTCCAGAATTAGTGTGGCTGTAGACCTAAAATGGTGTAGTGTATGCACATCACGACTAATTCCTTCTTCACATATTCTACATGAGCCACACTACCCATGGACATTCGACTTAGGGCATCCGCAACTACATTAGCTTCTCTAGGATGGTAAAGGACATTCATGTAAGAATCCTTTAGTAGTTCTTTTGTCGGAGATTCAATTCTTTTTGGCTAAACACATATTGAAAACTCTTGTGATCAATGAAAACATCTACATGGACCCCATATAGGTAGTGCCTCCACATTTTAAGGGCAAATACCACCGCCGCTAATTCGAGATCATGAGTTGGATAATTATTTTTATGGACGTTGATTTGCCTTGAAGAATAGGCAATCACTTTACCATGTTGCATAAGGACACATCCTAAACCCACTCGAGAAGTGTCACAATATACCACAATTCCATCGGTACCCTCCGGTAAGGTCAGCACTCGAGCGGAAGTATGTCTATCTTTCAACTCTTGGAAGCTTTTCTCACAAGCCTCCGACCACACAAACTTAGCTATCTTTTGAGTCAAGGCTGTCAACGGAGAAGCAATGGAGGAAAAACCCTCAACAAACCTCCTATAGTAACCGGCCAAACCCAAAAATCTTCGTATATCGGTGGGAGTTAGAGGTCTAGGCCAACTCTTAACCACATCCGTCTTCTTAGGATCAACCTCAATACCCAAGCTCGACACAATATGACCAAGGAAGGCAACCAACCTTAACCAAAACTCACATTTACTAAACTTAGCATATAATTGGTGGTCCTTATGTCAGAAATCTTTTCACAAAAACAACAACATGGTTGCTTTACTCTCAAAGCAACTTTAATCATTTTCATCAATTTTCTAATGAACAATGTGATATTTAGCTACAAAATTATTAGGTACGACATAAATTTCATCACTAATTATTCACCTTTTGTGACTAAAAATTACATTTCATATTTAAATGCTTGAGCAACATACGTTCAATGACAAAACATCTAATTTCGTAGCAAAATTGTCCTCTAAAATTTCCCACTAAAACATAATTTGGTGTCATTTATTAAGAATCATTAGCGACAAATTTAATGTTACTACTGACACTTTTTTCGTCACTAATAATACGTTCAATTTGTGACAAACTATTATTCGTCTTAAAAGTAGCTATCAATTTGGAAGAAGAAATATTTCGTCATGAAATATAGGTTGTTGAAATAGCAACAAAATAGAGTTCGTAGTTAAATGTTGATTGTTTAGCCACGATATTTTTTATTAATTGTGATCTTAATTTTTGTCACTAATTATATAAACAATTACTGACAGTCTTTTTATTGTCTCTAATCAACCTTTTATTTAGTGACAATAGTGTTTTGTCACGAAATGTGCAATGTTCAAATTGCGACTATATAAAATTTGTAGCTAAATAATCTAATTATTTGCTACAAAAAAATTCATAACTAAATATAGAAAATAATATTTTGACTACAAAAACACATGTTGCTAATTACAAGTGACAAATGATAAATATTTTTTCAAGTAGAAAACAACAAGATGAAATCATAGAATGATATGATAATGTAGAACTATATCATACGAAAAAGGGCATGTGACATTGCTATTTACTTTTATCAGTTATCGATTGCAAATGATGAATTTTTCATATTTAATATATGAATATGTATGTGTTTAGTTTATAAATTATAAATATAGATATAAATTAACGAGATGCTTATTTTTATAATAAAAAATTACTATTTATTAAAAAGGTTTTACGCGATATTGATCACTCATTTTTATCTATTAATTATAGTATTTTTATTAAATAACAATCTATTCCAATTCTTTTCAATTAATTTAAATTTCATTGTTATTTAATTTTTAGTCAAATCTTTTACGATTTATGTTAGTTTACCCAAATTGAGCAGAATATGCCCCGAATTCAAATCCCAAACTCAACTCTCAATGTCAACTATTCATATGATCTAATCAGACGGTTAAGATTAAAATAGTGATTGGATTGGCCTAAATGTTGGTCAAACCTACTTTTAAGTCAGTTTTTTACTTCTAATTTTTTTAGATAAATATAAAAGTAACTTAAAATAAGTCAAAATGACTTAAATTAAATTTGGAAGTGTTTGGCAGCGTTAAAAATAACTTAAAATAAGTTAAAAACGAAAAGTAGGCCTCCCCTACCTTATTTTTTTTTTACTTAAAAGTCATTTAAATTTGACTATTTTATTTTTAACTTAAGCTAATTTTTAAGTCAATTCAAACGGGCTCTAAATCTCATTCGCTTTCCTATTTTTACCTAGGGGTGGACATGGTACATTATTGAAATGTTTTTTTTTATAGTTTGGATGTTCAGTTTTCAAAAATACTATACCATTATTATACCAAATTAATTTGGTATGGGTCAGTATTTTAAAGTTTTATTTTTGTATTTTGTTGTACAATAAATCGGTTGTCATAGTTTGGTCAACTTTAACTTACATATCTTTGTTATAATAAAGAATTATGACTTTGACTTTCCAAGAAACGTCTGAAGTATGTCATGTTAATACCTTACACATATAAACATATTTAAAATAAAGTACAAATACTTTTATTTGTTAATCAATCATCCAAAAAGAACATTTAAATAAAGATAAAACTATCAAAAATTCAATATCTAAATAATTAGTTAGTATTTTATATATTTTCTAGTATTATATACTTACATATATATGAATTTTATATGTAATAGCTATATACTTAGATAAGGTATTATTAAGTGTTATTTTATAAATACCAATTACCATACCGAATATCAAAAAAATTATAATTCATTCCAAATATCATAATTTCTAAATTTTGATGTTAAAATTTTCGAATTTTTGCATTATACTCTATGTCTACCATATACCCTAACTCCCTAATCTTCCTCATTCTCAAAGATTTACTGCCCAAAATATCTGCAACACCTCTCAACTCCACCCTCTTCTCAAATTTTCGGCAAGAACAAGCCAAAGGTCACAATTGTTTAACACTCCTCTCCTAGAGAGGAACTAGACGATCACCGTGCACCACCAAACACCTCTCCTCACCTTCTCTCTTCCTCCGTCTCATTTCTTTCCCTTGCCGCCGCCACCATCTCCGGTGAGACAAGTGCCCCACCACTCTCCCACTATCTCTCCCTCCACCTCTTTTTCTCTTTTCCATCGTCCAATCATCTTTGACCGCTGTCCGGAATCACCAAAAACCCAACGCTGCGTCTTGTCCAGCGAGTCTCGAGGAGACCCCAATGAAGACTTTCATGTTGAAGCATTCTTTTTATTCTTTATTCATATTATGTATCAAAATAAATTTACGTGTTGCCTCTGGCATGTTCCTTTGAGTACTCATGTTAGTGCAGATTTTGTGTGAAATCTTTTTTGCACGTGTCCATTTACATTTCTTTCTGCTCAAATATTTCTATATGTTGCAAAGTCTCTGTTTGTTGTGAATTTTGTGTGAATTGATTGATGTTTGTCGTACTTATTCTATGGTCAAATATGTGCTAACGTCAAAAGTATGAAGGAATTAAGATGTTTTGCCTATGTATTTTAAATTTGCTCTTTCTTAATTTGAAAGCTGATTCTAGATATCCTAAAATTTGTTAACTAACTTTTTAAAAAACTAAGTATAGGTTGATTCAAAAGATGTATGACATCTTTGGTATTTAGTTTTCTGGGAAATAAATCTTAAGTGATTACTTTCTCTCATTGCCAATATTGTAATATCATGTAGCACTTATGATTTGGTGAAATCATGTTTATATAATTAGATTTGTGTACTTGTAACATCTTCTAGCACTTTCTGTCTCTCCATTCTCTCACATTGATCAAATAAAATGTTTGAATGCTTTTGTCACTCTTCTAGATTCTGATTTATTTGTTTCCCGTTGTTCATCATCCTAAATTTATTCCTTCATAGTAAAAGGCTGGGAAATGGAAATATGAATTCATTTTTTTCTTGATCAGTGCCAGATTCCACGTTAAAAGGCGTCCGATGTTTGTAAAACTGATGTTCTGATTTGATTGCTTCTTTAGTGTCTTTATCTTAGTTTCCAAGTTCACAAAATATTTCTCAAATGATCGCTCTTTGCTTGGTTACTTTTAGCTATTTGGTCCAACAATGCCTAAGATTTAAGAAAACATCTCAACTTGTGCAACATTGGAAATTGGATGGTGATAGCCCTTATTTCTTGAATATGTTAAGTGTTATATTGGTATTCTTGTTTGTAATCATCCTTCTAAATTCATTCTCATAAAGATACTCAAAATGTTTGTTCTCGTGTTGATAAATGCTAATTGTTTCTCGACTCTAGTTCTAAACGATCTTGCTTTTCATAACTTGAGAAAAATCTCAAGCTTCACATGATCTTGCATCTATTGAGTTGTTGCACTCTTGAGTTGCTGATGGATAATTGCTATGTGTTTCTTGTAACTATTGTATTTTACTCTAAATAGTTATTGTATTTGAGGCTGATCCGCTACAATTTTTGGATTAATTTGCTGCAGCAATATGAGGCTGATTTTTGATATGTTATAGGACTATTTGCTGCTGTAATTTGAGGTCATTTTGCCGCTGCATTTTTGGCTATTTACAGCTGCATTATGGGGCATTAGCTGCTTTATTTTGGGAACATTTGTTTCTGCAATCTGAAGGTGATTTTTTCTATGTTTTGGGACTATTTGTTGCTGGAATTTGAGGCCATTTAGTCATTGAATTTTGAGTCATTTACCGCTGCATTTTTTGGGGACCACTTTCTGCTCTATTTCGAGCTTAATTCTTGCTACATTTTAGGTAAAACTGCGGCCTCTTTGGCCAATTAGTTTCAGCACTTCATGCAGATTTTAGGCCAAGTGACTAGTTCCGTTTATTGACAACACAAATGCTACATTCTTTATGTTGTTACACTGATTTGAATGATATTACAAACGTCCGTTGAAATTAAGTTGAGGTCATACCACTGCAAAGGATTGTCCCTCGGTTTGGGACCTTCGGAAACTAGGAGATGAAGCAATATCAAAAATACAATTGTGAATACTATTGCTATGAATTTAGATGTCATCATATAGTGATTAGTGAAAAAATATTTTATCCTTAAAAGCTTAACTTTTAGTGACCACAACATTGTATTTTTTAAGACGATTAAATGTTCGTCATCAAAAGTACGATATTTAGTGACAAGAATAATATTTGTCCCGAAATTGTGATTGCCTACTTGTTACCTACAAATTAACTTTATTTGTTTTGTCAGTAAAAGAAATATTTTTAATGATGATAGTATCATTTTCAACTACAAAATTGTAAACAAAAAGTAAAACTATCACTAATTTAGAAATTTAGGGGTAAAAAGGAATATGTATGTAAAAGATAGTTTTTAGTAACAAAATAATATTTTTTCATATAACATTAGAGACAAATAATGTCGTCACTAATTAAACTAGATAGTCAGTGACACATTATTTTTGTCGGCCTTAATAGCCTCTTTAGTGACGAAAAATATACGATTACCTACAAAATTTTATCACTTCTATGACAAACAAGTTCGTCATGAATACTATACAGTTGGGGACAAAAAGCATTTTCGTAGCTAATACAACTCTATTCAGTGACGAAACACTAAGTTTTCTATGTATACATTTAGTGATCCATGTTTTATGGACGAATGATTGACGAATTATTTTTCTTCACTAAAGATTTTTTGTGATGAAAATTGAGTGTCAAGTGAAAAAAAATTTTGGTCACTAATAGTTAAATTTGTTGTAGTGATATGTGACAAGTTAGTTGGTGCATGGAGAAATGATAAACTAAAGATGAAGTTATTCATCTGGAGTTTATCTAGAGAAGCATGGACCATATATTAGATATGTTAGCTGGCAAAGGGTGGTATTGTTTCTTAAATTGATACTCGGGGTACAACCAGATATCAATTGCTCTAAGTAGATCAGTAGAAGACTACTTTTACATGTCCTTATGGCATCTTTGCATTCAAACGCATGCCATTTGGATTATGTAATGCACCAACAACTTTCAAAAGGTGTATGATGTCCATCTTCTCGGACATGGTAGAAGACACTTTGGAAATGTTCATGGATGACTTTTTTGTGATAGATGACACATTTGATGATTGTTTGTTAAATCTTAGCAAGGCTTTATAGAGATGCGAGAAGGCCACATTAGTTCTGAACTGGGAGAAGTGGCATTTCATGGTCAAGGAAGGCATAGTTCTCGGTCACAAGGTGTCTCAAAAGGGAACAATGGTTGATAAAGCTAAGATTGAGGTGATTGAAATGTTACCCCCACCCATCTGCGTGAAAGGTATTCGAAGTTTTCAGGGCCATGTATGATTCTAGACGCGTTTCATTATAGATTTCTCGAAGAATGCAGATCCCTTGTGCAAATTATTAGAGAAAGAAATGAAATTCATCTTTGATGATGCATGCCTGAAAGCCTTTGAGTGCGTAAAAGAGAAGCTGGTGTTTGCTCTTGTTATCATAGGTCTAGTTTGAGCGGAACCATTTTAGGTCATGTATGATGCAAGTGGTACTGCTTTGGGAGTTGTGTTGGAGCAAAACTGCAAAAAGATTTTCCACCCGATCTACTATGCTAGCAAGTCATTGAATAAAGTACATCGTAACTACACCATCATTGAACAGGAACTACTGGTTGTGGTATTTGCCTTTGAGAAATTCAGAGCATACTTATTGGGTACTAAGGTGATAGTTCGTGCAACACTATGATATCTCATGGAAAAAAAAAGATTCAAAGCCAAGATTAATTAGATTGGTGCTGCTTCTTCAGGAGTTTGACTTTGAGGTTAAGTATATGAGAGGTTGTGAGAATCAGGTTGCTGATCACCTGTCCAGGCTAGAAGCAGAAAAGAAAGAGGAACTTGAGTTAGATATCAATGATTTGTTCCCAGATGAGAAGGTATTAGCTGCAACTCTTGATCTTATTCCTTGATTTCCTGACTTTGCTAACTTTCTTGTTTGTGATTTGATGCCTGAAGGGCTAACGTTGCAATAGAGAAATATGTTCCTACATGATGTAGGGAAGTACTTTTGGGATGATATGTATTTGTATAGGGTATGTGCTGATAACATCATTAGGCGATGTATCCCTGAGGCAGAGATGCTACATATCTTAGAGGCCTCCCACTCCTCTCAAGTTAATGGCCATCATGCAGGTGCTCGGACAGCCCACAAGGTATTCCAGAGTGGATACTACTAGCCTACAATCCATCTTGATGCACTTGATACAGTGAAGAGTTGTGATGTATGCCAACGGCAAGGACCTATCTCTCATTTCCGCGAGCTACTAATGACACCAATTCTTGAGGTGGAATTGTTCAATGTATGGGGATTTGATTTTATGGGCCCATTTGTGATCTCTTATGGCAAAAAGTATATACCGGTGGTAGTGGACTTTGTGTCTAAATGTGTTGAGGCAGTTGCTCTGCCTAAAAATGATGGTAAGAGCGTCGTAGGGTTCCTAAAGAAAAACATATTCTCACGATTTGGTACACCTAGAGCCATTATCAGTTATGGAGGTTCCCATTTTTTCAATAGAGTGTTTAGTGCTCTTCTGTCAAAATATGGGGTTAAGCAGCACAAAATGGCAACACCCTATCATCCCCAGACGAGTGGCCAAGTTGAGGTATCAAATTGGGAGATCAAGGCTATTTTGGCGAAAATAGTGAATGCTTACATGACAAACTGGGCAAGAAAGTTAGATGATGTTCTATGAAAATATCAGAGAGCTTTCAAGACACATATTTGTGTATCTCCATATCAGTTGGTGTTTGAAAAGGCATGTCATTTGGTGGTTGAGCTTGAGCATAAGGCACTCTGGGCTTTAAGGAAGTTGAACCTTAGTTGGAGTAAGACTGTTAACCTGAGACTGGATCAGATCAATGAGATGGATGAGTTCCGTTTAAGAGCATATGAGAGGTAGGCACTGTACAAGAAGATGATGAATCTATATCATGACAAGCATATTGAGAAAATGATCTTCAGTTTGGGTGACTTGGTGGTGCTTTTCAAATCTAGACTTCGTCTATTTCCTAGGAAAATTGAGATCCAAATGGACTGGGATGTTTAAGGTAACTCGGGTATTTTAGTCGGATGCTATTGAGGTTGAGAATGACAAAAGGGAGAGGTTCAAGGCTAGTGGTTAGCATATCAAGGCGTACTTAGGGTTCCAGAAGAAGTGAAAATAGTGGATGAATGCAAGGTTTGATGAAGTATAAGTAATCAAGTTACATGCATCGCGCCGCGATGTTAAATATTACGCTACATGGGAGGCACCAAGATTCTAAATGTACTAGGTAGTTTACATTTTGGCATTGTTTTATAGTTTTTATAGAGTTATTGTGTTGGTGTGTGCAGGAAGGAATTAAACAAAGAAGTGCAGAACTGGGTGCAAACAACTCTTCACGAGAAATCTCACATGTTGTGGTTCTCTTCAAGGGCATCTTCATGGCACGTCAAAATCACTGGCTCCCTAAAGTACACGGACCTTCTAGCCTGAGTTAGCATCAGAAGCTAGTTTGCTAACTCAGGAGATAGATATTCCATTGTGGAAGTGGAAGGAAATAAATGTAAATTTTGTCACATGTTTTTCGCATTCGCGAGGGAAGATAAAATTCCATTTGGGTGATTATTCAAAGGTTGACGAAATCAGCCCATTTCTATTTAGTCAGGACTACCTTCTGGTGGAATATGTTGGGATGTACATTAGAGAGTTATTCATACTCAATTATGTCTCGATATAGATAACTTCAAATTGATGGACACATTTTATAGCACAACACAAAGATCCTTGTTGAAAGGTTTGGGGACTCAAGTTAATCTTAGTATGGATTTTCATCTTCAGATTGATGGCCAAGCCGAACGTATAATCTAAATGCTAAAGGACATGTTATGGGTATGTGTGCTAGATTTTCGTGGAAACTGGTATGATCACGTGTTGCTAGTTGAGTTTCCTTTTAATAATAACTTCTAAGTAAGTATTCAAATAGCTCCTTATGAAGCTCTATATAAAAGAAGTGAAGGCCACCAATTTATTGGTTCAAGATTAGGGAAGTAGAGTTGCTAGGTCATGATCTAATCTAACAAGTTATGGAGAAGGTAAAGCTTAGTAGAGATCAGTTGTAGATATCATAGAGTAGTCAGAAGTCTTATGCAGATGTTTGACTACGAGACTTATAGTTTGATGTAAAAGATCGGTTTTTCTTCAAAGTATGGCCTATGCATGGTTTCATGAGATTAGTAAAGAAAGGAAAGTTGAGTCCAAGGAATGTAGGGCCATATAATATTAATCGAAGGATTAGTAGGGTGGCTTACGAGATTGATTTCCCTTCAGAATTAAAAGCAGTTCATCCGGTGTTCCATGTATCTAGAGTATAGAAGTGCATCGAAAATTCTTTGAATTATGCCCATTGAGGATATTCTTGTCTTTACAGACTTGTTTTATGCTAAGGTGTTAGTGGCTATTTTGGTTTGGCAGGTAAGAAAGATTTGGACTAAAGTAGTGGCTTCTACGAAAGTGTTATGGTGGAGTAACAATGTTGAGGAAATAACTTGAGAAGCCGAGGAGGAAATAGGGATAAATTATCCACAACCATTGACGACTTAAGATGAGTTGTTTTTCAATAATTGACAATTATTCGTGTACACAAACTTAAATGGATTTTAAATACCAATAAATGTAGTTTATATGGCTTGTCACGAGCTAGATATACGAAGCCTTATAAGTGGATTTTCAAAACTGGATTTAAGATTTGCGAACATAACAAATATTGCCTAGGTAAGTGGTTCCACCCTAGTCATGTTCACGGAAGGGTTTGAGGACCAAGGTGCTCTTCACGAGCTCCCTCACTGTCCGTTGTCATTAGCCCAACAATGGCCACTGTACAGACCCGACCCGCACAATTTAAAAAAAAAAAACCAGTTTATGTTTATAACACCTCAAGCGCCACAGGGTTGGTTCTTTTCTTCTTCCCTCTCATCCTTAATGGTTCCTATAGTTATTAAAAGGCATTTCAACATTCATGAACCCCAAAGGAGTCAAAGAATTGAAACCCTAAGTGCTATAGTGTCAAGAACTTGAGGTGGCAGTCATTTTTTTTCTTTGGGGCTAAAATTCGAATAATTCATAGTAAGTTCTTCTACCTACTTATTATATGTTTTATCTTATCTATAATCAAGTTCGAACTACGTTGATTTGGTCGAATTTTAGCATTTTTATGTGCTGAACTAGAATTGTTGATATTTCATTATGTGGGTTTGTTGAAATTAGTTTAAATTGGAAAATTTGGTGTATGGGTATGAATTGTTGTGTGGGATTAGTGTTATATGATGATATTTTGATGAAATTGAGTCCAAAATATAAAAGTTGTTACATTGAGAACTGATGATTATAGGTCTGTGGTATGCTTGTATTAGGTAGAAAATGGTCGTATTTGAATGATTAGGGTTGTGTAGTGATACACATTTGCTAAAATGTCTCGTAAAGATAGGTTTGTGTGCTAACAATGGCTAACACTTCCCATTGTCCACAATTCCATGAGAAGAATACTCGAAAAGTGCTAAGTGTAAGAACACGATATCTTTCACGGACCATGAAGGGAATCATAGGCGTTGAAGTAACTCGTTGTCCATACTTAACAAAGTTCCAACTCACAGGCCAAATTCACGAGGTCCTAAACGATTCGTGGTCATCTTCACAGACCGTGAAGTCCTTTGTGAACCTTAACCAGTGTAAATCCCTGCTTCCCATATATACTGTCTCTTGTTAACGATGGTTTCCACGAACCGTGGTACCTGCCACGACCCTTGTAGACCCTCATATAAAAAAACATTTTTATTTTTGAACTTCTTTTTATGTTTTGCATTTTCATTTCGTGACTCTTCCCAATGATAGATTGGGTAACAATATGTTAAGGCAAGGCGTCACGTTCTAATTACAAAGGGGAAGCCTGAGTACCCGTTAGTGTGTCATTGTACTTGATTCATTTAATAATACATGTTTATTTCTCTTCTTAGGTACCATGGGCCCAAAAAGAAAATCTACAACTCTACATCCTTCACCACCTCCCTCTCCATATCACACTGATAATGAGATAGAGTCTAGTAGTTCAGAGGTTCAGATTAACATTAAGATTGAGGAACACTCACCTAGAACTACGAGATCACAAATGACGAGGGCCATTCTTCAAGATCCTCTCTTCCAGTCTGAAGAAAAGGGTAGTAGATCTGGTGGCAGTGAGGCATCATGTAGTGGTTTCGGTAGAGGTGAGGGATCTTGTAGTGGTTCTGGGAGTGGCTCAAGTAGTGAGGAAAATTCTATTAGTGGCTCTCAGGAGGATGTATCTACACCCCTACCTACAGTAAGAACATGATCTGAAACTGGAGCAAACGAAGAGGGAGGTGCAGAAGAAGAGGACGATGATGTTACTTCATATGATACAATGGTCCCATATGTTCACCTCCGTGAATTCAATCCAGTGGTGAGACCGTAGTTAATTGACTGTTTCCACTCTATGTGGAATGTGAATAGGTCTGAAGATTTCTTCAAGAATGGAATTGTGAATAAGTCGGGCAGTTCTAAGGATAGACCAATCATGCCTCAGACCAAGGTAGTGGTGGAGGATATCAAAGCTTTCCCAGATTTCTACAGAATATTCTAGATGCACCGATTTGGATGGCTAACAAATTCTCCAGGGAAATTCTCCCGCCACCTTACAAGTGAATTTTATGTCTCCTATGCAACCTCATTGATGATCTTTGTTGTAGATGGTGAAACTACTAAACAGAGGCATAAGTTTTTTGCCAGTACATGGGGACCCCTTAACTCAATAGTGGTTCGGAGCAGATCGGTTGATATATATGGGGCAACCATCAACAGAATGCTACATGGTCTGGAGTTTACAGTACCAACTACAATTTGCCATTTTGAAGGTAAACAATATGCTGTAACTAGAGAAACTGAGATGGCGAACCCGATGTCTACAGAAGGTATCATGCAGTGGATTGCTGGATTGATTGCTTTCGAGGGAGAGAATGCACAATGGGTAAAAGATGCACAACTGCTGATCACTAAGCATCATTGTCATTCCCAGCTAAGGTTTTGTGGGCCATTGTTCATGCACAACTGAGACCTACAGTAAATGATAACACCTTGTCATCGTCCCTTGCATCACTGGTGGCCTGCCTCATGGTTGGTTACCCAGTTAATGTAGGTCGTATCATCGCTAGAAAAATGTGGGACAGAGCACTAATTGAGAGAGTTGGGTTACCATTTTGGTATCTGATAGGAAAGTTGTGTTAGCAAAAAAATATTCCACCGAATAAGCTAGTAGACAGATGGACAGAAGCAAAACGGCTCACCACAACATCAAAAATAGAAGATGTGGCCAACCATCTCTTTTGGGCCAAATCTGTCGTGGTTGGACAATTAGTACTTGTACCACATGCTATAGTGGACATTCCAATTGGTGTTATAGTTCCGAATAAGGGTGAATCATTGCCACAATCTACAGGAGTGCAACCACCACCAGCTTCAGCCTCACAGACTACATGTACTTTTGTCATCGTATCTACTGCTATTTTTGAAAGGTTTAATGCAGATTAAAAGCAGACCAAGACTATTGTGGATAAGATTGTGCGCAAACTACCCGAGGTTGTTCAGCGCAATGTGTTAACTGCAGCGAAGCGGTTAAAAGATGAGATGCGGAAAGAGTTAGCAGTGCTAAAAAATAGGATTACCGGCTTCAAGGTTCATGTGCAAAATCAGTTCCAAGCTACTGGTTTGGCGAATGCGGAGTAGTTGAAGACACTGTTGGCAGAAATGAGGGCTGTAATTGCTAAGCTGGTCGAGAAGCTTGTCCCTCTGCCTCTACAGATTGTCGCGAAGTCTTTAATGAGCCTTTTCACCGAGCCCCCTACCATTCAGGATCTGGAAGATTTCTAGGGCAATGTGCCACAACAGAAACCCAGGAAGAGGAAAGAAAAAGCTGAAGGGTTTGATGAAGACCTGCCACATAACCTATCCAAAGAGGTAAGAAGGCAACATAAGAAAACTCGCAATGAGTCTTGGAGTCTAGCAAAGGAAGAAAAGGCATTGGCGCAACAGAGGCAAAATGTGGTATTAGATGGCGCTTCTCGTAGTGGAGTACCTGTCACGGTTAGTGGTATCCAGCCTAACCTAGAGTAGGTTTTTGAGAGTGCACCCGTTGATAAGAGTGTCGACGCCGACCCGACTATCGGCGCCTAGTGCGTCGTAGGTATGACACCTCCTCGCAGCCCTGTATTGTTTTGATTTATTGACTTTAAGGGAAAAGTCCTTTATTTTAGGGAGGGGGTGCAGAGCAACCTTCAATTTTAACTGTTAAAATGAATAGATGTTGACTTTGTGTTGTGTCTGATAAACTATGACTGGTGTTTTTGGATTTTGATAAACGTGTGAAGTTTTTATGTGTTTAGATGTGCAATTGTTAAGTTTTAAGCCTTTTGTTTGTGTGAAACTATAACATGTATGGCATTAACCTGAAGTTTGACCGTCAGACTCTTTAGATGACATCCTAGATATTTATGGGTTGAACATTGCGATGTTTGGAACATAAATTGGTGAACTAAGAAACTAGAAAATGTTGTTCGATGTTAAGTATGTGTAAGGTTTGATTGAAGTCGACTCATTTAAGGATTAATATTCATACTTTTCATATCATCAATGCCTATATTATGTTCTAAACTGGTGTTTAAGTTCTAATTTATAGCTATGAATGCAACGGAGCAGAGCAAGGACATTACATGCAAAAAGGAGTGGAAAAGCTAAAGACAAGAAAAGTTGACGATCACTAAGACTACTCGGCGACTTGCTGAGTGGTGCTTCAGCTCGCCAAAAGTTACAGCATGCAAACCCTATGGAAAAGCCAACTCGGCGATGGAAAATGGCGTATCGTCAAACCGCCGACTAGATAGGCGATGGGGATCCTGATAGCCTAAAGCTATAGAAGAGGAATAGTTAAGGGCCAAGTCAAGATAGCGTGGAAAGGGACACTTGGAGCATTACCGACCTGGTTGGCGATGCTGGACTAATTCCGCCGATCAGTTCAAAAGGTAAAAACTGGAATAGTACAAAACGTGAATTTTAAAATATGAAACCAGTTTGGAAATTTTGAGCGAATTTTCTTAGTGTTTGATAGTTCCTACATTGAGGTTTTGATCCCTAACAATGTTTTTTGAGTTTTGAGTAGAACGTTAAGTTGGGTTTTGATTTTTAGTTGAATTCAAGCATTGCGAAGACTTGCAATTTGTTACCCAGCTGATGGAGAACATAGTTGGTAACATTTTCTTCCTTTTTATAATTTGTGGCTAAAACCCTCATGTTTTGGGGGTGTGGTTATGCCATTAAATGTTATATTTAGATTATGGGTGTTAGTATTTACTACTTTAAATGTTGATTTGAAGTGGGTTGGATTGATAGTTGTGTTTCAATTCATGAATTGTAGTTCCCAATGCAATTCTAGTTTAGCATTCTAGGCTTGCTTGAGAAAGAGGTTTTAGAATTAAAACTATCAATTGATGATTGTAGTGACTGGGTTATTGCTGATTTGGCTTGAGAATGAGAATCTAAATTCGATCCTAATCTAGCTCGAGAGAGTAAATTAATTGATGTTTTAGACTGTTCTTAGTGTTATGCTTGTCAAGGTTCGAGAGAACTCGCTTGATTAGTGATAGTTGATCAAGAGATAACAATTGCACTTAAAGCCCAACATACCCATAAAGATATAGGGTTTTTTAGTAAATAATTATCACCTGTACAGGGAAATTGGCTTTTAATCAATCACATCCCCAAAGATCCCTTTCTACTTGGTTACTCCCATGTTTTTGTAGTTGCTAATTTTCACTCTAATCCCCCCAATTGACATTAGTTGTCAAACCCCTGCAACTTACTTTAATTGTTTCGATAAAATGTTTATTCCTAATAGATTAGAACACCTCTTTTGCTTTGTAATTGAATTATCTACCATATCACTCCCTGTGGAATCGACCCCAACTCTTCGTGGGGTTTATACTACATTTCGATCGCCTACACTTAGAATTGAATGAAATGTAGTTGAGCGTTATAAAAAATGGCGCCACTGCTGGGAAGTGGTATTTAAAATTATTTTAGTGAAGTCTAGTTGTGATCTGATTGTGTTGTAGTTGAATCAATTTACTTTTGTCTCTTGTTGGCTTCTCTTCAACAAGTTACAAGATGAGTGTTAACGGGAGCGATGCTAACCAACATGGGCATAATGATAACATTGGTAACTTGCACGATATCAATGAAGATCATTTGGGAACCGAGGGTGCTATTAGGTTGCCTTCGGTTGTGGGAAATGCGGTGTTTCAAATGACTAGCATGATGTTGTAGCTATTACAAATGAAGGTATTATTAGGAAGGGTGGCTCATGAAGATCCCCATGACCACATCCGGAATTTTATGGACGTGTGTGGTCCATTTTCGTTCAATAACATATAACAAGAGTCAGTCAGACTTCGGTTGTTCCCTTTTTCTCTCATGGGTGAGGCAATAAACTGGTTAGCTAACTTACCAGGAGACTCAATCACTTCTTGGGATGATCTCACTGATGCATTCTATATAAGATTTTTCCTTCCTTCAAGAAAGATGGAATTGAGAGATAATATTCAGGGGTTTAAATGATTTGATGGTGAACAAATTCATGAGACATGGTTGAGGTTTCCAAGCTGCTGGTTCACTGTCCAACTCATGGACACCAAACAACGTGTTGTTACAACATTTCTATCGGAGTTTAGATTTAGTCAACAAGGGTGTGGCTTACTAGCTTGTCCAAGGAGGAATTATGCAACAACCTTTTTAAATCGCATTTACTATTCTTGATGCGATGACAAAGATTAACTATGCTTCGTACACTAGGGAAGATCAAGTGTCTCCTATGAACTTCAGGATGACAAAGGAACGAATAGAAAAGGACCAACAACGGGATGAAAACATGGCTAAAATGATGACCCAAATGGGTATTTGGTCATAACATGTCATGGGCAGTGGTTCTAAAGCTTTGAATGCAGCTGGAGTTATTGGAGTGAATTCCGATGATGCGCACTTTGAAGCTATGTTCAATGAGGAGGTACACTTCCTAGCAAGTGAAGGAGGATGTTTCCACCCGAGTTATCCAAGGCCGGGTGGAAACCAAGGGTTGAATAGAGAGTTGGATAATGGTTGGAGAGACTGTGATAGGAAATGGCGTTACCGCGATACAAACTGGAGGGAGCGAGACGGTCACAAAGAGAGAGATATACCTCCCTATGAGCTTTAAAATCCGAAAGAGAAAAAATCTTACCGTGAAAATTGACGCACTGAAGATATGCTTGCACGCATTCTCAATAAAGTTGTAACGACCCGAGAGCACCCCCTAGTCGTTACCGGCATATTCGACCTCTCGGAGGTCTTATACAAGCCCTTAGCATTCGTCATAGCATTTATCATAGAAAAATAGCAAAAAATTTAAAACTTTTCCATAATATAACACAAGACTTAAAAGTTACCTCATTTAAACCTTTAATACAAAATCGGAGTGCTACGTCTCAAGGTAGCCATCTTAAAACATGACTACAACACAAGAGGGACACAACCCTTACAATACAAAAGAAACTACTATCTAGTACATAAAACTTAAGGAAACTATTTAACATAAAGGTCCTTGAATCTTTAAGGACATACCCGAACTTCCGAATAGTAAGTCAAGCTCATCACTTGGTGTAAAAACATGAAGAAGAATGGTGTTAGTACAATAATGCACTAAGTATGATAACCATGCAAAACATGCTTTTAAAAGGACATTTAGTTGGAAACCATGCATCATGCCTTTTTAGAGAAACTTCAAGAACATTTAGTAAATTAGGCACAATATAAACCACATACATCATCATACACACGGAAACCATTCATAATAGCACATAGAGCCACTTCTAACATTTTAGGCACATTCAATGCATACAATACATTACCTTCCTCTTTATCTTAACTCCTTTCCTCAAGCAACCCTTAGGGAATACTTGGTGCAATGTATCACCTTAAGGTTACCAAAGGTGAACTTACATATAGCCTTCTTCAATCCAACCACATATATTCATAGAGTCATAAGCACACCATAAGACATAGTCTTCACATAGGAACCATCACCTAATACAACCCCCAAGTCACACTAGTGCAATGTGCAAGTAGCATCCCATAATACTACTCCCACCAAGTGTTCATAGGAAGCCACCATAGACTAGGCACATCATATTCAACAAGTTATAACATCTTCATTTAACATTAGACATAAGACCAACATAATTCATAACATCATATAAGGACTCATTCATTTACTACATCATTAGTCATAACCCATGTAGTTCATATCATAGGTAAACCATCCTCACAACCCCTTCACAAGCTCACTTGTGCAATGTACACATGGAGTCCCATACCCCAACATATACTAAGCAAACCCATTAAGAAGTCATAATTGTAATTCACATTCATAAACATACTTCATGTCTTGACATAAGTAAAGTAAACCTTAATATGCTTTCATATTAACATACATAGACCATAGTCTTCATTACATAAAGAGCCTAATTATAACTTCCCTTAGAGTCCACTTGTGCAATGCATAAGTATGGTCCATAGTCCTACCTATACTAAGTAACTCTTCAAGAAATCATGACTAGAGTTCATATTCTTATCTTAGTTCATTACTTAACTTTTGGGAGACATTGCCATAACCGACATAGACCATGTGAGCTACATGGAATCCGGTGTTCTACTCCCACACCGAAAAGAGAGGGTACTACTTGCCAAAGTAGGACCTACATACATAATAGCTATCTAGTGGATCCACTAAGCTAATACTTATGGGGGCACGTACTTGTGGAACAAGGAGATTGCTACTAAGAACCTTGACGTACTAAGCGTGGAGGTTTCCATCTCATGAGAAAACATCTATGTTGGGAACCCGGACTTGCTAAACGTGAAGGTTCTCTCGTGGGAAGCCGGACTTGCTAAACGTGAAGCCTCCACTCTCATTTTTCATGTTCACTCGGTGCTAAGTTCCAACTCCATTTTTAAACATCTTTAAGCCTTTATTTAACATTAGTTCATAAAGTAGACTTTAGGGACTTAATCCCTCATATCATATAGCTCAAAGGTTTGTAAGATGAGAGTAACCTTTCATCAAAGAACCTACATTATGTGTGAATGACCTTTCACATAATCATACCATATTCATAACATAGTCTAGTTTAGAGTACAATTGAGGAAACCTTTCAAGAGACTCACTTTCACTAGATTATCATAAACCTTATTCATTCATTCATTTGTATGTGTACATATGTGAGAAAGCCTTTCACATAAACACCTTTATACAACACATATTCATACCTTGCTAATCATACACATTGCATGCATAATAAGATGTAAGGGTGCATATAAGAATTCACTTTTCAATATACACCATAACACATCATATTCATAGTTATACATATAGAGTGTGTGTGTGCACGCATATTAGTCCTCATAGTGACATATTAGCAACAATGTTGATATTGAGTGTTCTTCCCTTAAAGGGATCACAACACATTCACAATGTCCCCAATTCATGAGCAATTCACATATAAAGCCCATAAGGATTCTAGACCACACACCCACACTTCATCATAAGATACAACGACACATTCAACATTGAATAGGTACTCCTAACATGTATATGATCAAACATTCATATAGAGGTCATATAGGTAGGGGTCAGTCCATAATAGTACCAAACATAATCAATCACGTAGACCACACCTTATCCCTGACATTATCATTCATATTATACTCCTCATCATCAACACACTTTAAACATCATGCTAGCATTGAGGATTTCATACGTAATCTTCATAGCATAACTTCATAAACATATGTATCATAATCATCAATTCACTTCACATCTATTGCCTTCAAGGCCATGATCTCAACATGCATAGATAGACAAGAAGTAAACACCTCCACCATAAGTGGATGAAACCTCACAACATCAATTCTCATACTATAGACTAGAAGTTAGGTCAACTTACCAATTCTCCAAGCCATGATCACCATGGATAAATCCTCAAAAATTCATAATCAATTGACATAGGTAGCAATAGGAATCAACAATGTAATTCAATAACATAAACATATTCTAAGTACAATTCTATAAACAAAGGGATCAACCCATAACTTTGCCCATAAGGCCATAATCCTCAACTCATCAATATTCCAACCATTCAACATGAATAAGTTTAGATAATCATACAAAACATCAATACAATCTAATCTAAACATAATTTAACCAATACAGATCATATTCACAAAGACCCATATCATAGGCCAATTTTGAGAATTTGGGGATCATAGGTTTTTCAAAAGTTCCTTTGAAAATTGTCTTAAAAACATTAATTCCACATAAATTCATCAATAGAATGATTTAGAAAATCGTTTGACAAGGAACCCATGTTTAGATTGAAAATTGGGAATTTTGGTCTCTAAATCACTTTTGAAAATCTTTGATAGAACTCCTTGAATGAGAGGTTATTCAAGAATCAAGAGTCACCATACCTTAATTATTGAAGACCCATGAAATTGAAGAAGAAATCAGTTGAAAACCCATCTTCTAGCTTGAGCTTCATCAAGGTCTTCAATGGAGTTTTTGAGAGAATCTCTATTTTGAGAGGGAAGGGTCAATTTGAAGAATGAGGTCTAATTTTAGGATTTTGGGGCTTTAACCAACTTAAAATACCCTAAAATAGGTATAATAACCGTTTATAATAATTCCCCAAAGTACCCAAACTACCCCTCACTTAGTTGGACCTTTTTAAATAAGTCAAACTTGAGTTTTATTTTTGCAGATTTTATCGAGAAACAAGTTCGCGATGCGGAGATGTTTCCACAAGTTTCTGGAAATTAAATTACGAGATAGTAGAGTCCGCGACGCGAACCAAACCTTTTGGCCCATGGTGGAGCAGGTCCGCGACGCAGAGCCACTCCCTCCATGCACAATTTCAAGCTGCCTTGGCAGCTTGCTTGGCCAAGGTTGGGGTCCTCCTCGAGGACCCTTAGGGTGGCCCCCAGGGTGTCGTATCCGAACGTTTTGACCCTAAAAACATTTATTAAGACAATAGGGTCACCTCTACTGATTTTAGACTCCAAACAACACATAAAAACATGAACTACATACTAGAACACACCAACACGTAAAAGACTAGTTTCTGAACGTCTTGATCGTCCCTTGATGTTTGACTTCCAACCTCTTTTAAAACTGACTTAAAAGGCTATTCTTCATTATTTTGACAAGTTTTTAATGCATAAAACCTATGTGAGGCTCTACTTTATCCTACTTTATTTTGAGGGTCGTTACAAAAGTGGAAGGGTCGGACAAAGTGTAGAAAGAAATGAAATAGGATGTTTCAACTCTTAACTAGACGGTTACTTCTCACTCGGTGTCCATTAAATAGTTGGAAACACAAGTGGGTAAAATATCGACTCATTTGCACACAAGGCCAAAAGGGTGATTACTGAGTGATACCATGGTCAACCTAAACAATGAATTGGGAAAACGTACCTTTGTCGTACCACGACGTTAAATAAGGCGCTTCTTTGGAAGCAACCCAAGTTTTTAGCTTTTAGTATTGTTGTTTGAATAATGGGTATTAGATGTGCAAATTGAAAATGTGATATTTTTTAAAGACGAGCAATTAGGTGAGCCCAAGTACCAGACCGTCAGTCGCCGAATAGGTCGGCGAGCCCGATCTGGATCGTCTTTTGAATCAACCAAATAGCTGGAGGTTTAGTAAAACTCAGCGGGCAAAAGAGTCATTTAGTGTATCACCAAATGGTTGGGGACATTAGTGGATGTCGTTGATTGGCACGCGAACTAAAGGGTCATAAAGGCCTGAATCGTTTTTATTTATAAAACATCCCTCTTTTAATATTTTCTTACTTTTGCACTTTCACAACCATATTTTTATCGTTGTTGTTTTTATTTATGCTTGGGATAAATATCTCGGAGGGGATTTCGTATACTTTTACTTGTAGATTCTGTAGCCTAGCACTCGATTATCTACTCTTGAGGTTGGTTATCCGAACCCCGCCTTTTAAATTCTTGTAGATTCAAATGCATTATCATATCCCTATTGAATTATTTGCATAATATTAATTGTTTGATTGATCGTTGTTTGTTCATGCCTTGTCGCATTTTGTTTATGCGTATTTTAGCCTTTAAGTGTCGAATCCATGTGTTGAATGAGTGAAATTGCGGGTGTGTATTAATTGTGTGTTGGGTCTGGTCTGGGTGAAGTCTGAGTAACACCAATTGCATCGAACGATTGATTTCACCCCATGATAGAGCAGGTGACATCATTCTTAAACGAAAAAGATGTCGATTGGGAAATTTTGGACAAATCGGGGGAAGTCTTCGTACCCCAAAGTCATTAATGTTACGGTTCTAGGTTTAATTGTGTAGAATAGGTGTTGAATTTCAGTATCATGGGCTGCGATGTAGAAATAAGAGGTCGAGGTTAAAATCTGGCACGACCTTTCAGTGAGCTTAATAAGCTCGCCAAATGGTGTGGTGGTTCGCCAAATATTCATTGTATCGGCTTTTTATCCTAAAAAAATATTGAATTGATTTGGTACAATCTGTGATACACCTGAGCTCGCAGAGTTAAATCGGTAACTCACCAAATGTCTATTAGATCCCCCTTCTGCGCCTCAAATTTTAGAAATTATTCTGTAATTTTCTGCGAGTTACTTTTATTTCGTTAAATGGTGTCAGCGATTTGCCTAAAGGCCCTGGACATCAACGATAGGTGCTGAATTCTGGGAAGTTTTATTCTGGAACATTCAATGAGCTCGACTTGGGTCGCCGAATGACAGATGAGCTTTCCTACACATTTTTTTCAACTTTGATAGTTTTGTACACTAATTCTAACGTATTCAATTTTGTTTTGTAGGTATTCCTAGAACTAAGGTGCCAAGAAGGAATCAACCACCCCGCAAGCATGCAAGAGGCATCGATATTAACAAGGGTGCTGCACCATTCCATTTGACACATGTTAAACTTCCGCCAACAGGGGGAAGGCAAGGAAAGGGACTCGTATAGACTAGTCCGACTGAGAAGAACTTTGACAGCATGAGTGGCAATGACACTCACCTTACAACTTCAGAGTCAGACGATGAGGGAAACGTGGGATATAGATCACCAGTTTTCGTTTCTGAGCCGAAGGACGTTTAAACCTTACAAAGGAGGAGAGGAAAGTTGTGCTCTAAGGAACTCCATGACCCAACTAGGATCCGGGTGCCTCCTACACCTCCTCCACCTCCAGAACCAGCAGTAGAGCAGGTACCTCTGTTGCCAAAAGTTCAGGCACCCCCACTTAGATCACTAAACAAATTGAAAGTTTTTGGGCTGAGGATCATTTTAGAAGAAAAAATGATTTTCTACAAACTTAGTAGTAGACATGTACCCAGAGGTGTGTAACACTATCAAGTTCCACAAATTTGAGATTTTCACCAAGCCCCGAGGCTCTTACATTTCATCTGTGGTCCGAGATTTTTATGCACAATAGGAGAAACTACTGCCTAAGGGGAAGAAGAAGGCTATCTCTTTCACACCGGTAGACCATGTAGAGGTATGGGGCAAGGAGGTTAAATACGACATCACGTACATAAATGAGGTGCTAGGGTGCACAATGAATATCATCCACGTCTTGATGGATCAGATACAGAAGAAGACCCTTGATGACTTGAATGGTTGGTTAGCTCCTCTAATTTTAGATATTACACCCCAATAGATTGAGGTGGGTGTTCCAATAGAGAAGAAGGATCTAAACGTGTCTGCCAGACATCGGCTTGCGTATATCTTCAGCACCTTGATGCCATCACAGAACAAGTCGATACTCAGGCATCCTTAGGCTACTCTATTGGACTGTATCATGGACCGAGCAGAGTGAGACGTCTCTCCCATTTTCGGTGTTGATCACGGAGTTTTACAGATGTGCTCGGTTGCCATTGATCAAGAAGATGGATGTGGAAGTGACTCCCACTTCCTTTAATGACATCATAAGGATAGTGTGCGAGTACACTAGAGATGAGGCCGAGAGAAGGAGAGTTGCACCGGTTGATACTTCCTTGGTTGCAGATATTGAGATGCTTGAGTCAGAAACAGCCCCTCTAACTCAAGCCGGTGAGGCTACAAGAACCCTATAACCTCCACTTCTAGTCCTTCTAGTTCTACTGTTGTTCCTCCCCCTGTTGCTTCTATTGCTTCCCGACACTCATTGACTCTGGCCATTATATTCAATATGGGTCATTTTGCCCAATCTACTAATGTTTGTGCCTCCCGGGTAGAGAGTGCTATCTCGGGATTGATTGAGAGGGCTATTAGTACTGCCTTAGCTCCTATTCGGGCTGAGTTGAGAGAGCACCAAGAACTGATTGATGCACATGTCTTGGCTTTAGATGCCCTCACTATGCGAGTATAGGCTTGTGAGTAGGGTAAGGGTGAGTATGAAGATGTGACGTCCTTGAAGGACGATATTGTTGCGTTGAGGGGTGATGTGGATGAGCTAAAATCCACAGATATTTTGATGTTATTCGGCACGGTGAACCTTCCCGAAGTCCTGAGCATTGATTTTCTGGCCATCTCTTAAATTCCTCCGGCTACTACCAGCGGAGATGCTTCTAGGGCTGATGATAATGTTGAGTCAGAGGTTCCCGAGACTGATGAGGAGGATCTTGGTGCATGAGATGTTGTGGTATATGATGATTTAGAGGACCTCGAGGGTGCAATGGTGCAGATAACTGTAGAGGTGCCACTCCGAGATACATTTATGGTGGACTCCAGTGTAGCAAATGATGTAGTTGGGCCAAGACGGATGCCCAAACTGAGGGAGTCATCGATATGTAGAGATTACCTCAGGTTTAGCCTGACATGGGAATTTTCACTTTTTTTCACTTTTTTGTTTATACTTTTTATTTTTTTTGCATTTGAGGACAATTGTTTGCTTGGTTTGGCGGGGTGAGGTATATTCATACCCACCTCTTTTGGGTTGCTTTTATGGATATTGTCGCCTGTTATGGATGCGTGACTTTATTTGTGACTATTGGTTTTGGGATCCATTGGGTTTTAATGAGAATAGTTTTTAATGTGAATGTGTTGGTTTTTTACTCAAACAAAAAAATTAGTCACCTCTTGATGTTTGTGAATGTGGTTGTTCTCTCACAAATTTTAGTGTCGGTTGTGATCAATACTAATGACTTAAATAATGCTCTTAATCAAATGATATGTGTGTGTAATTCAATTGAGGTAAATCTGAGTTGCATAGGTTACATGTCAACTCTTAGCATCTCATTGTGACTGGACAGTTGTTGAAATAACTCTTGTGATGATTGTTGCTTGTGAGCAAATATTGTAGAGTCTGGTTTGATGATTATTTTAAAATGCCATGTGTGGTGATATTTCCTTAAAATATGTGCTTAGTAATACTTAGAACTTGCCATATTATTCCAATTGACTAATGTAGGTGAATGATACAGATGATCTTAGGAACAATTTGTGAAACATACACAAAATATCTATTATACCTCTACTGACCACCTTGTGAGAGTGTGAACCTTGTTTGGCACCGTTTGAGCCTACCATTTTCTTTGGATGAAACTTGAGCACACATTTGACCTTTTTCCTTCCCACCTAATTCCTTCATGATGTATTGGTCCATCTGAATAACCAACTTAGGCAAAAAGCCTAAGTTTGAGGTGTGGTGAAAGAGGAAGACAATTAAGAAGGTTGAGAAATTCTCCCTTGAAGGATCGTGAAAAATTTGGAACCTCTCCATATATAAAAAAAAATGAGAAGAAAAGAGAAAGAAAAAAAAGATTGAAAAAGAAAAGAATTCTTGAAATAAAGGTTGTACAATTGCTAAAGGAAATGTGGTGTCCAATGAGTCATGCTTACAAGAACATAAGGTGGATTGTGAAAATCAAAAAGAGTGAAAAAGAAGGAGAAAAAGTGAAAATGCAGGCCATGCTTCATGAAGGTAGCAGTCACTAAGCCAAAATGATCATACCTTTACCCTCAGCCCCATTATAAGCCTTGAAAGACCTTTGTGATCTTGATTGAGTTTAATGTCATGCTGATTTAAAAATATGGGCAAGTCTACGGGTTAATCATGCATATATTTAACTTTGAGAGTGTGAGAGTTGCTTTTCACTCAGAAATTCTTAAAATTTGATGTGTTTTGTGCAAGCATGGAATCATTCTTGGTCTGAGGGCATTCAAATACTTTTGTTAAGCTTCAATCTGCATTTGCAGTAGGCATTGTGAGCTTAAGTTCTATTTGATGATGGCTTGTCACAATTTGAAACTTGTAGTGCACAATTGAACATTCCAGGTGTAGTCTGAACCTCTTGTGTGAATTCATGTTGAGTCTTAAGTAGCACTACTTGAAGACATCTCTATTGAACTAATTGATCTTGTGTTTTACTTGAGGACAAACAAAAGTTTAAGTTTGTGGTGTTGACGAGTCTGAATTTTGACTCATTTAGGGCTTAATCTTCATAGTTTTAGTGTCCTAAATTCCTATATTATGCTCTGAACTGATGTTTAAGTGCTAATTTGCAGCTATGAGGTAAAGGAGAAGGGCAAGGATATTACCAGGCAAAAAGGAGCAAAAAAGCTGAAAAAGTTGAACACAAGAAAAGTTGACGATCGCCATGACCACTCGGTGACTTGCCGAGTCGTACTTAAGCTCGCCAAAAGTTACAGTGTATTATCCTCGAGGAAAATCAAACTCGGTGATGGAAATTGCGTATCGGCAAACCAACGACTGGATTGATGATGGGATCATGATCGCTTATGGTTAAAGAAGAGGAATGGTGAAGGGGACACTTGGTGCACACTAACCTGGTCAGCGATGCTTGATTGATTCTGCCGATAGGTCCAAAAGTAGAAAATTAGGAAGAGTATGCAAATTTTAGTAGAAGAAAACCTGTTCCAAAATTTTGACCAAATTTTATTGAGTGTTTGAGAGTTCTTACATTGAGTTTTTGATCCCTAACATAATTCTTCGATTTTTTTAGTAGAATTTTAAGTTGGGTTTTGATTTTAAGTTGAATTCAAGCATTGTGAAGACTCGAAATTTTTTACCAAGCTGATGAAGAAAAGAGTTGATCACATTTTTTTGCTTTTTATAATGTGTGGCTAAAACCCCCATTCTTTGGGGCTGTGAATATTATTAAATGTTCTAATTATCTTATTGGCGTGAGTATTTATTGATTTAAATGTTGAGTTGAAGTGGGTTTGATTGATAGTTGTGTTCTAATTCATGAATTGTAGTTGCAAATGCAATTTTTGTTTACTGTTCTAGGCTTGCTTGAGAAAGAGGTTTACAATTAAAACTATCAATTGATGATTTTAGTGATTGGGTTATTGTTAATACAACTTGAGAAAGTGAATCTAAACTCTATCCTACCAATCTAGCTCAAAAGAGTACATTAATTTATGTTTTGGGTTGTTCTCAGTGTTATGCTTGTCGAAGTTCAATAGAGCTCGCTTGATTCGTGATAGTTCATCGAGAGATGGCTATTGCACTTAAATCCTAGCCTACCCACAAAGATTCAGAGTCTTTTAGTAAATAATAATCACACGTACATCGAAATTAGCTTTTAATGGATCACATCCCTAAAGATCCCTCTCTACTTGATTAGTCCCCTGTTTTCGTAGTTGTTAATTATCAGTCTAATCCCCTCCAATTGACACTAGTTTCCAAACCCCTGCAACTTACTTTAATTGTTTTGATAAAATGTTTATTCCTATAACCGATTAGAACACCTCTTTTGCTTCGTAATTGAATTTGTACCGTATCACTCCTTGTCGGATCGACCCTAACTATTTGTTGGGTTTATACTATATTGTTATCGCCTTCTCTTAAAATTGGATGAAGTATAGTTGAGCATTATTAGTAGCTAAATCAACAACTAGGTTTATGGGAACTATTAGAAATTAACAACATAGATTTAATAATTAGTAAATCTTGAATGATATTTCTACATGTATTGTGGATATCTTCACTTTGATTTCTTTTTGACCGATGGCTTATGTTAGAACCTACATTATTCCTACTTGCCTGACCAACGAAGTAAAGAATGGGAAAAGAGATTAAGCCATAGAGATTTGATGACTATAAACTTTATCTAATAGTTTGAACCATCTATGATGTGGTCAAAGGGAAGTGTTAGTAAAGCACATACACGTACACAAACAAAGTTATGTGTTCAAATTTCGTATTTGGATGACGACCCACTTACAAGATACCTAACTTACCAACTTTGCATATTAAACACTAGACAAGGTTACTACTCGAAGGTTTACTGCGTTAAGGACTTATGGGGAACACTTATACTTATGTTTTATATTTAAATTGTTTCTACAAAACACTCAATCTTTCTTACTTGATTAGTTATGTCACCACCCGAAAATGGACGTGATAGAACTCGTCATATCCGACAAAGACAAGTCAACCTAAAATTCAACTAATACGATAAATGCTGAAGTAAAACAAGAAAAGAGACTAACGCCATCTAATTATGCGGAAATCATAATTAACCAAAAATAAAACCACAAAACCTAGTTGTTACGTGCAAAAGCCTCTAAAGTATTACAATTGATTCAAAAGAAAATACAAGTCTCAAATGACATTGTTTCTAGAATAAAACAAGATCATAAATAAGGAACAAGTTGGTTCATTGAATGACAAATAACTACATCAAAAATCTCCATAGGAAACCTTGGACAAGAAGACAAGAGAGAGTAATCACAAAGATCCGGACAAAAAAACTACACAAGTTTAGAAGCAAGGGATGAGTACCAATTAACATAGTACTCAACAAGTAAAATCCTAAACACCAGGTCGATTAATATAGAATACGAGTACTCCGACCAATCAAACCAAACCTCCACAACTACCGCCTGCATAAACCCAGCCCAATGAATTGAGATGTAATGCAACGTGTTGTGATGCAAGTCTGACGTAAGGACACACCCACTAATTGTAAGTTTGGTAAAACACAGGTTCATGAGAAAAACCCCAATACCCGGGTCTGAAATCCCAAATCGAATCTAAAATATTTTTTGAAAAAGATCTTACCAATGCTTAGGGAATTTCAAATATGAAATTTCATTGAAAATAGAGTTAAAATTGACCTTCAAATACTAGATTTATTAAACTTTAACTTTATAGGCGAAAAACCCAAACTGTCAAGCTTATACATGGTTACTATGATTAAAATAATTGATGAATCAACAATTTCATGCCAACATCAGTTTACCCATAACATAAGGATCTTAAATATACATTTTTCATCAAATCGATAAAACCCTAATTTTCCTCAAGAATTACACTGATAAGGAAAGAAAATAAGATGAAGAAATCATGTGAAAACACCGAAATTAAGATTGAATACTAGCCCTCGTATTATGTCGAGAAGAATGCCGCAAGGACAACTCCATTCCTATCACTAGAACACCCAATATTCTCAAATTACAACATGAACAAAGTGGGAAATTTTAAATACATGTACAATAGTAGTTGCACCAGCTAACCAACAACTTTTATTTCACTAAAAAGGCTCTAAATTTATCATATGATAGAACAATAACACTATTCTTTTTCTTAAATAACTAAAATAATAACACATGCCTTCTCATTTAATCAAAACTCTATTCCGTACTCAATTGCCAAGTCAAAAAACATTTATGCCTAGTAAATAATTCTTACATCGCGATAAAAGTCCAAACTCGACTTTTTGAAAATACTCCAAACATTGCAGACCAGTCGTATAATTCACGCTCAGTCTTTCAAAAGTTTTGAAATAATTTTTCGATCTTTAAAACTAATAACATACCTTTTAGTTGACATAAATTGTTGAAACAACGTCAAGACACCCAAAAAGATTAGTAATTCACCAAAACCATATTAGGAGCCTCCCGAACATAAACCAAATATTCTTCCAGCTTGCAAGATAATATTTCAGACTCAATGAAATCATCAAAATACCCAAACAAGGTCACCTTAACAAGAAATTGATCAAAGTCAACATTAACTTAAGAATCTCAACATTTACAAATAAGAAAATGAAACTTATCCAAAAGCTTCGGGAATTGAACCAACCCTTCAACAAGGAAAAATATCAGCATTTAAACCTAGTGGAATCATCAAAACTCAAAAATAACCTTTCTAACCTCAAATGTTGACTAAAGTCAAACTTTAGCATTAATGTTTCGCGTATCTCGTCTAATGGAACAAAATCAAACCAAAAGCGTTGGGATCAAAACTAACAATACATCTTGACTAAAAACCATATTATTGAGGTACAAAACTGTTGAAATTCCATTCTGAAACTCGTAGCTTTGATTGTTACCAAAATCACTTTTAACAACCATAATTATTCCGAACACCAAATTTCCCAAAAATCACAAATCTACAATAAATTTTTAAAACCAACTTCATAAAGTGATCAAATAATACTTGAGGTAACTATTGAAAGGGCGAAATATATTATTTTCCAAAAATTACCTTAATTGTCATTACAACTTGTTAATGAATTCAATCAATCAACTTTTTGTTTTACAACCCCCCTTCCTTTTATTGAAATAACTTGACTAAAAGTAGAATTAATGATCAATTAGCCCAAGTCTAGACCTCATTACTCATGGAATTGATGCTAACTTGTGCTATGTTTTTTATTTGAACAACAAAGTCTAATACTTCTATAGGGAGGTGTAATTTGAGTGTATCAGAGTTCTACAAGATGGGCAAACGAATTCATTGGCTAATATGTCCAAGAATGTGGGTAACTACAGAGGTTTGTCTTCCAAGGGTTCAGGTCAAAAAGTATATTTAGCTCGTTTGATTCAATCGTTGTCTGTTTCAATTCAGTCAACTATGCTCGTTTTTGTTGAGTGGAGTAGTAAATTTTGAGACATTGAAGTTTTTACAATAAATAATAGAAATGAAAGGATGGAGTAATAAATCACACATTTATTATTTTTAATAATAATAATAAACAGTAATATAGTTAAATTTTCCAAATAATGAGAAACAAGGTATTAAAGTATAAGAGATAATTGAAACATGCATCAGTATACCGTGGCTTATCCAGGATTGTAAGGTCATGTGTGCTCCTTTAGCTACCAGTCACAAAAAAATAAATTTATGGCTTTTTAAAATTAAAATAATCATATTTAAACCTTTAATAATAAAATAAATTAATACACGGAACAACAATAAATATTATTTTTAAATTTTTTTTATGGTAATTTTCTTAAATAATCTTTTCAAGGTGATTTAGAAAAAGAGTAGTTAGAGAAAAAGGAACAATAAAGAATCATATATGGACAGAAACAGTAGCTCTTAAAAACATGAAAAAAATGTCTAGAGAGGGGATCAAAATTGGGACACAAAACAAAAAAGTAATTAGGCAATCTTGAGCACCTACATAGGACCATTGCACCAATTCAATACTTAATCCTTAGGTGCGTAATATTTAAATTTATAACATTCTCTGAAATTTCTCTATAAATCTAAATAGTACGATACGAGATATTAGTTTGTGCATAGAATAAAGTGCGAAGAATATCTATTATTCTTTGTTGAATGGGAGTTTAATTTTTAAACCAAAGTTGAAAGGTTTAAATAATTTTCATGGGTAGTACTATAATTATTATAATTCAAGTTTAAATGAGCTGCAATATCATCATCATTTTCGAATTAAAAAAATATATTTGGATGTGGGTTTATAATACATGTTGACTAAATATATTATCGGCATGTACATCTAGGTATTTACTTCTTCTTTGTTCATAGATTGTAAGTATATTATCCATATAATTGTTTATTATATAAATTTAAAAGATAAACATGAATTAAACTTAAATAAAATAAACTAAGAAAAAAAAACCTAACATATTATTTGGTACATTCACTGTACTTTAAAAGTTGTTTCAATATTAAAATGAAATGACCCTCGAGGTTATTTTTATGTTGTGTACATGTTTTTTTCTTATTTTCCCCTTCATGTAGCTTCCTTTTTTTTTGTAGTGTTGGGTTGTGTGGCATGCTTTTCAACTATTCGATTGAATTTGGTGCGCGATTTCGAGTTTTGGAAGCTCAAGGCTTGAAATTATGGACTTTACTCAACATCTGGTGATTATGATATCAGATCGAAAATCTGTCAGCTCCATCAACTCAGAAAGGTTCAATTTTGTTTAGCAAGATGATCGGGTAAGGTTTTGAGGCTTCTGTTTGGAATCTGTGCAATTAGACATATTTACTTTTGAGTTTAGCAAAAAGTTTGACGTAGTTCCACTTTCTTGGTTAATGCTCTCAAAATTTACTGTCCTCGGCGCGATTAACTTCAAACTGTGAAGTTTGGTCTAGAGTGACCTTTGGTTCAATTCCCAAGGATATCAAGATAAATTTTGAGCTTTTGGCATTTCCTTTATGTTTTTTCGCAACTTCTTGTCTTTCGTAAACATTTTGATGAAATAATCACAGTTTATCATTTTTTCAATCCCATTAAGTTCAACATATCATTTCCATGCGGTTTGTAGTTTTTCTTTGCGTTATTTGGACTCCGAATGAATTCTGAGGTCTTGCTCAAAGTTTAAGAGCACTTAACTCTTTTTATAGTTTCAGCTGGCTGATGGACTAAATTTTTCCATCCTTGATCGCTTAAGTGATGGCCTCTTAATCGACCAAGGGGTTGCTTAAGTGAAGGGCATACTTGTGGTAGGGATCACTTAAGCGAATGCCCAGCCGCTTAAGCGAGGGTTACTTTTGCGACCATCAGGCTGCTTAAGCGACATGAGCCTCTTAGGCGCGGTTCACTTTTGCGAAGCCTTTGTTTGCTTAAGCGATGTTTCCTTAGTAGAACATATGGCGACTTAAGAGAAAATCACTGGGGATTAAATCCCATTTCTGTAGGAATTAAATCACGTTTCCATCACATCTTCAAATACAAAACCCATTGAAGTTAGGCTTGTTTTGAGGCGATTTTTCTCTCTTCTTGATTATTTTCGACTCCTCAAAGGTTATTTCTTCCTTTCTCCTTCCTCTACTGGACTCTAGTTTTAATTCGATAATTTAATTCCACTTTTAGCCCCAAATATCTTCTTCTTAAGTCTTTAAAGTTTTTTTAATTTGATCATTGAGGTCCGAATTGAGTTCTATATTTGTCCATCTTTAAAGAATGTGATTCTCACTCTGAGGAAAATACAAGGACATTTTTCATTTTGTAATTTTACAATGTTCGATTCATAGGTTGATTTTTTACCCAATTCTAATATGAAATTTGTATTTTTGATATGGGTGTCGTTAATTCCGTATTTACTTGGTACTTTTATTCTTGATAGTTTGGCAACAGTCTGAGGCTCTCTAGAAAGTAAAAGCACCAGAGTGAAGATTTGATGGCAATTTTGGCTTCGAGGTAGGCTACGACTTACTTTTCCTAGACTTAGATCTTTTTGTTTGAATGTGTATTGAGTAGTATTGCATGACTAAGTTGGATTTAAGGCATAGCTTAGGATTTTGATCCTTAGTCTATTTATGACCATTAGTGGATTGCTTAAGGGAATTTTAGTCATAAAAGCCTTAGTTTAGGTTGATCCTTATGCTTATTTGTAACACTCCGGAAACGAGTAGGCTCAACTAGAGCTTAACATGAGGGTTAGAGTCGTAAATGTAACTCCCCATACTTAAAAATAAAGGGTTTCATGTTAGAAGATCAACGTTCGATGCCCAAGGACCAACCATGGGTCCTTGAGGAAGACCCTAGAAAACTGCCTGGGCATTGACCAATGAAAGGGGACCTACGCCCCATTGGTCCACCCAGGCCCTGTGGGTAAGGGGTCATGGGTAAGGCTCCTAAAAACAGGCCACAAACACCCACCCATGGTTCACCAACATGCCACGTAGGTCCATCCACGGACCATGGTCGTGAGGTTGTAGGTGGTCACCTCTAAACTGTTTTGAGGAATTAGTTAGGGGCACTTTGGGGTTTTCTATTTTATTTAATATTAAGTGACATCGTTTTATTCTAATTTAGGCTAACTATATATTGATTTAATACCCCTAAATTTAGTCATCCTCCTCATTATTCCTAAACCCCAAAACAAAACCATATTTTCCCCTAATATACTCTCTTTCAAGGAAAAAGAAGAAAGAAGTTTGAACTAGGGTTCAAGGAGCAAGGTTTTTATACTCAAATTCATTGATTTCATTGCTAAGAAGTGGTAGATCTTCATCCATCGATAGAATTCATCCATGGAGCCCCATCAAAACCCCAATTTCAAAGAGGAAAATTCCCCAAAATCTAGGGTTTGACTACAAGTCATGGATTCCTTTCAAAAATGATTCTAATGTTTGAATTACTTTATATTATCATTGAATTGATAATTTATTATGGTTTTTATGTTGAAATCCACATATTCTCAATTTATGATCTTAAGATGTGGGTGAATTGATGAAAGAAGAATATTATGAGATTATGCTTGTAGTAATTGAGTTATTTAAATCATGTTATCATCCATGTCTAAGGTAGTGAATTGTAGATGTGTTGATTCAATATGATCTTTGATCCTTGAAGGGCAAAGTATGAAAATTGTGCATGATTATGAGATTTATGTATATGCTTTAAGAACACACTACATCAAAATTGATCATTAGCAGCAACTAAGAATTAATTGCCGCTAAATTTATATTTTTAGCGGCAATTAGCCCTCTTTGTATATGTCCTAAAGCCTTTAGTGACATTGGTTCTAATGGCACTTAAATAATGTCGTTAAAGACCTTAGCACTCTTAATTAATGTCAATATTTATTGCCACTAAAAGTTGTTATTGTTGTAGTGACACTT
The DNA here is from genome assembly GCF_019186545.1 of Solanum stenotomum. Classification (NCBI taxonomy): domain Eukaryota; kingdom Viridiplantae; phylum Streptophyta; class Magnoliopsida; order Solanales; family Solanaceae; genus Solanum; species Solanum stenotomum. The sequence continues at coordinate 26,265,116 of NC_064287.1, forward strand.
TGATAGTAAAGTGATTATGATTATGATATAGTTGTTGTATTCTTGAAAGGTTATCCTCACAAACACACTTATGTATGATTATGATATGATGCGAAACGTTTTCCCACAATATGATTATTCTAGGGTTGAAAGGATTTCTCACCTATCGAATCTATATGTAGACATGGACGGTGAAAGGTTATTCTCAATCGTGATCTAATGAGCTATTTTATGAATTATGTAGGATTGACTATCAATACATTCTTCCATGAATATGAACTTAAGTCAAGACTTAATATGTAATCCGTGGGAATTAATGCTTAGCACCGAGTGAATATTGAATATGAGATGAAAGCTTTTACGCTAGTTGAGTCCGGCTTCCCAATGAATGCTTTTACACTAGTTGAGTCCGGTTTTCCAAATGGGTTCCTTCTACGTTAGTTGAGTCCGTATTCCCAAAGTATGTATCTCATGAGATGGAAATCTTCTACCTTAGTTGAGTCCGGGTTTCTAGTAGAAATCTCATTATCCCATAAACTATGTGCCCCCATAGGTTATTTAGCTAGTGGATCCACCTAAGCTAAGAGTATGGTTCTACCTTAGGCAAGTAGGACAAGCCCTTTTCGGTTTGGGGTACACATCGGATTTCAAGTTAAGCTCACATTGTCTATATCGGTTAAGGCTTATTCCCCACTATGACAATAGCCATAAAAGCGAGAATATGAAATATGAACTATGTTTACTCAAGAAGCTTTACTTAGCATGGGTGCGATTTATGGGGTCTTATTCATGCATTGCACAAGTATACTTTGAGGGTATTTATGATATGTTACTCTTATGTTGTGATGATCTGTGTAATGAATATGCTTATGAATTATGCTTTTCCACAATCGTCATAATGATGTTTTAACATAGTAAATTACATGCATTCAACTAAAATGTTTCTTTTAGCATGTTTTCTTGGTTTTTATGCATGGCTATCATACTCAGTGCATTATTGTACTAACCCTTACTTTTCCCACATATTCCCCAAGTGTAGGGTCTGCTTCTCAAGGTTTTCATCATTGTGGCTATAGCTTGGATTTGCTTATTCAACTAGCTTATTGGTGATTCCTCATGATTCTAGGAAGGATCTTATCTTTGTAGTTTTTTTCTTGTATTTTCTTTTCCGAACTATGTTGTGTGGGTTGTGACCCTATTTGATTCTAGTATTGTAATAGATGGTTATATTGACACAAGTCTAGACTTTCGCTTTCCTTTATGAAATTTTTTGACTTGAAATGTGTCTTATTGTTCTAATGCTTTATGATAAGATATGCTAAGTTGCTTATATGGTGCCTTTAAGGATTCTATGTGCCTTGTTACATCTAGGGGATACCTCTGGGTCGTGACAAACTTAGTAATCAGAGCACGATGTGTAGAATGATTATAGGATGATTTCTCATAAGCCACATCTCGCCACACTTATGAATGTGAGGCTATAATATGTTTAGGAAATTTCACTTCATTCATTACTCTTAAGTCGTGCCTTAGAGTTTAATTATATAAAAACCCTCTCCTAATCCTTCTTTTATGTCTTCAAGATATGAATACACGAAGGGATAGCGCTAGAAGGATGGAAGATGTGAATGTGAATCAAGGAGGTCATCCTCAAGCTAATCAAGCTCAGGTTGATCCTTTAGTTGGGAATGTGACCCATGTGGAGCTTAGGTCTACTATCCAAATATTAGCTTGAGTCGTGATGGCTCAAGCCAATAGAGAAGTTGTAGCTCCGGTGAATGCTAATGTGAATTCGGCTTCTTCAAGGTTTAGGGATTTCTCTAGAATGAACCCTCACAAATTTTATGGCTCCAAAGTTGAAAAGGATCCCCAAAGGTTTATCGATGAGGTTTATAAATTTCTGGCTATTATGGGGATGTCATCGAAAGAGAATGCAGATTTAACCACCTAACAAAAAGATGTTTCTTAAGTATGGTATGATTAGTGGAAGAGTGGAATACTCGTAGGAGTGGGCCCGGTAGGAGGAAATTGTTCAAATCGGCATTTATTGATAGATTTTTTCCCGAGAGTTTAGAGAAGATAAGGTGAAAGAGTACATTAACTCTCGTCAAGGAAGTATAAGCGTGAAAGAGTATGCCCTAATATTAACTAAATTGTCCAAGTATGCTCCAACTATAGTGGCAGACTTGTAGTCAAACCCTAGCTTTTGGGAATTTTCATCTTTGAAATTGGGGTTGCGAAGGGGCTCCATGGATGAATTCTATCCATGGATGAAGAGATACCATTCCTTAGCAATGAAATCAATGAACTTGAGTAGAAAAACCTTGATCCTTGAACCCTAGTTCAAATTTCTTTCTTCTTCTTCCTTGAAGTTCTAAAGAGAGTATATTAGGGGAAAAGATGGTTTTGTTTTGGGTTTATAAAAGAAACATCTACTCCCAGGAGATCATATAAATAAATAGTCAACTAGCACAGAAGTCCTGATTGGGCCGTCGAGGCCACTATGATATCTATACCAAAGCTAAAAGCATGTATATATCAATACAATACATCAAACAGATCATAAGCTTCCGCAAACCAACAACATAGGCCAGCATGGCCATAACGTAGCTATAAACCCCACACACTAGTCTGCAAGCCTCTAAGAGTAGTAAAGATTGGTGGGACAGGCCCCAGCCTACCCATAAAGATATATACAACAAAAGGTAACAAACCTTCCAACTCTGGCAGCTCCGGAAGAAAGGGGCTAACCAACCGAATAAAAGTCAATGCTGCTGCTGAGGAGGTCTACTCGGTCGTCTGTCAAGACCTGCATGCATGAATGCAGCACCCCCAAGGCCATGGGGCGTCAGTACAAAATAATGTACAGAGTATGAAAGGCAATAGACTATGATGAGGTATCCTGATATACTAGAATAATTCAATAAATAAATCAAGGCTAAGATAAGTGTATTGATCTACTCCTAAAGCTAAACTTATCAAAAATAATAAAACAACCTAACCAAGTCCCCATAAGCTCGGCAGGTACAAACAGCACACAAGACCACCTACTCAGGCCCCCATAAGCCCGGAAGGTGCCAATTAGCCTATATACCCCTATCAGTGGTCCCCTAGCCCCGTAGGCAGTCACATAGCCCTCTTAGGCATCAACGTAGCTTGTAGACAACTTATAGCCCTCTTAGGCAACAACATGACCCTGTAGGAAGCACATAACCTTCTTAGGCGTCAATATAGCCTTGTAGGCAACTCATAGCCCTGTTAGGCATCCATATAGCCCTGTAGGCAGAACATAGCCCTTCTAGGCATAGATCATATTCCTTCAACTAGCCAGAATAGTCTCAACAGCAATAATAACAATCCAACCGCTAAAAGGTAGCAATTTAGTTATAAGCAACCTATACAAATAGCCACTAAGTCTTGCCCAACATACGGACGCTACTAACAGAATGAGAATCCCGACAAGGGAGGATTATATCAACTCGAGCAGCCAACAATCAACAATCACGGCTACAAGTATATCAAGGATAACAACCCAAATACATTGCTTCTAAGCTTTAAGGAAACATGTCGTAAGTAGGGAATAGCCTTACATACCTTTTTCGATAAATTCACGTGGCCTAATGACTTTTACTCAATACTCCCTCGATACTACAACAAGGCAGGACCATAATCAACACATAAAAATAAAAGATATCATGACAATACGATAAAATATATTTATTTCCGTCGCAAATTGCTATTGGCTGCTTATAAAAGCTAGAGTCGATGAAAGAAGGGTCTTACCTCGATCTTAAGGTCGTAATACGCTACAAAACCTTCAAATATATTCAAACCCTTGCTGTCCTAACACTAAAATGTGATATGCTACGCAATCGATAAAACAAATTATACCACGATGATGAGCCCAACGCGTAGAACAACTTTCGTCAAGGACTTAAGTCGAGAAAATCTATATTTCACTTGATCCTAGAAATGGGTTTCTCTAATCTCACTTATTTTTAGCTTAAAAATGGTGAAAAAAGTCGAAGGAGAAGATATATGTAACATTCCACCGACTTAGGGCCCCACCTCACGTGCCTGCTTGTGCAGTCCCATGAAAATGCGAATATCTCTCTATTATGAAGTCGTATGAACAAACGGTTTGATGCGTTGGAAACTAGACTCGTAGATCTTTGATTTCATACCTCGCGGAAACCATAACTCTTAATAGATTCGGAGAAAACGTCCCATACATTTGACTCAAATTTCAGACAAATCTTGAAAAAGGAATTTACGATAACTTTTGCCAACTTTTATTTTGTCACTTACCTAACTTCAAAACTTGAGATACCACAATTGAACATTTAAAATATCACATAACACATCAGTTTTAATTTATTACTCACCCTCCTTGTCTTTCCATTAAGATACGAGTGAATTTAGACGTTTTTAAAAGTCGAGGTGTTACATCCTTCCCCCCTTAGAAACATTCATCCTCGAATAAAAAATTTGAGTCACGCTGTTCAGTCCATAGGAGTTGCCAAAATTTATGCAGTGCATCCTTTGTAAATGTCACTATCCGGGATCCTCAAATGTAAAATTTCTAACCTAGACATCTCACATGACAACATAAATAGCTAAGCATTATAGCTCCACCACAACAGTGCGAGCAGATATACAATGACAATCACAATAATAATAATAAGCAATAATATATATATATATAGGTATCTTACCTTACTGCCCTAATATAAACTAAAATGACATCACCCTGGGGTATGAAACAAGTGAGGATATTTGGACCTAATGCCATCCTCAGATTCCCAGGTCACCTCTTCTCTATTTTTGTTCCTCCACAATACTTTAACCGAAGCCACCTCTTTGGTCCTCAATTTACGGACCTGCCAATGTAATATAGCAACTGGAGTTTCCTCATAGGACAACTCCTCTGTGATTTGAACATCTTCAACTGGGACAACCCGAGAAGGGTCTCCTACACACTTCCGTAGCATCGCTACATGGAAAACTGGATGAACAGATTTTAGCCCCGAAGGCAACTCTAACTCATAAGCCACTCGTCCTACCCTTCGAAAGATCTGATATGGCCCAATGAATCTTGGACTAAGCTTTCCTTTTTTGCCAAATTACATAACACCTTTCATAGGCGAAACTTTTAAAAATACCCAGTCATTGACGCAAAACTCTAAGTCTCTTCGTCACACATCTGAGTATGACTTCTATCGGCTTTGAGCTGTTAGCAGCCTCTCCTGAATGAGCTTAATTTTATCCACTGTCTGCTGGACTAAGTTGGGTCTAATCAACCCTGACTCACCTACCTCGAACCATCCAATGGGGGATCTACATTTTCTCCCATACAAAGCCTTATAAGGTGTCATCCCAATGCTGGAATGATAACTATTATTGTATGCAAACTCTATAAGAGGTATGTGGTCATCCCAAATTCCCTTGAAGTCTAGCGCGCACACCCGTAACATATCTTCGAGTGTCAAAATTATGCGCTCAGCCTATCCATCTGTCTGAGGGTGAAAGGCAGTACTAAGATTAACCTGTGTCCCTAGTCCTTTCTGGAAGGACTTCCAGAAGTTGGTGGTAAATTGTGTGCCTCTATCAGAGATAATAGATACTGGGACACCGTGTAGCCTCACAATCTCTCTAATATAGAGCCCTACATAGTCTTCGGCCAAAAAAGTAGCCTGACTGGTAAAAAGTGGGCTGATTTTGTTAGTCTATCAACAATTACCCAAATAGAGTCAAACTTGCGACGCGATTGAGGTAACCCTGTAATAAAATCCATATTAATCGCTTCCCACTTCCATAAAGGAATGGCTATCTCCTGAACTAGCCCAGCGGGCTTTTGATGCTCAACCTTCACCTGTTGGCAGTTAGGACACTGTGCCACAAATTCAGCAACGTCCTTCTTCATCCCGTGCCACCAATAGATCTCCTTAATATCATGGTACATCTTCGTCGAACCAGGGTGAATAGAATAACGGGAATGATGTGCCTCTTCCATAATTCGATGTCGAAGCCCTGCAACATTTGGAACACACAATCGACCGCTATATCTGAGGACTCCATCTTCTACTACATCAAAAGCTAAAGACTGTGGATCCTGAGCCTTGGCTCTAAGCTTCTCTAAGTTAGGATCCTCTTGTTGCCGTGATTTTACTTCTACAACTAAAGATGATACGGCTGTATCCTGAATTGTGACCCCACTATCGTCTGCCTCTAACAATCTGACTCCTAAGCTAGCTAACTGATGAAGCTCTCGCGCTATCTCCCGCATCTGAACACATAAGTGGAATAAACTACACATAGATTTTTGACTAAGGGCATCGGCTACCACATTAGCCTTTCCTGGATGATATAAAATATCCACGTCGTAGTCTTTCAATAACTCAGGCCATCGACGTTTTCGCAAATTTAACTCCTTTTGTCTAAATATATATTGAAGGCTCTTATGATCTGTGAATATGTCAACATGAACGCCATACAAATAGTGTCTCCAGATCTTTAATGCATGCACAACTGTAGCCAACTATACATCGTGGGCCGGATAGTTCTTCGCATGCTTCCTTAACTGCCTTGAAGCATATGTGATAACCTTACCATGTTGCATTAGAACACATCCCAACCCAACACCAGAAGCATCACAATACACCATATAGACTTCTGAACCGTCTGGTAATGCAAGAATTGGTGTTGATGTCAACCTGTCCTTCAACTCCTGGAAACTGCGCTCGCAAGCCTCAGTCCACTGGAACTTAACTGCTTTTTGAGTCAGCTTTGCTAATGGACCTGAAATTGAAGAAAATCCCTCTACAAACATTCCGTAGTACCCAGCTAACCCTAAGAAACTACGAACCTCAGTTGGAGTCATGGGTCTGGTCCAAGTCTTTACGGCCTCAATCTTTTGTGTATCAACCGCAATGCCTGCATCTGATACAATATGGCATAAGAAAGCTACAGAGTCTAATCAGAACTCACACTTAGAAAACTTTGCATAAAGTTCTCGGTCTCGAAGAACCTGAAGGACTACTCACAGATGATTTACATGCTCATCTTTTGAACGTCAATACACCAAAATATCATCAATAAATACAATGACAAACAAGTCTAGATACGGCTTGAATATACTATTCACCGGGTCCATGAACACTGCTGGGGCATTAGTTAATCCAAAAGACATTACCAAGAACTCAAAGTGTCCGTATCTTGTTCTAAAAGATCTCTTTGGAACGTCTTTCTCCCAAACTCGTATATGGTGGTACCCTGATCTTAAATCAATCTTTGAGAAACACTTAGCACCTTGTAACTGATCAAACAAGTCATCTATCCTCGAAAGGGGAGACTTACTCTTTATAGTTGCCTTATTCAATTGTCGATAATCGATACACACCCTTAGTGAGCCATCTTTCTTCCTTACGAACAACACTGGTGCACCCCATGGTGAAGCACTAGTCCTAATTAAGCCTTTATCCAACAAGTCTTTCAGCTGATCCTTCAACTCCTTTAGCTCAGCAGGAGCCATTCTATAAGGAGGGATAGATATGGGTTGTGTAATTGGTAGCATATCGATAGCAAAATCAATATCCCATTTTGGAGGGACACCAGGGAGTTCGTCTGGAAATAAATCTAGAAACTCATTAACTATCGAAATAGACTGAAGAATTGGTGGTTCTGCATCTATATCATGAACGTGAACAAGATGATAAATACAACCCTTGGTAATCATCCTCCTTGCCTTAAGATAAGAAATAAACCTACCTTTCGGCGTTGCTGTATCGCCTTTCTATTACCGAACTGCCTCTTCTGGAAAGTGGAATCTAACAATCTTTGTTCGGCACTCAACATTAGCATAACAAGATGCTAACCAGTCCATACCTATAATGACGTCAAAATCAACCATCTCTAATTCTACCAGGTCTACAGAGGTCTGACGGTCGATAATTTCTACCGTGCAACCTCGATAGACTCTCCTGGCAATAGTAGACTCACCAACTAGTGTAGATATAATAAAGGGTTGATCTAATGACTCTGCTACTATACATAACCTTCCCGCAATAAATAGAGTAACATAAAACAAAGTAGATCCAGGATCTATCAAAGCATTAACACAATGGGAGCAAACAATCAATGTACCTGTCATAACATCTGGTGATGACTCTTAGTCTTGTCGGCCAGTTAATTAATATGTACGGTTCTGTCCACTACCAGAACTAGATGTTCCCTCTCTGCCTCCGCCCCTACCCCTACGTGCTGAAGTATAGGGTCCACGCCCTGTAGACTGTGCTGATGAGGAGGAACCTACCGCTGACCTGGTTGACTGACCTGTACCACCCTGACCTATGGTAGGGCAGTTTCTCCACCCATGCCCCTCCTGTCCACAAGAATAACAACTTGTAGAACCCTATCTGCACCTCCCGAAATACATCCTACCGCAAGTAAAGCAACGCGGCAGGGATGTCCTAGCCTGGCCTGAACCCCTCTACTGCTGCAAGCCTGATGCTCGTGAGCCCTCACCTGAGCCTGACCGTTCCTGATGATCAAATCTACTACCGTGGAACTGCTGTTGTGGAGGTCTAGATGGCCTAGTAAAATATCAGGGTCTGGGACCACCCTGAAAATCTCCCTGCNNAGAACCCTATCTGCACCTCCCGAAATACATCCTACCGCAAGTAAAGCAACGCGGCGGGGATCTCCTAGCCTGGCCTGAACCCTTCTACTGCTGCAAGCCTGATGCTCGTGAGCCCTCACCTGAGCCTGACCGTTCCTGATGATCAAATCTACTACCGTGGAACTGCTGTTGTGGAGGTCTAGATGGCCTAGTAAAATATCAGGGTCTGGGACCACCCTGAAAATCTCCCTGCGAACCAACAGGCCTAGCCCTCTTATGTCTCTCTCTCTCGACCCTCTCACTCGTATACTATAGATGTCCTCGATCCTCTATGCCCTGTGCGAAGGCCTGAATCAGCGAGATATCTATATTATTATTTAGCCTAGCGGTAGAACACGCCTCGATATAGTCTAAGTTAAGCCCTCCCACAAATCTACGTACTCTTTCATGCATCGTATCAACAAATGCTAGTGCATATCTAGCCAATGAATCAAATCTCAGCCCGTACTCTCGGACACTCATGCCACCTTGTCGAAGGTTCAGAAACTGGTCCACCCGGCCATTCCTAATCTCTCGAGGCAAATTGTGATCTATGAAAGCTTCTGTAAAGCTATCCCAAGTGGGTAGCGATGTATCTTCTCCCCTAGATCTCTCCCAACTTTGATACCACAATACTGCAACATCACGCAATTGAAATGCTGCTAACTCAACAAACTCAGTCGCTGAGGCATGCATGACTCTGAAGATCCTACGAAGTTGATCAACAAAGTGCTGAGGGTTTTCTCTGCGATATGTCCTTATAAACTGTGGACGATTCAGGGCAAGAAATTCACGAACTTTTGAACTTCTGGGCGCTTCAGAAGGTCCGGCAATATCTGGCGCAGCTGGTTGGCACTGTGCAGCTACTAACTGTGCTAACATATATACTACACTCTTGAAATCCTTATCAGATGGAATTGGAGGAACAAGAGGTGTTACTGCAGGTGGAGCCAGAAGTCCTGTAGCCCTCGGAGGCTCCTGAAGCTGTGGAGAAGCTATAGGGGGCTGAGAAGATGTCTCCTCCTAGGTCTCACAATGGGCCACCTCCACTTGTTGTACTTTGTCGGTACCCTCGCTTGCAGTTGTATCTAGCCCCTGGCTAGTTGTGGTCTGTCTAGTTTCAGTCATCTCTATCTGCATACAAGTATCAATTATAATCCAGAAACCTCAAACCTTAAGGCACCGCTCTATAGCACGAGGTGAGCAAAAGAAGGATAGTCATTCTAACATACCCGACAGCTTCTTGCTTATCTAATGTGGTGTACAACACATTTATAAACAAGACTCTACTAGACATGGCCTGCAGATTCCTCAGGATACGACGTTGCTCTGAAATCAAGTTTTGTCACACCGCAAACTCGAGGGGCACAACTGGATCCTAATGCCAAAACTCAGGCCCAAGCCGACCCTGCTAAACCATTTGCTACTTGCTCATGGCAGCCACATGCAATCAACAAATCAAACAAGTATAGCTCGGCTTAAAACTAAGCCATCGGCCGGCAAGGCCCCTGTCAACTGATCTATAAAAGAAACAGCTACTCCCATGAGATCATATAAATAAATAGTCAACTAGCACAGAAGTCCTGATTGGATCGTCGAGGCCACCATTATATCTATACCAAAACTAAAATCAGGTATATATCAATACAATACATCAAACAGCTCATAAGCTTCCGCAAACCAACAACATAGGCCAGCATGGCCATAACGTAGCAATAAACCCCACACACTAGTCTGCAAGCCTCTAATAGTAGTAAAGATTGGTGGGATAAGCCCCAGCCTACAGATAAAGAAATATACAACAAAAGGTAACAGACCTTCCAACTCTGGCAGCTCCAGAGGAAAGGAGCAAGCCAACCGGATAAAAGTCAATCCTAGTGCTGAGAAGGTCTACTCGGTCGTCTGTCAGGACCTGCATGCATGAATGCAGCGCTACCAAGGTCATGGGGCATCGATACAAAATAATGTACAGAGTATGAAAGGCAATAGCCTATGATGAGGTATCCTGATATACTAGAATAATCCAATAAATAAATCAAGGCTAAGATAAGTGTACTGATCTGCTCCTAAATCAAAACTTATCAAAAATAGTAAAACAACAACCTAACCAAGACCACATAAGCTCCGTAGGTACAAACAACACACAAGACCACCTACCCAGGCCCCCATAAGCCCGGAAGGTGCCAATTAGCCTATATACCCCTATCAGTAGTCCCCTAGCCCCGTAGGCAGTCATATAGCCCTCTTAGGCATCAACGTAGCTTATACACAACTCATAGCCCTCTTAGGCAACAACATGGTCCTATAGGAAGCACATAGCCTTCTTAGGCGTCAATATAGCCCTGTAGGCAACTCATAGCCGTGTTAGGCATCCATATAACCCTGTAGGCAGAACATAGCCCTTCTAGGCATAGAACACATTCCTGCAGCTAACCACAATACTCCCAACGGCAATAATAACAATCAAACAGCTAAAAGGGAGCAATTTAGTTATAAGCAACCTATACAAATAGCCTCTAAGTCTTGTCCAACATACGGACGCTACTAACAGAATAAAAATCCCGACAAGGGAGGATTATATCAACTCGACTAGCCAATAATCAAAAATCATGTCGTAAGTAGGGAATAGCCTTACATACATTTTTCGGTAAATTCACGTGGCCTAATGACTTTTACTTAATACTCTCTCAATACTACAACAAGGTAGGACCATAATCAACACACAAAAATAAAAGATATCATGACAATACGATAAAATATATGTATTTCCGTCGCAAATTGCTATTTGCTGCTTATAAAAGCTAGAGTCGATGAAGAAAGGGTCTTACCTCGATCTTAAGGTCGTAATACATTTCAAAACCTTCAAATATATCCAAACCCTTGCTGTCCCAACACTAAAATGTGATATGCTACGCAATCGATAAAACAAATTATACCACGATGATGAGCCCAACGCGTAGAACAACTTTCGTCAAGGACTTAAGTCGAGAAAATCTATATTTCACTTGATGGGTTTTTGTAATTTCTCTGATTTTTAGCTATAAAATGGTGAAAAAAGTCGAAGGAGATGATATATGTAACATTCCACCGACTTAGGGTCCCACCTCACGTGCCTGCTTGTGCAGTCCCACGAAAATACAAATATCTCTCTATTATGAAGTCGTATGAACAAACAGTTTGACGCATTGGAAACTAGACTCGTAGATGTTTGATTTCATACCTCGCGAATACCATAACTCTTAATAAATTGGGAAAAAAACATCCCAGACATTTGACTCAACTTTCAGAAAAATCTTTAAAAAGGAATTTACGGTAACTTTCACCAACTTTTATTTTGTCACTTACCTAACTTCAAAACTTGAGATACCACACTTGAATATTTAAAATATCACATAACACATCATTTTTAATTTATTACTCACCCTCCTTGTCTTTCTATGAAGATACGAGTGAATTTAGACATTTTTAAAAGTCGGGGTATTACATCCTTCCCCCCATAGAAACATTCATCCTCGAATGAAAAATTTGAGTCACGCTGTTCAGTCCTTAGGAGTTGCCAAAATTTATGCAGTGTATCCTTTGTAAAATGTCACTATCCAGGATCCTAAAATGTAAAATTTCTAACCTAAACATCTCACATGACAACATAAATAGCTAAGCATTATAGCTCCACCACAACAGTGCGAGCAGATATACAATGACAACCACAATAATAATAACAAGCAATAATATATATATATATATATGGGTATCTTACCTTACTGCCCTAATATAAACTAGAATGACATCACCCTGGGGTATGAAACAAGTGAGGATATTTGGACCTCACGCCATCCTCAGCTTCCCAGGTCACCTCTTCTCTATTTTTGTTACTCCACAATACTTTAACCGAAGCCATCTCTTTGGTCCTCAATTTACGGACCTACCGATCTAATATAGAAACTGGAGTTTCCTCATAGGACAACTCCTCAGTGATTTGAACATCTTCAACTGGGACAACCCGAGAAGGGTCTCCTACACACTTCCGTAGCATCGATAAATGGAAAACTGGATGAACATATTTTAGCCCCGAAGGCAACTCTAACTCATAAGCCACTCGTCCTACCCTTCAAAAAATCTGATATGGCCCAATGAATCTTGGACTAAGCTTTCCTTTTTTGCCAAATTGCGTAACACCTTTCATAGCCGGACTTTTAAGAATACCCAGTCATTGACGCAAAACTCTAAGTCTCTTCGCCACACATCTGAGTATGACTTCTGTCGGCTTTGAGCTATTAGCATCCTCTCCCGAATGAGCTTAATTTTATCCACTGTCTCCTGCACTAAGTCAGGTCTAATCAACCCTGACTCACCTACCTCGAACCATCCAATGGGGAATCTACATTTTCTCCCATACAAAGCCTTATAAGGTGCCATCCCAATGCTGGAATGATAACTATTATTGTATGTGAACTCTGTAAGAGGTAATGGTCATCCCAAATCCCCTTGAAGTCTAACGCATAACATATCTTCGAGTGTCAAAATTATGCACTCAGCCTATCCATCTGTCTGAGGGTGAAAGGCAGTACTAAGATTAACCTGTGTCCCCAGTCCTTTCAGGAAGGACGTCCAGAAGTTGGCGGTAAATTGTGTGCCTCTATCAGAGTTAATAGATACTTGGACACCGTGTAGCCTAACAATCTCTCTAATAAAGAGTCCTACATAGTGTTCGGCCACAAAAGTAGCCTGACTGGTAAAAAGTGGGCTGATTTTGTTAGTCTATCAAAAATTACCCAAATAGAGTCAAACTTACGACGCGATTGAGGTAATTTTGTAATAAAATCCATATTAATTGCTTCCCACTTCCACAAAGGAATGGGGATTTTGATGCTCAACTTTCACCTGTTGGCAGTTAGGACACTGTGCCACAAATTCAGCAACGTGCTTCTTCATCCCGTGCCACCAATAGATCTCCTTAATATCATGGTACATCTTCGTCTAACCAGGGTGAATAGAATAACGGGAATGATGTGCCTCTTCCATAATTCGATGTCGAAGCCCAACAACATTTGGAACACATAATCGACCGCTATATCTGAGGACTCCATCTTCTACTATATCAAATGCTAAAGATTGTAGATCCTGCGCCTTGGCTCTTAGCTTCTATAAGCTAGGATTCTCTTGTTGCCGTGATTTTATTTCTACAATTAAAGATGATATGGCTGTATCCTGAATTGTGACCCCACTATCATCTGCCTCTAACAATCTGACTCCTAAGCTAGCTAACTGACGAAGCTCTCGTGCTATCTCCCGCTTCTGAACACGTAAGTGGGATAAACTACACATAGATTTTTGACAAAGGGCATCGGCTACCACATTAGCCTTTCCTGGATGATATAAAATATCCACGTCGTAGTCTTTCAATAACTCAGGCCATCGACGCTTTCGCAAATTTAACTCCTTTTGTCTAAATATATATTGAAGGCTCTTATGATCTGTGAATATGTCAACATGAACGCCATACAAATAGTGTCTCCAGATCTTTAATGCATGCACAACTGTAGCCAACTCTAAATCGTGGGTCGGATAGTTCTTCGCATGCTTCCTCAACTGCCTTGAAGCATATGTGATAACCTTACCATGTTGCATTAGAACACATCCCAACCCAACACCAGAAGCATCACAATACACCACATAGACTTCTGAACCGTCTGGTAATGCAAGAATTGGTGTTGATGTCAACCTGTCCTTCAACTCCTGGAAACTGCGCTCGCAAGCCTCAGTCCACTGGAACTTAGTTGCTTTTTGAGTCAGCTTCGTTAATAGACCTAAAATTGAAGAAAATCCCTCTACAAACCTTCTGTAGTACCCAGCTAACCCTAAGAAACTACGAACCACAGTCGGAGTCATGGGTCTGGGCCAAGTCATTACGGCCTCAATCTTTTGTGTATCAACCGCAATGCCTGTATCTGATACAATATGGCCTAAGAAAGCTAAAGAATCTAATAAGAACTCACACTTAGAAAACTTTACATAAAGTTCTCGGTCTCAAAGAACCTGAAGGACTGCTCGCAGATGATTTGCATGCTCATCTTTTGAACGTCAATACACCAAAATATCATCAATAAATACAATCACAAACAAGTCTAGATACGGCTTGAATATACTATTCATCGGGTCCATGAACACTGCTGGGGCATTAGTTCATCTAAAAGACATTACCAAGAACTCAAAGTGTCCATATCTAGTTCTAAAAGATGTCTTTGGAACGTCTTTCTCCCGAACTCGTATCTGGTGGTACCCTGATCTTATATCATTCTTTGAGAAACACTTAGCACCTTGTAACTGATCAAACAAGTCATCTATCCTCAAAAGGGGATACTTATTCTTTATAGTTGCCTTATTCAGTTGCCGATAATCGATACACATCCTTAGTGAGCCATCTTTCTTCCTTACGAACAACACTGGTGCACCCCATGGTGAAGCACTAGTCCTAATAAAGCCTTTATCCAGCAAGTCTTTCAGCTGATCCTTCAACTCCTTTAGCTCAGCAGGAGTCATTCTATAAGGAGGGATAGATATGGGTTGTTTACTTGGTAGCATATCGATAGCAAAATCAATATCCCATTTTGGAGGAATACCAGAGAGTTCGTCTGGAAATACACCTAGAAACTCATTAACTATCGAAATAGACTAAAGAGTCGATAGTTCTGCATCTATAGCATGAACGTGAACAAGATGATAAATACAACCCTTGGTAATCATCCTCCTTGTCTTAAGATAGGAAATAAACCTACCTTTCGGCGTTGCTGTATCGCATTTCTATTCCCGAACTGCCTCTCCTGGAAAGTGGATTCTAGCAATCTTTGTTTGGCACTCAACATTAGCATAACAAGATGCTAACCAGTCCATACCTATAATGACGTCAAAATCAACCATCTCTAATTCTACCAGGTCTACAGAGGTCTGACGCTCGATAATTTCTACTGTACAACCTGATAGACTCTCCTGGCAATAGCAGACTCACCAACTGCTGTAGATATAATAAAGGGTCGATCTAATGACTCTGCTACTATACATAACCTCCCCGCAATAAATGGAGTAACATAAGACAAAGTAGATCCAGGATCTATCAAAGCATTAACACAATGGGTGCAAACAATCAATGTACCTGTCACAATATCTGGTGATGCCTCAGAGTCTTGTCGGCCAGTTAATGAATAGGTACGGTTCTATCCACTACCAGAACTAGATGCTCCCTCTCTGCCTCTGCCCCTACCCCTACGTGCTGAAGTATGGGTTCCACGCCCTGTAGACTGTGCTGATGAGGAGGAACCTACTGCTGACCTGGTCGACTAACCTGTACCACCCTGACCTATGGTAGAGCAGTTTCTCCATCCATGCCCCTCCTGTCCACAAGAATAACAACTTGTAGAACCCTATCTGCACCTCCCGAAATGCATCCTACCGCAAGTAATGCAATGCGGCGGGGATGTCCTAGCCTGGCCTGAACCCCTCTACTGCTGCAAGCATGATGCTCGTGAGCCCTCACCTGAGCCTGACCGTTCCTGCTGATCAAATCTACTACCATGGAACTGTTGTGGTGGGGGCATCGGTATAAAATAATGTACAGAGTATGAAAGGCAGTAGACTATGATGAGGTATCCTGATATACTAGAATAATCCAATAAATAAATCAAGGCTAAGATAACTGTACTGATCTGCTCCTAAATCTAAACTTATCAAAAATAGTAAAACAACAACCTAACCAAGACCCCATAAGCTCGATAGGTACAAACAACACACAAGACCACCTACTCAGGCCCCCATAAGCCCGAAAGGTGCCAATCAGCCTATATACCCCTACCAGTAGTCCCCTAGCCCCGTAGGCAGTCACATAGCCCTCATAGGCATCAACGTAGCTTATAGACAACTCATAGCACTCTTAGGCAACAACATGACCCTGTAGGAAGCACATAGCCTTCTTAGGCGTCAATATAGCCCTGTAGGCAACTCATAGCCCTGTTAGGCATCCATATAGCCATGTAGGCAGAACATAGCCCTTCTAGGCATAAAACACATTCCTGCAGCTAACCACAATAGTCCCAACGGCAATAATAACAATCCAACCACTAAAAGCGAGCAATTTAGTTATAAGAAACCTATACAAATAGCCTCTAAGTCTTTTCTAACATACAGACGCTACTAATAGAATAAAAATCCCGACAAGGGAGGATTATATCAACTCGAGCAGCCAACAATCAACAATCACGGCTACAAGTATATCAAGGATAACAACCCAAACACATTGCTTCTAAGCTTTAAGGAAACAAGTCGTAAGTAGGGAATAGCCTTACATACCTTTTTCAGTAAATTCACGTGGCCTAATGACTTTTACTTAATACTCCCTCGATACTACAACAAGGTAAGACCATAATCAACGCACAAAAATAAAATATACCATGACAATACGATAAAATAAATGTATTTCTGTCGCAAATTGCTATTTGCTGCTTATAAAAGCTAGAGTCGATGAAAGAAGGGTCTTACCTCGATCTTAAGGTCGTAATACACTTCAAAACCTTCAAATATATCCAAACCCTTGCTGTCCCAACACTAAAATGTGATATGCTACGCAATCGATAAAACAAATTATACCACGATGATGAGCCCAACGCGTAGAACAACTTTCGTCAAGGACTTAAATCGAGAAAATCTATATTTCACTTGATCCTAGAAATGGGTTTCTCTAATTTCTCTGATTTTTAGCATAAAAATGGTGAAAAAAAGTCGAAGGAGAAGATATATGTAACATTCCACCGACTTAGGGCCCCACCTCACGTGCCTGCTTGTGCAGTCCCACGAAAATGCAAATATCTCTCTATTATAAAGTCGTATGAACAAACAGTTTGATGCGTTGGAAACTAGACTCGTAGATCTTTGATTTCATACCTCGTGGAAACCATAACTCTTAATAGATTGGGAGAAAACGTCTCAGACATTTGACTCAAAGTTCAGACAAATCTTTAAAAAGGAATTTACGGTAACTTTCGCCAACTTTTATTTTGTCACTTACCTAACTTCAAAACTTGAGATACCACACTTCAACATTTAAAATATCACATAACACATCATTTTTAATTTATTACTCACCCTCCTTGTCTTTCCATGAAGATATGAGTTAATTTAGACGTTTTTAAAAGTCGGGGTGTTACAAGTATCAATAATTATGATGATGTGTTATTAAAAGGCTTATCTCATACACACAAAAAAGCATGATGTGAAAGGCTATCTCACATAATAAGAATTCTAAGGTTGAAAGGTCTTCTCACCTAATTGAATCAAAGATTAAGAGCTATCCTAATGAAACCTGACTTGTATTGGCTAGATGATGTGTCTTTATGATGAGTCCACGATTTGGTATTTGACACTTGTGTCACCGGAAACTTGAAATATGTTTTTTTCATAAATGTTTTTAGTTATGATTGACTTGAGCATATTTATTCTTTTCTATTGATTCTTGAGTACGAACCACTCCCTTGGGACTCGACACCAACACACTAGTTGGGTGATATTACTATTGAACGATTGAATGCTTCATATTGGATGAAGTATCTTTGATAGCATTTTTATCAAAATGGCGCCGCTGCCGGGGAGTGGTGTTACTTGAGAATATTTAGTTAAGTTAAATTCTCTTCTTATTAGTTATAGTGATACTTACTTAATTTTTAGTTTTGGCTTGTGTGTTGTTGTTTTTTAGTAGAGACTTTGAACATAGTTGGTAGCAAGAGTAGACAAATGATTGACACTAATCAAGAAATGGAAGAGGACCACTCTTTGGTCCCACTATTAACTCAGCTGGATAATTTGGCCAAAAACATATTAGAGGTTGAAGTCCAGTGCAAAAGAAAAGATAGATACATACCCCCTCATAAGCGGAGAAAGTGTAAGGACAATGACAGTAGACTTGTTGAAAATACGTTGTTAATCATTCTCCAAAAGATCAATGAGCAAGAAAAAGTGCTAGAAGAGATAAAAGAGAATGTTAAAGTTCTAAATCAGATGATTGGCTCTTACTCCAGATCTATCCAGCTAATTGAAAACCTCATGAGTCATGTATTGCCTCATCTCTACCCAAATAAACAAGAGGGGTTACCTAGTGACACTAAGGTAAACCCAAAAATGGAGTTTGAATGAGGAGTTGTGTCGTGCCACGACGTTAACTAAGGTGCTTCTTGGGAAGCAACCCAGGGTTTTACTGCTTTTTGTTTGTGTTACAAATAATGGTGTGTTGAATGTGGAGGTCAAAGTATGGAAAGTGGTTGAAAAGTGCAAGTTGGTGAGCCAAAGCTCCAGTTGGCAAATCGCCAAAGAGGTTGGCAACACCGACCCAGACCGCCGTTGGACTCAAGAAAATTTTACATTAGAGTGTGTAAAACTCAGCGAGTCCAAGAAATTATTGGCAAGTCGCTGACCAGGTCGGCGATCGCAATCTATACCGCTGTTTGAACCCCCAAATCAACTGAGGGCCATATATTTGTTCATCACTTGTTCTTCCAGAAAATGTGAAATCTCTGAGACTTTATTACAATGTGCTGGTTGAAAGTCCTTTGGGTTATCAAGTTGTGTGTAATCAATTTTACCAAGATTGTCCCTTCGTGATTCAAAACCAAGTCTTCCCTGCTGATTTGATTGAAATGCCCTTCAAGGATTTTGATGTTATTATCGGGATGTATTGGCTTTATAAATATCTTGCGGTGGTTGATTGTACGTCAAAGCATGTGACTTTTAAAGATCCTACATTTTCACACATCATTGTACAAGGTGAAAGATCAGTGATATCTAGTTTTATTTTTGCGGCCTTGGCAAGAAAATTGATGCGTCAAGATTGTGGGGCATACCTTGCTCACATAATTGATTCACAGTTGAAGAGTCCTTGTATCAAGGGCATACCTGTTGTATGTGATTTTCTAGAAGTATATCCAGAAAACCTTCCGGGATTGCCCCCGGAAAGAGAGGTTGAATTTCCAATCGAGATCTACTCCTATTTCGACCACCCTTTATAGAATGGCTCCAGCAAAGTTAAGAGAATTGAAAGGTCAATTGCAAGAACTACTTGAGAAAGATTTTATTCGACCTAGTGTTTCTCCTTGGGGAGCCCCTGTTTCATTCGTAAAGAAGAAAGATGGCACTCTTAGGCTTTGTATTGACTATAGACAATTGAACAGAAAAACAATCAAGAATAGATATCCACTACCAAGAATTGATGATTTGTTTGACCAACTTACAGGTGCTAAAGTATTCTCAAAAATAGATTTAAGGTCTTGATATCACCAACTGCATGTTAGAGAGAAAGATATTCCTAAAACTGCTTTCAGAACTCGATATGGTCATTATGAATTTTTGGTGATGCCATGCAGATTGACAAATGCTCCTGCAGTATTCATGGATCTAATGAATCTAGTATTCAAGCCTTATCTTGATCAGTTTGTGGTTGTTTTTATAGATGATAATTTAATATTTTCGAGAAGTAATGCAGACCATGATAAACACCTCTGGATTATTTTGAAAATTTTGAAGGAGAAAAAACTTTATGCTAAATTTTCCAAGTGTGAATTTTGGCTTGATGAAGTAGCTTTTCTTGGACATGTTGTATCAACTGAAGGTGTGAAGGTGGATCCTAGTAAAATACAAGCATTTGTTGAATGGAGACCTCCCAAAAGTCCGACTGAGGTAAGAAGTTTCTTGGTCTTAGCAGGATCCTACTGAAGATTTGTGAAAGGCTTTTCCATTATCGCCTCTCCTTTGACTAAGCTCTTGCAGAAGGAAGTAAAGTTTATTTGGGATGACAAATGTCAAGAGAGCTTTGAAACTCTCAAATCCTTGTTGACTCAAGCGCCTAGACTTACTCTACCAATTGAAGGGAAAGAGTATGTAGTATACAGTGATGCTTCTCACAATGGTCTCGGATGCATTTTGATGCAAGCAGGGAAGGTAATTTCTTATGCCTCTCGGAAATTAAAACAACATGAATTTAATTATCCTACTCATGATCTTGAACTTGCTGCTATAGTGTTTGCTTTAAAAATATGGCAGCATTATTTATACGGAGAGAAATGTCATGTATTTACTGATCACAAGATCTTAAAGTACTTGGGTACTCAAAAGGAGCTAAACCTTCGACAACGTAAATGAGTTGAACTCATCAAATATTATGATTGCATGATTGATTATCATCTAGGTAAAGCCAATGTGGTTGCAGATGCCTTAAGTCGAAATCCTTCTCAAGCATTTCTTTGAGTCCTTTACCCTTGTTCCTTGAATTAAGAGCCATGAATGTTTGTTTTACACTTGATTCAAATGGTTCAGCTATTGGTAATTACAAGTAAAGCCAATATTACTTGAACAGGTGAAAGAAGCACAAATGCTAGATGAGAAACTTGTAAAATTGACCGGAGAAGTTCAAAGTGGGGAAAAACTTGATTTTACATTTACGGAGGATGTTGGCTTATTTTATCAAAACTGGTTATGTGTCCCTAATGATGACAAATTGAGGAGAGAAATATTGAATGAAGCACATACTTCACCATATGCAATGCATCCTACAGGTACAAAGATGTACCAGACCATCAAAGAAAATTAATGGTGAGATGGTATGAAGAGAGACATTGCGAAGTTCGTCTCTAAATGTTTGGTTTGTCAATAAGTAAAGGCAGAACATCAAGTCCCAGTGGGTTTACTAATACCCTTATCGATGCCGAATTGTAAATGGGAGAGAATAACTATGGACTTTGTTTTTGGACTTCCTCGCACTCAGAGAAATCATGATGCATTATGGGTGATTGTGGATAGTCTAACCAAGAGTGCTCACTTCTTAGCAATCAGGATGGATTACTCACCTGAGCGTTTAGCCGAGTTGTACATTAATGAGATTGTAAGACTACATGGGATCTCTGTGTCTATTATATCAGACCGGGACCTAAGGTTTACATCTAGATTTTGGGGTAGCTTGCAGGAAGTTTTGGTTACTAAGTTGAGGTTTAGCACTTCATTTCATCCTCACACTGACGGCCAGTCGGAAAGAGTGATACAAATTTTGGAGGATATGCTTCCAGCTTGCATTATGGAGTTTGAAGGTAGTTGGAACAAACACTTGGCTTTGATAGAATTTCCTTACAATAATAGCTACCAATCGAGTATTGGAATGCCTCCCTATGAAGACTTATACAGAAGAAAATTTTGGACCCCTCTTTGTTGGAGTGAAATTGGTGAAAGAAAGCTTATTGGTCCTGAAATTGTGCAACAAACAGAGGGCAAGGTAAAAATTATCAAAGATTGTCTAAAGATTTCTTCGGATAGACAAAAGTCGTACGCTAATCTTAAAAGGCGTGATATTGAATATCAAGTTGGAGATAAAGTATTCTTAAAGGTGTCTCCATGGAAAAAGATTATGAGATTTGGCTAGAAAGGAAAACTTAGTCCCCGATTTATTGGACCTTATGAGATACTTCAAAGGGTTGGACCAGTTGCATATAAATTGGCATTGCCACCTGAGTTAGACAAAATCCACAATGTCTTCCATATTTCTATGCTCAGAAGATATCATTTTGATCCATCTCATGTTCTTCCTGTTGAATCTATTGAGGTTAATCTTGACTTGACATATAATGAAGAACCTATTCTAATTCAAGCTCGAGAAGTAAAGCAACTTAGGAACAAGAGAATCCCCTTAGTAAAGGTACTTTGGAGGAACCATTCTGGAAAAGAAGCTACCTGGGAAAGAGAAGAAGACATGAGGACCCTATATCCGCACTTGTTCCGGGACTAGTGTAAGGTAAATTTCGAGACGAAATTTCTTTAAGGAGGAGAGAGTTGTAACACCCCTAAAATACTAGACCAACTCTTGCATGGCAATGCATCATATCTTAATTACTACAATATGTTTTACTCTTATTTTGGGAACTTGAAATTTTGTGATATTTGAAACCTTGCTTAAAATAAATTGTGCTCGTAATTTAAGGTATTGTGTGGGGATATTTACGTAATTTTTATAATTAAAATTTCATATGAATTGAAAGTGTTGGTATCAATTATATACATATAGGTGTATATGTATACATTTTGGGCAACACAGAATAATTTGGGGAAGCACCTTTTAGTGACAGTTGTATATGTGACTAAGCATCACTCTTAAGACTATATTATCACACCTCCTCTTGTGATTTTCATTTGGAACTGAAGTCCAAGAACTTAAGAACATTTTCTAACCTATTGTTCATCAAAATCACAAGAGAAAACCTTGGTCCTTCTAGCTGGAAGTCGAGACATCCTACCTTTAAGTGAGTAATCAAAACTTGTTTTTTTTAGCTGAGTAGTGTTTAGTACTTTTAGAATTTCTCGTTCTGTATAACTCTTTCTTCAGTGAATAAATATGATTTGGAAAGCTGATTCCTATACCTACAACTCTTCTGTTTATTGTAAACTATAATTTAGCTTTTATTACTACAAAATAAGGGACTCAACATATGACATGTTCTGTCCAGATTCTGGAATTTGAAATCCTGTATGTTCAACTGTTTCTGTTTTGATTATATCTTTTTGTACAAAGAGTCTATTGCGGTGATTATTGATTATTTGCAAGCTTAAGAGATGTACCTACATCTTTTTTAAGGATATAAATTCCATTTTGGTTGTTTTCTGTTTCAAATCTAAGTTGCGACATGAAGTGCTTTTATTGGGCATAATTTCTGTTTTTGGAGTATAGTCGTATTTGTACAGGCTAGGCTTACTTGTGATGATAACCCTGTGTTACGCCATCATTATTGAGCTACTATAAAGTAAATAAGTTATTGAATTCATTTTTTAAGGTTGTATAGCATTTGAGGACAAAAAATCTATCCAAATAAGTCCAAATCGTGGACTCATCAGCCCTTACTAAATCCTTTTTCACACACAATAAATATGAATTTCAAGTTTTAGGATTCATTCAACACTCACGCTCAGAAGTGACTTCAAGTATAGTTAGTGTTCAATACCATAGGCCTGCCCTTATTTTCACTGCTTAGACTCTCCAAACTAGTTGTTAGGATCACTATAGGACTTTCTTAGCTTGTAGCGTAGCCTCAAGGTCAAGTAGGGTACTTTTGGGTACTTTTAAGTGACTTTCTGCCCTCCTTGACATTAGGCTAGGTTTTTACCTCTTTTCTCAACCAAATCTTGATATCTTTAACTTTTCTGCTCTTTCCCTTGACTCTCTTTCGCACAGATGTAACTTTTGACTTTATAACTCTTATATTTCACTTTCTTCTTTTTCTTTCACTTTATTCTTCTTTGTTTCTTTCAACACTTTTGTCATTCATCTTTTTGTTTCTTTTGCACAAAGTCACATCTTTTTCTATTTTTTTTTGTTTTCACTTGCTTTATTTTTCACAAACTCTTTTCATACCCATTTATTTTGGTTTCCTCTTTCATAGCCACCCTCAACTTATATATTTTGCATGAATTGAGGGGCACAATATCCAGTGTCAGACCAAGTCCAAGATCAAGGTAACTTTTTGAATTAGCCACCCTCAACTTAGGCTTTTGGCCTAAGTCAAGGTGCACATGTCCAAGGAGGGACCGATGCAAAGATAATTATTTTAGGGAATGTGAGTTAGGTGTATTGAAAAAAGTGGTATACATTAGGCTCAAATATTTGTGTCAAAGGGAACATTTCTTTCTTTTGGTAGGCTTGAGTGGACTTATTTGAACAAGGGCCTATGATCATTTCCCAACTTCTAGCAAAGATTATCTTAGCAGGCCAATGGGGCAAGTTCTAGATTAGCACATATTGTCTGAACCTTCAAACTTTTCTCACACACACTTGGCACATTGTTTCATTATCAGATTATTTGATTACCCAGTTCATGTTTTAGCTTAATTCATGAGGTCAAATCAGTTCCTTATCATGTCATATTGAGATCCAGCACATTCAACTCATCCAGCCTAAAGATCTAGCACATTTCAAACATTTTGGATGGGTATCAGTTTTTCATGATTTTCATTTAATCATGCTTTCATTCTTCTACTTACTTCTACACAAACAATCCTAAACATACCGGTTCAATAGAAAGTAAAACAATATCTTGGGGGAAAAGAACACAAGCAAGAAAACCCTAAGAGAGGATTATGAGTTGGATTACTCAGACTTCACCCTATCACTCACAATCCATTTACCCCACCCCAAAAAAATAAAGTGCAATTTCCCTCAATTCATAAAAATCAAAAGTAAAACATAGGGTGAAGCAAACATGTGGCGTACATGCGCCGAAAACCTCTCAAGAATTAGGTGGGTCTGANCCCCACCCCAAAAAAAATAAAGTGCAATTGCCCTCAATTCATAAAAATCAAAAGTAAAACATAGGGTGAAGCAAACATGTGGCGTACATGCGCCGAAAACCTCTCAAGAATTAGGTGGGTCTGATTTCCCAAAGTCTGTTGGATCAACAATAGGGACGCCATTAATAGCGCCCTCACCAACTACGGGAGCACCATCAGAAGTGCTTGGAATGCCAGATGAGACAACATCTGTCTCATGGGACTGTTGTTGTCTCTTCTCCTTATCAAGTATAGACGCCCTCTGGGCCTCCTTAAATTGTTGGCGCTCCTTCTTCTTCAATCGTCGAGCCTCCTCAGTATCGGAAGTGTGGTCGGAGCCGGGGCGCATCCCAGCAATACGGGAAGAGACTGGTGGTGGCATAGTATCGCCAAAAAGAGCAGTCATCTCCAGCTCATCCTCTAGTACCGTAGGGGAAAAATCTGGCTCAGTCTCAGTAGGGGCTAGGAGTGAAATAACATCACCACGGAGGCTAGCCAACTCCGTCTGGAATGTGGTGAAATCGATGGCAAGGGTGGGCCTCTTCAGGAATCTCAACTCGAAAGCCTCCAGGTGTTTATGAACGGCCTAAATATTTTGATCCATCATTTGCTCTATCCTCGCCTCAAACTCCACAATAGACCACTGCATCCAGGGCTTGATATGGTGAAGCAAAGTGGCCATATGTGTCTCAAACTTCTGAACTCGAGCTAGAGGAACATGAGTGGACCCTGAAAAAGGTGTGGCTCGGAATGAACTCGGGGCCTGGCTAGTGGCAGTGGGGCTGGAATAGTAGAGTCATCACCGTGGACTTCTTTCACATCAACAGCAAGATCATAACCCAAAGGTGGTACCTCAACCTGTACCTCTCTCCGATGTGCAGCAAGGTTGGCATCATCCCGAATGAGGTCGATGTCTAGAGTCTTGGTCGCATCAAGCAATCGGTCACAATGCCAAACAAAACAGAAGCATCCCTGCAGAGCTAGAAAATCAGACACGGGAAAGGCAGGGTGGTGGTGGCCTTGAAGGCCCCATCGTGGTTCTTTGCAATCAGAATGTGGGCAATATCAATCTCCAAACCCACCATAATGGTTGCCAGCATCTCGGCCCTGTCCCATGTAACCACATTGTCTGCCTGAGTCGGGGACAGTCTATTCTAAACCAACAACCAGAAGAACTTCGTAGCATAGCCTAGTGTAGCCTTCCTAATACCCAGGGAGTACGAACCTACTCAGGGCGCTCCCCATCTACAGTAATATGAAGTGCCAACTACCACAAAAGTGTCTCCCTCTACTCAGCATCTCTCTAGAAAGACCCTCTCGGTTGAATGTATCCTGTAGTTATATCTTTCCGTATTAATAGGAAGAGTGTGGGATGGGCCATATACAAATTGGGGAATGATAGCCTCTGAGATGTCGATTGTGAACCACCGCACCAAAGTGGACTGCACTGGAGGCTGAGCTGTGGGCTTGGCCCGTTTAGAGATCGAATTCCGAACGTTAGCAGCATAAAAGGCATAGAACTCTATGGTCATCTTCTCACTTTAGGTCCCGAGGCTCTATTCCATCCACTAGAATATGTGTCTCTTAGAGAGCTCCTCAATTACAGGTGCAGTATGGAGGCTACCTGTAAGGACCCTGCGCTCCTCAGTAACAGTCTGAGTTATCCACCGGTGCTTATTCATCATCATCCCATTCTCACACAACTGAAACTTGCCTGCAACGCACCATCTGCTCTACTCATTGGCCTTAGGTGAAAGCTCTGTAGAGACCATGATATTGTCAGAGCTATCGGCCTCAAAGGTAGAATCAGCGATGCCACTAGTGTTAGAGCAAGACAATGAGGCTGACTCAAACTGTGTCTCTCCAACCAATGTGGCCCCCTCCTCAGACTAGGGGCAGTGGCCTCATCACTGGTAGACACCACCTGCTGGGACTGTCTCCTAGTGATCTGTGGTATAGTGGGGGAACCTCTGGTGGTGGGTGGAACATACTCCTGGTCACTCTTCTTATCAATCAGTCGAAAGAAAGGGTGACTGATTTGGACTTGACCGCTCGAGAGTAACTAGGATCTTGCTTTGGAGCCATGGTACCTGTGGAAACTTAGTTAGTACCAAAACAAGGCAATAAAACATATGGAAGAATTTTATAACAAGAATTGGACCCAAACAAAAACCAAAAAAAATCAAGACAGTAGCTGAACTGTTGACCCACGGGAGATACCTACCGTCTGTCGATGGAACGATGGCTCGTGGATCCACTCTATTTTTCAGAGTACCCAAAATTAGGTTTCTGATGTTGGAACCATGGATGTGCAGAATGGTTCGTCGATGGAACGATGGACCATAGTCCACATCATCGTTCTACACTTAGGAAATTTTGTGTGTGCCACTAGTCCACGGACCTTGAACTATGGTCAGTGGGTTGAAGTCATGTGCCAAGTTTTAGATTTTGAACTCAAACTTAATTCCATGTTTCAACAAAAACACACTCAAACTAGGTCTACACATGCATTTCAACACATTATTCGGTAGTTCATCATCCTAAGTGTTCCAGTTTACACACAATTTAACTTTTAACATAATCAACACAATGAAACTCTAAGTTAAAACTTCTTATTAGACTAACAACCTATAGATTTGTTTGATTTTACTCACACACTCACATGTCGTCATTCCAAGGGTCCTTCTAAGTACAATTAAACATTCAAACAATTGATTTACAACCCAAGGTCATGTTCATTATTGTGATTTCAATATGAAACTATGAAATGTTCAAAATTTGGGGGATATCAACTTACCTTACAAGTAAACAACAATGATTAGTGTCTGATCGACTCAAAAAACTCCTAGAACAATGTTGACACTGAACCCGGACAGTCAAATCACTTGGGGAAGAAGATGGGAGTGATTAGGGAGAGAAAATGGAGATATGGGAGAGAAGAGCGATTGTATGGGATGTGGGTAATTGATTTGGGAGTGATTT
Organism: Solanum stenotomum; assembly: GCF_019186545.1. Lineage (NCBI taxonomy): Eukaryota > Viridiplantae > Streptophyta > Magnoliopsida > Solanales > Solanaceae > Solanum > Solanum stenotomum. The sequence continues at coordinate 26,293,068 of NC_064287.1, forward strand.
GGGGGAATTAATTTAGGAATATTGGTATTTGGAGGGTTGAAAAATGTTTGGGATGGAATTTTGGAAGTGAGGAATGTTTTCGAAATTGAAGGGTTATATTAATTGGGGTCTGGGTCGGGTTAGGTAGAACGCTAACTTTCGACCCACAAGTCCACATCGACAGTCCATGGGTCGAGCTATGGACCGTAGGTTTGGTCTGTAGGCCGGTCTGATACTTAGAAAAAATAGAAAACTTACTTGGGATCTATGGACGACATCCATGGTCTGTGGATTGACCAACGAACCATCAATGGGGCCCGTACACCACTGCATAGCTATTTTCTACATATTTTATCCTTTTTATCCTTTCACACATAGCAACTATTAGGAAATTCTTTATACATTTTTCTGGATAATTTTAGACACGGACCCTATTCTATATCTAGCCAACTCTAAAACATAAAAATAAACACTAATCTAAAGAGCTACAAAAATAAAAATAAAAAGCATAAAACTCCTATATTGAAAAGAAAAACCTATAGTTGGCTAGATTGTACATGTTGTGTTTCCTCCCAAGCAGAGCTTGATTTAACGTTGCAGCACGACACAAACACCTTGATTACTCAGACTTTATCAAGATAATAGGTCTCAATAACTTCTTGCACACTCTCTGATTTCCCCATGTCGACCATGATCCTCTACCCGTTTACTTTGAACCTCATTCTATCCTTGTTCTCGAGCTCGACCTCTCCATGTAGAAATACTTGCGTGACTCTGAATGGCCCGATCCACTTGGACTTGAGCTTGCCAGGAAAAAAGTGTAACTTTGAGTTTAATAAAAGCACTAGATCACCCACAACAAATTCACGCTTTTCAATCTTTTGATCATGATACATCTTCATCTTCTCCTTCTACAAGGCTGAACTTTAATATGATTTTAGGCGAAACTCATAAAGCTCATTCATGTTATTCAATCTTTGACTCGATGCGGCGCCCACATCCAAATTCAACTTCTTTAGCGCCTACAATGCCTTATGCTCTAGCTCTACTGGCAAATGGCATGACTTACATATACAAGATCATAGGGGGACATACCTATGCGAGTCTTGAATGTGGTGCGATAGGCCGATAGAGCATCATCAAGACTTCTTGACCAATCTGTTATGTTGGCGTTTATAGTCTTTGCAAGGATCTGCTTTATCTCTCAGTTTGACACCTTAACTTGCCTACTAGACTGCGAATGGTAAGGAGTAGCTACATTGTGACGAACTCCATATTTCTCTAGCAAAGCCTTCAAAAACTTATTACAAATGTAAGAACCTGCATCGCTGATAATCGCCCTAGGTGTACAAAATTAGGAGATGATACTCTTTTTCAGGAATGCGGTGACACTCTTTCCCTCGTTGTTTGAAAGCACAATTGCTTCCACCCGTTTCGATACATAGTCAACCGCAACAAGAATATACTTTATCCCATGTGAACTTACAAATGGACCCATGAAGTCAAGGCCCCATACATCAAATAACTCAATCACCAATATCGGATTCATAGGTAGCACTTGCTTTTTTGAAATTCATCTTTCTCTTTGGCAACAGTCACAAGATTTGGCAAAATCATGAGCATCTTGGTGGATGGTAGGCCAGTAATACCCACACTACAATATTTTATGAGTCATTTGAATACCACTATGGTGCCCACCAACAGGCGATGAATGACACATCTCTAATATACTCATCATCTCAACCTCCGCATGCAGCAACGAATAATCCCATTAGCACAAATACGAAACAAGTAAGGCTCATACCAGAAGAACTTTTTTACATCATGCATAAAGTTTTTCCTTTGGTGAAATGACAAATCTGATGGAACCAAATTACTTGCCAAGTAGTTAGCAAAATCTGTGAACAAAGGGATAAGATGATAAGTAGCAGCCAATACATGTTCATCTAGGAATGCATCATTAATCTCAACCCCATCTCCTAAATTGAACATAGCTTCCTCCTCTAATCTAGACAAATGGTCGGCAACCTGATTTTTTGTCCCCAAAATTGAACACTTGCAATAACAATACCCATCTAATCAACCTCAGTTTTTGCATCCTTTTTAGCCATCAGATACCTCATTGCAGAATGATAAGTATGCACTATGACCTTAATACCAAGCAAATAGTATTGACTCTTACAAGTGTTAAAAGATGTGAAAGTGCTAGACGGATATGCTTCAAATATCTCAAGTTGTGTTGATCTCAAGCAACGCACAATGCATGGGCTGAAGAGTCATGACTACCATATTTTAATGCAACAACTCCTTCCTATTGCCTTGCAGAATCTCCTGCCAGTGAATGTACTTAAGCCATTGATTGAATTAAGTAATTTCTTTAGGGCATTTGTTCAAAAGATCTGAAGATAGGTGACTTAGAAAAACTCCAAGATCGAGTTGCAAAAACTCTATGCCATTTGGAGAGAATATTTCCTCTATCCTTCTTTGATATCATGGAACATCTACTTATCCATTTAGCTGAAGAAGTAATGTTGGGAAGACCTTTACAATATCTCTCAATGTGGTTTATCGAAAGGTATCATTTTTATTTTTTTTATCATACTTACAAGAAATTGTATTTGTATTCTAAAAATTGCCCATTTTAGGTTCTTGCTTAGTTTTAATAACTACATAAGGAATAGATGTTATCTAGAAGGTGCGATTGCAGAGGGACGTTGGATAGACGAGTTAATGATGTTTTGCTCATGGTATTTAGATGACATGGAGACTAAGTCTAATCCACCTTTGAGAAATGATGTTTTATCTAATGAAACAACAGAGTCGTCGATCAAGTAGAGAGAAAGGATTTATGCTTGATGACATTACATGTTCTCAAGCCCACATATATGTTTTATTTAATTCTACCTCCACAACTTCATATCATGAGTAAGTATTAAATCATAATTTATACTTAGAAATTAATTATTAAATAATTTTCTTTCAAATTTTTATTAAATAGTTATGTGTTTTACTTCTGTAGTGAACATATAAAAGAAGTCAAGAAGGAAAATCCTCGTCTATCAAGACATAATGTGGATCGAATTCATAATGAAAGATTTCCACTATGGTTTAGAAATCATGTAAGTATCAACTATCTAAAATATTTGCACATATATTACTATATATATGATTATAACTTTTAGATCACATCTTTATTTTTGAATGCTAGGTCGAGAAGATGCATATGGCTGGTGAACAAATATCTGAGGATATTCAAACTATAGCTATTGGCCCATTAATACAAGCAAAAAGAATGACCGGATATATATTTGATGGAGTTAGATACTTAACACAGTCTCGTGATGTTAAGAGAAAACCTCAAAATAGTGGTATTATGTTAAAGGCTATCACTCAAAGTTATGCAAGCATAAAAGATAAAAATCCCATATTGGCAGAGGTTTCTTTTTATGGAATCCTCACAGACATAATTGAGTTATATTATACCAAGAATCTCAAGGTTGTATTGTTTAAATGTAAATGGGTGGACAATAACAAGGGGTATATTGAGAAAGATGATTATGGATTTACTCTTGTGAATTTTAATCATCTACTCTATACAAGACATCAGTTATCAGATGAACCATTCATCTTTGTTTCTCAAGCTCAACAAGTGTTTTATGTCGATCATCCTATGGAAAAGAAGTGGCGAATTGTTGTTAAACTTAAGCCAAGAGGTTTTTATGATTTAGGTGATAACACACCAACAATTGAGCATAAGGAAGGACATATGGAGTTGTGTCCTGAAGAACAATTGGATGACACAACATTTGAAAGTGAAGAAGAAATTGAATGGGTTAGAGAAGGACTACCAAGATTAGAAATTGACCCAGAAACTTTGGAAAGTAATGAAGCATTTGATGAAGATGACAACATGTCTTAGTTTTTGTTACTATAGTAGTATAATTCACTATTTCAGTACAATGTATTATTGAACAATAATGACTTTGATGTTTTTTACTGTTCACTCATCTGTTCAAATCTCATATGTTTATATGTCTTATTATTTGACATGACAGTTAGATATTATTTTATACTTTTGTATAGTAGAAACTACTTTAAATTTGGCAGGATTCATAGCTTCTGAGGAACTTCGTTGAAATGGCAAGAAAAAGACAAAGAAATTCTAGTCAAGGTGAGATTTTATATGATTCCTCGGAGCAACAAAAACAACAAATCGAAAGTATGCCAATGCCTCAATCGGCCCAAAATTGGCCACAAAATGAAAGAGATGAATCACATGATACAAAAAATCTTCCAGGTATTAAATATCATGATATTTATTCTTCCTTTCATAGTATAAAGTAGTTAGATAATTTTTATATAAATAATAAACTTGCCTCTTTTTATCTTTGATTATTTATAGATTCTAATGAGAGTGAAGAGAAATCTAAGCAAACTAGGGGTCCCACTATGATGCACTCGAGATGGGGGAAAGATGGTGGAAATTTACATATTGAATTGAATGAACATGGCCAAGTTATTGGGTCAGAAGGAACTAGATTGAGTTCAAAACTTGGTGTGCTATCACGAAATGACATCTTAGCGCCACTGAATCATAAAGATTGGAGGCTTGTACCTAGTATGTACAAGGATAGAATATGGGTTCATATCAAGGTTCTTAGTATACACAAAACCTATATACAAAGATGTTTTTGTTTTTGTATATTTTTTTATAAATGAGTTGTGTATTAAATATATGTACAAGAAAATACTGACGCAACTGATGACATGAAGCGCATATTGATGATGTCATTTGGATCTAAATGGAAAGAATCAAAGCATGAAGCAAAAACCAATTGTTATGACCCATATAACACTGATATTGAACGTTTAGCTCATTGTCCAGATAGAGTTGAAGAAGATCAGTGGCGTTCATTAGTTCATTATTGGAGTTCAAAAGAAGCAAAGGTATGTGCTAGACTTCTATTTCTGCATTTGCTCTACTAATTGAGAATTTCATTGAAATTGTCATAATATATTAAAGCCATGTTTTCGTGATTATATTTCTTATTGTAGCACAACTAGAAGTTCTTTCTGGTTTGTCCCTTTCTTCTAATTGGCAGAAATAATGTTGTTGTACATGTCCAGTTTGCCAACCTGCACAGCACGTTCTTGTATAGAAATTGATTGCACTTTGTGAAACTCAATTGTGCTGCTTTTTTATATTTTTTTCTTGGCTATTTCTTTTATATATTCAATATTGTGCATGTCCTTCTATATATTGTTGTGTTCAAATTTCTAGGAAAAGACTGAGAGAAATAAAGAAAGTCAAAAAAAATTGACTATGCCACACATATCAGGGAGAAAAAGTCATTCTCAAATTATAGACGATGTATGAAGTAATCACTATTTATTTTCTAGAATTTATATATTAAATAATACTTATCGTGAATATTTAACGTCAATCTCTTACTATTCAAACAGATGACAAAGATGAATAATGGTGTAAAGCAAACTCATATTGAGGTGTTTAAAAAAACTCACATTAGAGCGAATGAACAACTAGTAAATGAGATAGCTGGTGAAGTTATGGTAAACTCTTACTCTTTAAAAATATATAGGTACTTTCATTCTATTACAATTTTTTTTAAAGTTCTCATTACTTTACCTTTCTTTCGAAAAGAAACAAATAAATGATCTTGCCGAGGTGTATCCTGAGTTGAATGTCCCTGGAAGTGCTCTTAATGATGTGTACTCACAAGTAATGGGATCAAACACTCAGGGAATTGTCTGAACTCTAGGAAAAAGAGCATCTCCTAGTTTAGTATATGGCCCCATATATAAACGATCGCAGGCTGAAAAAAGAGATTTTGATTCAAGGGTTTAGATAGAAGTTCAAAAAGCTACCTCAGCTATGAAAATTGAGATGATAGAGAAGATGTATGAAGCAAAAAAAGAGATGGAAGCGATGGATAAAAAGTTGTTAGAAGCAAAAGAGGAAGCAAAAGAGAATAACCAAGTGATGGAGAGAAAATTATCAGAAGCAAAAATGGATATGGAAGAAATTATAGTGGATAAAATGAAGGAAGGAATACAATATGTAGAGCCTTTGGGAATTAATATTGATGCAAATTTAAAATCAGAGCAGGTGAAAATTACTTTTTTTAAATGAAAATTTAGTTTTTCTTAATAATAATAGTCTTCCTCTTTTGCAATAGGTTTCTGATAACCCACTTGAAGATTGTCAATAACCATCATCACTTGTTCCAGGTGTTCACCCAAGAAAGGTTAGAGAAAATTTCATTAAAATATTGAATTTTATTTTAATTGCATAAATCCTAACATTTATATGATCACGAGATCAATTAATTCCTCTTTCTTGTTTAATATAGATTAATCGACCAACTATTAATCCACATCATGTACACATAAACAGTCTAAGTGGTCATCTTTTTCTTTTGATTCTTGTTGTTGAGGGGTAATAGGAGCATTAGGTCAATACATGTGATCTTAGAGGCCTTTGTATTTCCTTATTTGTCCATACTTGCTAGTACAGTAGGCATAGAGGGAGGATCTTGGGATATAGGGGTTGGTAACACAGAATTTTCCCCTAGGTTGGCCTGTGTTTTTCCAGCCGGTGCCTTGTCTTCATGATGATTTTTGCTTGTACCTGGACTGTTTGGTAGATCTTGTTCAACAAGATCAATAATAGAGTTATGAGTAATAATATTTTTACTTGTATGACTGTGACTTTTTTGGGAATTGGCCTGATCCATCTGTTCTTGAGGTGTCTTAGGTCTCTCCACATTGTTTGTATTGTTTTTGTTTTTCTTCTTTTTTTGAGTTTTCCATTGTTCTTCCTGCTGATTTAGCTCTTCTTCTTGGTAATGATGCTGCCTTGAGTCTATCTGTGATGTTTTATTATTTTTCCTGTCACTCGACTACATATTCTGTTGTTCAGTTCTTACTTGATCACCCTTATTTTTGTTCCTTTTTTCTGCCTTGAGTCCATGTTTGAATCCTCATTATGCCTCAATTTAGCCGCAAAAGATTGTATCACAGTATAGGGTGCAAGCTTTGGGATTACCTTATTTTTGGCAATATTTTGCTAATTATGGGTTTGCACCTCCTGCACATTGCTACCCTACTTCACATCTGTCTTGTTTCTCTAAAATAGTGAGCTTGTTTCGATTAATTTGTAGATTGTTTTGTTGCCTTGTCCAGGAAATTAGTCGAAGCAAATAGCATGATTCCTCCGTATTTGTTTATTACCAGATAATTATGGATGTAGTGTTGTTCAAATATTTTCAGGTTTGTTTTTTGGTGTCTGAATAGACCCAGTCTGAGTATTGATTTATTTATAATGTGCAGCAACAAAAATGTGACACTGAACTCTCTAAATGTTGTTACTAAATTTGTCGTTGTCAAGTTATCATTGGAACGGATTATAGATATATTTGTGCAGTCTGGATATGCTTACACTAGATTTTGGGATATGAGTCTTTTAACTATCAGAAATACTTAAAGAGAGATAAAAGGAAATTTACATAGATAAGATCATTACAAAAAAGGATCGTGAGAAACTTTCTACTTACTGACCATTATATTGTGTTCTGTCCTATAAAGCTGCTTATTTTCCTATATTAACATGCTAGATTTATTGCGGTGGTCAAGTAACTTGAAATTTAGTGCATCTCCCATCATCTTTTTCTTCCCCCCGTATTTAATTGAAAGCAAAGAGGGTAGGATGATGTCTATGTATGTGCCTTCATAAGCATACATGTTTCTTGTGGTGATAAAGCTATCTTTTTTATGCAGCAAACTTTAAGTAGAAACACCCTCTTTTTCTCATCTTTACCATAGGTTTAGTTGAATTTAGGCACACAAAGGAAGATATCAAGCTTTTTAACCCTGTCCCAAAACTTAGTAACTTTCTTTCCAACTTCAGCACCAACAGTTTTCTGCTTCTCACTCTTTTTGACATTGCCAACAACAGCCTCGTCAGGCAATTTAAGCAACCCTTCAACCCCATCTTGGACCTGCTCCTTTTTTCTTCTTCATGTTTCGGTAGCTGCTCATAATACTCATCGTTCCTCCTCTCCAATCCATATATCTGACCTTGAAGATCCTCAACTTTTCGACTAAGCACGCAAACTCTATGATACTCCCTTCTCCTTAGCATGAACCTTGCAAGCTCANTCCTGGACCTGCTCCTTTTTTCTTCTTCATGTTTCGGTAGCTGCTCATAATACTCATTGTTCCTCCTCTCCAATCCATATATCTGACCTTGAAGATCCTCAACTTTTCGACTAAGCACGCAAACTCTATGATACTCCCTTCTCCTTAGCATGAACCTTGCAAGCTCAGCTACATTTCTCTTCATGAACAAAGACTCTAAAGACAACCCCTTATTGTCCTCCATCAATGAAGCCCTTTTGTATCCTAATCTCGCGTTCTAATTTAACAAGATCAACCTATCTGATTCCAACAACTCCAATAAGCTTTCCTGCAACTCTATCTTCCTTGATGACTCGTTGCAATGCTTGTCGTCTTGACTAAGATTGTGCAGGATGATTTCACAGTCGACACTTATGATCACCAAGTCTGCAATGATCATGTCTGGTTCAAATTTGGCTTGTGTGGATGGAAATGGAGGCTGATATGATAATGAACTCTCAGCATTAGAATCAACAATATCTGATCCATTATTCTCTTCCTTGTCAAACTGATCATCATTATCATGATCAAAATGGGAGGATGGAATTGGGAAGGAATTTCGACGATGATAGTTCTTGACAAGTGCTTGGCAATAGCGGTTTGCCAAAGAGAGATACTTGTCATATAATTCTTGAAGTAAGGCCAGAAGTTGTGGCCGTTTTTGGTAGTAAGTATCAGTGCGTTCTGTAAAACTATCAGCATCAACTTTATTAGGAACATTCACAACAAACTTCTTCATTTTCTTTTCAAAATCTGAAGAAAAGACCACAATCCAATCCATATCCAGTCAAATAGATGTATGATATTGACTTGACAAGTGAAACATTTGAAAATTTGAGTTCTACACATTTTTGTCTTTGCTTTCTTTGAAGGTGTAATTTGATTACTCTTGATGGTATATATAGTATTCAGCCACAAGTGAGATTGGTGAGCTTAGTCTTATGCTTTACTTTTTTTCTTCTTTTATAATTATACCTTCCAAAATAGCCTTGATAAGGTTCTCGAACTTATGCTTTACTTTTGGTCTACAAAATTTGCTCACAGTTTTTTTTTGGATTTTTGGGATGAAAATTCAAGTTGACCTTTTTTTTTACCAAGGTATGGGGACATATATAAGTATGAATGGATCACTTCAAGTGATTTGAGTTGGGTCTTTGAGGTTTAAAGTTTATTAATATTGATGAACATGCTCACATTTTTGGGTTGGAAAGACGGACGATTTTCTGGGAAATGGACATGGATAAGTCAAAAGAAGCATCAGAGGAAGTTTTGAACTTTCATAGAACTTCTTCACATGTTGTTTTGATGTTTCTTAATGCCAAGCCCAAGCAAAGATCTCGTAAGTGGTACAATAGATATTTAAAATGACTCGACCTAGGAGATGATTATTCGATTGTTGGATGTACTCTTATTGAGATTTCTCTTAAAGATTCAAGTCTGAACCAGACTATAAGCAATTTCATTGGACAATGATGTTTATGGAACTTCTATTGTTGTTATGCGTTTAATGTTTGAACTGCTACATAGTAACTAGGAAAGTCATGTTTTTTTCCTATGGGGAAGTATCAAGCAGGATACCAAAATTCTAGTATTGTGTTGCTTTGACTCTTAAAGATCCCCTGCATTCCTAGAAGTGCACTTTGTTGAAGTCTTTAAAGCTGAAATGTTAAGTTTTGTATTTCGTAAAGTATCAAAATAATGAATTTAATGTTTTTTCTCAGGCTAACATGATCAAGAAGACTGGAACTACCGTAGTTGGCACAAATAAAAAAAAGTGGGTATGTTTGAAAAAACAACAAGATCTTTCTTTTCTTTCAAAAAGAGGAAAATTTCATGTATATAATTACTGCTTTTGCATCAATTCCTTTATATGTTTGTTTTTAGAAACATTCAATTAGTCATTTTTGATATCCCAATTTGTTCTAGATAATTTGGGATCTAATTTCTATTATTATATAGTTATAAATTTTCTTATGTGCATTTCTTGTGCAGAAGTTTTAAGGAAATTGACGTCAAGTATCAACTTCAACAGGCTCGACTTTTGGATTGATGATTTCATAAAGATTTATTGCAAATTTACTGGAGATTTTAATTCCATTTGAATCAGGAGTTAATATGTTAGTTTTATGTTGAGATTATTACATTTATTTAGATGTCAATTTTACTTGAGATAGAAAAGATATTTTGTTTTGACATTGTTTACTTTTACAGAAAACATATTATATTGCTATTTCTTTCTTTGATTATAATATTACAAAATATTTGTTTTATATAATATTTCTTGCTTATCGTGAAGAAGATAGTTTTGAATGCATGGATTGTTTGTATGTATTTGTGTCTTGAGAAAAACTACATATAGATTTTTCTGAGATGTTTAAAGAAACTTGGTAGCGACATTAGAATATTAATATGACATTTAGCAAAATATAAACTAATGTCACCAATTTTTATGACATTCAATAATAGCATTTTTTGACATTAACTAAAGTGTCAGAAATTTCAATGTGACATTTTATAAATGTCACAAGTAAGTGTCTTGAAATTTGTTTTCCCACCATTTAATCTAAATGTCAGAAAGTTTAAGTGACATTTCATAAATGTCGAAAAAATAAATGTCATATATCTCATATCAACATTTACTTAAATGTCACAAATAAATGGCATATATTTCATACCGATATTTACGTAAATGTCAAAAATAAATGTCATATATCTCATATCAATATTTACCCAATTATCGAAAAATAAATGTCATATATATCTCATATCGACATTTATCTAAATGTCAAAAATAAATGTCATATATCTCATACAGACATTTACCTAAATGTTGAAAATAAATGTCATATATCTCATACTGACATTCACCTAAATGTCAAAAATAAATGTATATATTTCTTATCGACATTCACATAAATGTCAAAAAAAAATGTCGTAATAATCTTACCAACATTTACATATATGTTGCAAAGTAAATGACGCAAATTCTTTTCAACATTCACCTAAATGTCACAAAATAAATGTCACAAATTCTTCCCGACAATTATCTAAAAAAAATCCCCGACACTAAAATTTATGACATTTGGTCCAAATGTAAAATAAATGTCGGTAAATAAATTTGTGACATTTAAACATCATGTAATGCACATAGAGAAGAACATAAGTGATAGCATACTTGGAACTCTTTTGGATATTCCTGGCAAAACAAAAGATGATGCAAAAGCCTAGAATGGCTTGAAAGAGATGAGAGTTAGAAAAAATCTTCATCCAAAAGATACATGAGATAATAAGAGAACAAAGTTTTCAAAAGCTTTCTTCTCAATGACAAATGTAGAGAATCATTTTTTGTTGAGTTTTAAGGAAATCCAATCTACATGATGGCACTGCCTCCAATATATCTAGGTGTGTACAACTAGGTGAAAGTAAATTGTCTGGTTATAAGACTCATGATGCTCATTTCACGTTACATTACTTGCTTCCAATAACAATTAAAAGTATCCTTTCGGATCATGTGGCTATTGCTTTGATTCATCTATGTTCATTCTTCCATCGTTTGTGTCAAAAAGTTTTCACATTGGAGTAACTAGATTGCTTAGAAGTAGAGCTTAGAGAAGCTATAAATCAGTTGGAGCGAATTTTTCTACGACATTTTTTGATATAATTATTCAATTTCCTATTGCTTTGGCGAATGAAGTGAGTTAGGATGTCCAGTTCAGAATCGATGGATGTATTCCACTGAAAGAGAAATGGGTACATTCAAATCATATATCCGCAATAGACGTTATCCAGAAGGTTGCATAGCAGAGGCACGTGTGGGTGTGGGAATAGACTAGTCAATGGATCATTTTCATTCGTCCTACCAATGGACATACATTTATATCATATCGAGGGATCATTTTCATTCGTCTTACCGATGGATATACATTCACATCCTATCGAGGGATCATTTTCATTCGTCCTGCCGATGGACATACATTCGTATCCTACCGATTGATCATTTTCATTTGTCCTACTGATGGACATGCATTCATATCCTACCGATGGATCATCTTCATTCGTCCTACCGGTGGACATGCATTTTTATCCTATCGATGAATCATCTTCATTCATCCTACCGATGGACATGCATTTATATCATACCGATGAATCATCTTCATTCGTCGTGTCGTAAAGGATGCTACATTTTTCTTTAATTTTGTCTCTACTAATGAGTTTTTGTTTTTCGAGAAACATCCAAGATGATGCATTTTCAACTAAGCCATAGGTGTGGACTACGTCAACAAAGATGCAGCACAACGTGAAACCTTTTGGAAGCAAGTTGAGGATCGAATTCCACCACATTCCATCCACACTTTTATATGAAGGTCATGTGTTCGGCCAAAATTGGGTTTGTCAATTTTCATTGTCCATGATTTCTTTCATCAATCATATCCAAACGAAAGGGACAGTTGCTGACACTCAATTTTGGCCTAACATTTTCAAAATTCGTAACTGTGAAGTTTTATTTATTTAATAGTTCAAAATACATATTTTATAATTTTAAGAAAAAATTATGGATAACTATCCTTATTTGTCAGTTAATTTTAATTACATTATTTTTTTTTACAGCCGGTTGAATACGTTCAAATATTTATTCATTTTTGTTTAAATCATTAGTTTTGTTAAATTGCATTTTTTACATCTCATTAGTTACTTCATTAGATTTTTTAATATTCATTTTATTTGTTACATGTTTTAATATTAATTTTGATATTTTACACAATTTAAATATTCATTCGAATATAAATAAGATTTCATACACATATATTTTATTAGATACTGATTTGACCCATAGCTTTAAGATAGTGATATTATACTATAGGTGATTTTCGATCTTCTATTTAATCTATTTCTTAGTGATTAAGTTAGGGGTGGTGAAATAACTTTTCAGAATTTGAGACAGAGTTTCCAAATTAATAAAATCCAAAAGAGTCTCTCCTTTCCTTTAATTTTTCGACTGTCACCATCCCGAAATTCGGCGAAGCTTCGATAACACAAAACTCCGACCCAAAAACCGCTCAAGCTTCCTTCCCCTCTCTCTTTTGTTTGTTGTTTACTATCAGTGGCGATAACATACCAAATGACCACCCGAATCCACCACCACTGTTCTGAAACAGCCACCAAAAACCGACCCCTCAAATCAAACCCATTCCTCCCTGAAATGGCCACCAGTAACCCCTATCTCCGACAGACAACAAGACAACAACCATCTCCGACCCAAAACCGCCCTCTAGAAACCTTGAACTCCGGCCAAAACACCTCCAAAACGCCACTCAAATGACCCCTCTTCCTCTTCCCACTTTTCCGACCCAAAAACCCCACCTTTAACTCCGACCATAGCAACCAGCCAACTGCCAGACCCTTTCACCTTCGCCATCTCCGGCGAACCCGACCAAAACCGTGACCCAAAACCATCAAATCTCACTCCAAACCGGTCAACAACAGCAAGCAAGCCACCACCAGCCCACCACCGTTTCCATTCTCCTCTTCTTCGCTCCGGCGAACAATCCCAAAACCCCAATCCGTTTTCCAGCAAAAAGCCACCGAAGGACCCCCATTTCCTTGTTTCAGCCACCTCCACATCAGAGAGTTCAGGCAAAAAATGACTCTAAGTCAGAACAACACCACACGGCCACTAAAATTCCATCTCCTATGAAGCTTGGGGTACAGTGAAAACCTCAAAAACAATTAAACCTGGCTGGAACTTACTTGCTCCAGTGACTTAGTTATTGGGTAATATTCTACTATACTTTGATTTCTTATTTTTCTTGCTTATGGACAGATTTTACGTTTTTGTGGGTTTGTATTGTATATTTCTGTGATTATAAGCACTATTTTTGTTATGTTTCTAGTTGTCTTTTTCTTGATGCTCTGTTATGTTACTAAGCTTTTTTGTATTACGCTAATTCATACGGATATTTTTTTTATTTTTTTTATTTATATTGTTGCTCCTCAATTTAAGCACTATTATAAATTCCATTTACGGATTCTTTTGCTTTAATATTTAAGTAATTAATTTTGTTCATCATACTATCTCTAGTTCTTCTATTTTTGTTGCTATTAGGTGAATTAATTTTGCATGTTCCTCAATTTTTTAGGTGATGTGGTTATTTTCTTTACTTATTTATTTTATTTTTAACTTTCCATTTTATTTGTCAATATATCTTTGTGATTGCTTTATTAATTTCTTATTCACTGTTACTATTTTATCATTATTTTTTGTTTAGATGCTTTCTTTCACAACCCTTGATGTTATTAGGATTTTTTTTTTTCTGTTATTTTAGTTCTGTTGTTGTTAAATATTGTTCAGTCATTTGTTATTATGCTTACTAATATTTCTTTTGATATTTATGAGTTATGTGTTTGCTTTTAAATTTCTATTACTATTCTATTGTTATTAATGTTTTGCTAGTTTGATTTCTTATTTTTATTTTGTTTAGAATTGATCGTATGTAGTGATTAACTTTTCCATCAACTATTTGTTATTAAGTAGGTATTGTTATTATTTTTTTCTTATCATTTGCTTGTTGCATTTGACTATAGATCGTCTTTTGTTAGTTTTCAAGTTAAAATTGGACAATGAAAAAATCTCTTCGTCGGTTTTCAAGGTCTCCCCAATATTAAAAGACGGAAATTCAGTTTAAGTTTATATATTTTGTATGTTAAAATTGGGCAATGAAAAAATCTTCCGTCAATTTTCGAGGCCTCTCTATTTTAAAAGACGGAAATTTAGTTTAAGTTTATATATGTTGTTTGTTAAAATTGGTCGATGAAGAAATTATCGTCGATTTCCAAGGTCTTCCATGCTAATAAGACGGATTTTTATTTTTTAAATTATTATTCGAATCATTTATTTTAATTCATATTTATATATTATTAATACTTTTACTAAGTGTCTCTACAGGTATCCCGAAGTCGCTTTCCATTGAAGCTATTTGAATGAAGTTCGAATTATATTTTTTATTAATTAATTTGTATATATCGATGTTAGGCAACCTTTAGGTCATTTTTTATATTATTGTTTCATTTTATTTCATGTTTATTATACTTGCATATTGTTTTATCTCCTCCTTAATTTGAAATAATGAACTCAGTCGGGATTCACAATTGTGAATTTCGAATGATGCCTAACATCTTTCCTTCAGAATAACTTGAACTCCTTAATTAGAATCCAATGGTTTCGTAGATCATTTAATTGATTTCCTAGTTTTTCCAAAATTTAGGTGGTGACTCTTTTAAAAAAAAAAAAATTCTTAAATTTTTTTATAATTAAATTAATTGATTATTTTTTGAGTCACCACAACGTTTTTCCCTATCTGAATAAAGTAGAGATGTAAACATTGCTTCCCAAGTAGCTCTCCTACGACAGACTCCCCCACAAAACCTTGACTGAAGCGAGTTCTTTGTTTCTCAACCCTCAAACCTGACGATCAAGGATTTCAACTGGTACCTCTTCA
Source organism: Solanum stenotomum (assembly GCF_019186545.1). Classification (NCBI taxonomy): domain Eukaryota; kingdom Viridiplantae; phylum Streptophyta; class Magnoliopsida; order Solanales; family Solanaceae; genus Solanum; species Solanum stenotomum. Next base: position 26,308,739 of record NC_064287.1, read on the forward strand.
TAAATGAGAGTATCCTTCACAGCCACACTTTCTAAAGGTACAATAGATGATGGATCATCCACACACTTTTTCAACAACGAAATGTGAAAAATCGGATGCACTACTGCTAGTTTTGTTGGTAACTGTAACTCATAAGCCACTTTACCAATCCTTTTCAAGATCTTGTAAGGGTCTACATATCTAGGACTGAACTTTCCCTTCTTACCAAATTTCATCACCCCTTTCATAGGTGACACTTTCAGGAAAACTCAATCATCTCTAGTTCCCTTCTCCTTATATCTATATAGGATTTCTGGCGACTCTGGGCTGTCTTAATTCTATCTCTAATGAGTTGCACTTTTTCCATAGCATCATGAACTGAATCTGACCCTATCAAGGCTGCTTCATCCACTTCGAACCAACCAATGGGAGATCTACATCTATGCCCATAAAATGTCTCATAAGGGGTCATATGAATACTGGAATGATAACTATTATTGTAGGCAAAGTTTGTAACGAAAAGGTGATCATTCCAACTACCCTTTAAATCGATCACGCAAGCTCCTAAGGTCTGAATGGTACGATATGCCTGACCATCTATCTGTGGATGAAATGTTGTGCTAAGGTTAAATTGAGTACCAAAACCTTTCTGAAATGACTTTTAGAAATGAGAGGTAAACTAGGGACCTCTATATGAGATGATAGACAAATGAACCCCATGCAACCTGACTATCTCATTAATGTAAAGCTTGGCGTAGTCCTCCGTCGAATATGTAGTCTTGACCGCCAAAAAGCTTGAACACTTAGTAACTCTGTCAACAATCACCCAAATAGAGTCATGTTGTTTGCTAGTACGAGGTAACTTGTGATGAAGTACATGTTGATCAATTCCCACTTCTAAGTAGGAATGTGCACATCAGCTCATGCTATTGTGCACCTCAACTCATGCTAAACACATAAGTTGAGGTTGGCTGTGAAAAGGAAAATCGAAAGAGAAAGGGTATGAAAAGAGTTTTGTGTTGAAGAGAGAAACAAAAAAGAAAAAGATGTAACTTTGTGCGAAAAAAGCAAAAAGATAAAAAACAAAAGTGCTGAAAGAAATAAAGAAAAATAAAGTGAAAGAAAAAGAAGAAAGTGAAAAATAAGAGCTATAAAGTCAAAAGTCACATCTGTGTTGAATAGAGTCAAGGGAAAGAAAATAAAATGAAAGGATGTTAAGAATAGGTTGAGAAAAGAGATAAAAAGCCAATGTAATGTCACGAGGGCAGAAAGTCACTAAAAAGTACCCAAATGTACCATACCTGACCTTGAGTCTACGTTACAAGCTAAAAAAGTCCTATAGTAATCCTAGCAACTAGTTTGGTGAGTCTTAGCAGAGAAAATAAGGGCAAGCCTATGGTATCGAGCACTAAATATACTTGAAGTTACTTCAGAGTGTGAGTGTTGAACGAATCCTACAATTTGAAAGTCATATCTATTGTGTGTGAAAAAAGATTTCTTTTAAAGTGAGGGCACTAGTTACATTGTTTGAAAATTGATACCTTGGTGATTGCGAAAGGTGTGTGTTGTGATGTCAGTTGGTTGATCTATGTCGTGTTTTGATATGTATGAGTTGGTTTGTTGAGTCTAAATGAAAAGATTTGCACTAAGGAAATGGAATAAATTGAAAAGACCATGTGATTGATTGAGTTTGTATGTCTGTTTCTACACAAGTGTCGTTTACAGTTTTAGTGTGTAGCTTGAGGACAAACAACAAGTATTGAGGGTATTGATATATCGTGTGATTACGATATTTTTATGCATTTCACTTAGAAGCTATGTGTGTCTAGGGCTATATTGTATTAGAAATAATATATTTTGTATTATGTTTGCAGAAAATAAGCTTGGATAAGAGCTGAAATTATGCAGAAGGAGCCACCCATGGAGTGATCCACGAACCGTAGGTCCTTTGACGGACCGTTGTTGGGCATGCGTAGATGGAGCATCAGTGAATTCTGCCTAAGTGTGGAACTACGAAGCAACTAACGGACTGTTGGTCGACCCACATGTCGGCCTGCACATCCATTGTTGGGTTCAGAGAGTTGAAGTTCCAGTACTTGATGTAAAATATTAAGTATGGACCTACGTACCGTAGGTCGACCCACGGTTCGTAGGTTGAGTCGTCAACTGATGCCTCGTTTTAGACAACTTATTTCCTTATTTTGTTTCCTTTTTATTTGGGACTTGTTTTCAATAAATAGGAGATGTAAACCTCGTTTTTGGGGGTTAGACAACATTGTATACTTTTAGTTTTGGTGTTTCTTTGGGATTTAACTAGCAACTTTAGCAATTTGATTTACGGATTTCGTTTTATAAGATTTTTACTTTGAAATTCAATTGGAGATTTCGGGTTTCATCGACTCTACTCATAAGTTCATGAACTCTTTTTATCAAAATATGAATTGTATTCTTTCAAGCATGAGTAGCCAAATCCACAACTAGGGTTCTTGGAACCACAAGCAATTAACAACGTATGAATAATAATTAACTAATTATTTAATAGTGTTTATGCATGTCTTGGTAATTCTTTCGCTTAGAAGTATTTTTAATGGTTGCAAACGTTAGAACTCGCCTCATTCCAACTTGCCGGACCAAGGAGGTAATGAATGAGAAAAGAAATAACAACAGAGATTTAGTGGATGCTATCTAATAGTCTAATGTCAATTGGTGCAAGGGTGAAAACTAAGCCATACATTGATGTGATGTATAATTTGAGGTAACAGTAAGGGATAGTAAAGTATACACTCGTAGCCGGACCAAGGTGCGTAGTGAATTTCTCTATTTGGAGGATCAATAACTTAGGGATACCTAACTTACCAACCTTGCATGTAAAACGCTAGGAAATGATTACTATTATTAGGATTGTCGTGCTAAGAGCTTGTGGGGAACACATACACCCTAGTTTCTCTCTCATATTTATAACTTAAAGTTTGAATCCTGCTTACTTGTTACTTAATCAACAATCTGTTACTTGTTTACAACCCCCCCCCCCCTTTTATTTACTTGTCTCGGAAATAGTTTGACTAAACATATATAATAGTGAGTTAAGTTTAAGTCTAAACCATAATCCCCGTGGGATCGACCCCAACCTACATGTTGGGTTCTTTATTTGACAACAATTGTTAATATTTCTTTAGAGAGGTGTAATTTCACTATATCAGGTGTAAAACACAAATTAGTGGTGTTAGACTTGTTGCCTCATCTACAAGCTTTGCAAGCTCAAAGGATAAAAACCTGATTGTTGCAGATTTGACTTATTATTACAGAATAGTTGATATAGTTGAGTTAGACTATTATGGTCATTTTAAGGTTGTTCTATTCAAGTGTAATTGGTATGAGGTTGAAAAAGATATTTGTGGCATTACTTATGTCTATTTTAACAAGAGATGCGCTCAGAAAGAGCGTTTTGTGCTTCCATCTCAAGTAAATCAATGCTTTTATGTGCAAGATCCATATGATCAAGATAGACATTATGTTATGAGAACTGTTTCGAGAGACTTGTTTAGCATGAGTGATCAACTTGAATCTAATCTCCCACAAAATTATGAAAATGAGTTGTCTGAACATTTGATGGGACCATCTATACGAGAAGATATTGGTGAAGTTCTCTTAATAAGGACTGATGTACCAGAAACAATTATTGATGTGCCTTTGGAGGAATTTGTTACTGAACAACTTGAAGTTGAGTATGACGAGAAATTACTAGATGAGTCTGAAGATGAGATTGAAGATGAGTTAGAAGATGACTCTTAATATGAGTTTGAAGATATGTCTGAAGACGGGTTTGAAGATGACGCACCATGAGTTTTTTTATTTTTGTGATGACGATATAGTGTTGACTCACTCGTTTTTTGTACAAACACCTCAAGATGTCTAATATGTGGAATTGACTATTAGATCACTACCATTTTAAGTATTTTGTTAGCTTCTTTCATGCACCCGGTTGTTCAATAACCTCTAATTCTATCTTGCTATTTTTATTTGATTGTTTGTTGGCACAAACTTATCTTACTAAGCTTAGTAATCTCTGAAGTATTCCTGGTACAATTATCAAATTGCTTTTTGATCTATAAATATGAATTTTTATTGTTATGTAAATACATATTTTTTTTCCTATTATTATTAGGCAGTGGACATTAAAGGCAACAAAGTGAACTCTGTAGCATTGTTGGTAAAGTCATTTGTAGGTAGTACTCCCTTCACTTTCTAGAAGCTAATAATTAGTCCACTACTCGTTCTCAATTATACAACACAATTCCTTTTGAAGTTAGTATTGTCTGTTTGCTTGTTTAATCACCTGAGTATTATTTTGTAGGTTAATGTAACACCCCGCATCAAAAAAGGGAAATGAAACCAAATACTGGGAAATTGAAGTTGCCAACCACGAGGGCCACTCACATCTTGTGGATGGGACCACAGACTGTAGGTGTGGTCTGCGGATAGCCCTGCCTAGGGATGGTCTAGAGGCCCAGGACCACGGCCAGACCTATGAACCGTAGGCCAGACCACAGTTCGTGGTCAGGGTCCGTGGTTCGTGGCCCAAAAATCTAGTTTCTAATCCTGACCAACGGTCCACCAGGACGGGCCGTGGGTCAGACCAGGGTCTGTTGACTAGGGTCCGTGGATGGTCACCTGACAGTTATTATTCAGGGTCAGTTGGATCTTTTCCTAATTAATTAATTCATATACTATGTCATTTTGCCTTTATTTAGAACGCCTATATAAGTCTTTTTACCCCCAAATTCACCCGATTTAAAGAGAACATTTTTTAAGTGTACTCTAAATATTCTCTTGAAATTTGTCTAAAATTTAATATTCCATCCACAATGTTGTCCGCTAAAAAAAACTTTCCCCTTATATTTTTTAAAGGCCAAAAGACTCTAATTTAACCCTAATTTTTCTCAAAACAACAATATTCATCTCTTATATTGTAATGATGCGTCCAAGCAAAACATTTCTCTTAAGGAAACCCAGATCCCCAAATTTTGACTGTTCAACTTATTCTTAGATTCTACTTGTAAAAACTCACCAAGTTTCCTCTGAGTTAGGAAAGATCAACTCATTCATACTATTATTCTTGTTCAAACATCCTTGTCGACATGGATTTCTAATTTGACCCGTGTTCTAAGATTGTCCGACTAAGCTCTTCTTCAATGGAAACCTTGTGTTATCAAATATGTGCAGTTGAGATCTCTTCGTCGGTCGCTACAAACATCTCACATCGTCGACCATCTCAGGTAAGATTTCAACCTCTTTTTACAAGCTTAATAGCAATCTTTGAAATTTGTGCAACTTCCTATCCTTCTATGAATGCTAAGAAACACAATACTTGTTGAGATTGTGTGGTGATGGCAATTTAATAATTCAATCTAAAGTCCCCTTAAAGAATGAAATCATTGGTAGAGAATTATTTCAAGCTGCTTGTAAATTTACACTTTGGAAGTTAAAATTTCTTCCTTATATGTATTTTTTGTTAGACGTTGTTGATTTACTTAGAAGGTACATCCTGCTAAGATTTCAAAAATTGTTGTTGGTGGACATGCCTTCAATTTTGTTCAAGAAATAATTTATTTTCTTTGTAGGGGGGCTCTCCAAGGCCATTTTGATGAGAGTGAAATTTTGAGGTGCCTCAAGATGTGTGCAACTGATAAAGCGCCAGGGCCAGATGATTTTACTATGGGCTTCTTTATCAAGTGTTGGGAGGTGGTGAAGCAGGACATCATGGACACTTTTCAAAACTTTTATGATCAAGGAGTGTTTGAGAAGAGTTTTAATGCAACATTCATAGCACTTATTCCTAAGAAGAAGGGTGCCAAGGAGTTGAAGAACTTCAGACCGATAAGTCTAATTGGCAGTATTTACAAGTTGCTCTCTAAAGTATTGACTGAGAGACTGAAAGGGGTGATTGGCAAGTTGGTAGATTCTAAACAAATGGCATTCATCAAAGGGAGACAAATTATGGATGCAGTCTTGATTGCCAATGAAGTTGTTGATTCTAGAGTTAAGAAGAAGAAGCCAGACATTCTCTATAAGTTGGACATAGAGAAAGCTTATGACCACGTTAAATGGAGATAACTTATAAAGGTATTAGAAATGATGGGTTTTGGGCAAAAATGGTTGAAGTGGATGGAGCAATGTATTTCAACAGTCTGTTTTTCAGTTCTAGTTAATGGTTCTCCAACAGGATTCTTCCAATCATATAGAGCACTCAGGCAAGGTGACCCTCTGTCACCTTTTCTATTCCTAATTGCTATGGAAGGACTGAATAACATGGTCAAGACAACCAAATTACGAGGTTGGATAAAGGGTTTTGAAGTGGCTAGAGAAGCGATTGACAGTCTGGAAGTGACACATCTACAATATACAGATGACACACTTATTTTTNGCACTCAGGCAAGGTGACCCTCTGTCACCTTTTCTATTCCTAATTGCTATGGAAGGACTGAATAACATGGTCAAGACAACCAAATTACGAGGTTGGATAAAGGGTTTTGAAGTGGCTAGAGAAGCGATTGACAGTCTGGAAGTGACACATCTACAATATACAGATGACACACTTATTTTTTGTGATGCTGAGGAAGATCAACTAAAGCACTTAAGACTGATCTTGGTTCTGTTTGAAGGGGTAACTGGTCTACATATCAACTGGAGAAAGAGTTTAATGTACCCTATTAATGTAGTCAACAACATGAGTTGGTTAGCCACAATCCTTGGAGGTGAAGTTGTCACTCTGCCAGCTACATACTTGGGATTACCTTTAGGAGCCAAATCTATGTCCATAGATATATGGAACAATGTGATTGAGCAGTGGGAAAAAAAACTAGCCAGGTGGAAAACACAATACTTGTCTATGGGTGGAAGATTGACACTAATCAATTAAGTAACTGATGCTCTTCCAACTTACATGATGTCCCTCTTTCTTATCCCACCAGGGGTCACCAAGAGGCTGAACAATATTAGAAGGAAATTTTTGTGGCAGGGGAATAAGGAAAAGAAAGGATTTCACTTGGTAAAGTGGAAATCAATGATAACTGGGAAGAAAAATAGTGGTTTGGGAATTAAGAACCTAAACTTGCAAAGTAAAGCTCTTCAAATGAAATGGTTATGGAAGTATGCAAATGGTAACCAACTGTTGTGGGAAAGGGTGATTGAAGCTAAATATATACCAAAAGACAAATGGATGACCAAAGAGGTGACTACTCCTTATGGAGTCAGCCTTTGGAGGTCCATTACGAATCTATGGGATGAAGTGAAGAACAACTCAAAGGTGAAAGTTTTTTATGGGAGAAAGACCATGTTTTGGAAGGATAATTGGCATGAGAAAGGCAACTTGGAAGAGTTATTTCCTCATGTTTACAACTTAGTTACATTTCAACAAGGGTTTATAGTAGATTTATGGACACTACAGGGGTGGAACTTCAACTTCAGAAGACATCTAAATGATTGGGAGGTTCAGAGAGTAGCTGATTTTCTTAACACAATGGAACCTTTCAATGGGCTTCAAACAGGGAAGGATGTTCTATGGTGGACAGGAAACAATAGAGGAGTATACAAAGTTAGTAGAGCTTATAATCTAATGGATCAGAAAAATCAACAAATTAAAAATTGGCCATGGAAACAAATATGGAAAAGCAGAATACCCTACAAAGTATCTTGCTTTGTCTGGTTGTTGGCCAAGGAAGCAACTCTTACTCAAGACAATGTCATGGAGAGAGGGATAACCTTATGCTCTAGATGCTTTCTCTGTGGGGGAGACTTTAGAGAATGTAAATCATCTGTTTCTACACTGCAAGTACACTCAACAATTATGGAGGATTTTTTTGAGTCATAAAGGCATCTCCTGGACTATGCCTGGGAAAGTTTTAGAGGCTTTAAAGAGCTGGGAGGAAGCAGGAGTACTGGAAAAAGACAAAGGCAGATGGAGACTTATCCCTGCTTTAATATGGTGGGCAATATGGAAAGAGAGGAACTCTAAGTGTTTTGAGAGCATAGAAAATAGTGTGCAGAAAGTGAAGCTCAACTGCATTTTGCTATTATGTTTTTGGTATAATCAGTTATACTCAAATGATAATGTCTCTATAATTGATGTTTTAGACTCAATTTAGCCATAGAGCAAGCAGTAAGAATTTGGGGCTTTTGTATATAAGGTTTCAGTGCAACCCATGTACTGTTTTGTGATATAATTCAACCTTACCAAGTTCAAAAAGAATAATTTCTTTTCTTTGTACAAAGCATGATTTTGAGATGTTTTGTTTTAGCAGTATATTGTGGAAGTTTTCAAAATTTACTCGGACAAACTATCGATTGCAGGAAAGCCATTTTAGTTGCCCTCATGTGAAATAAACCATTATTTTGCTCTATCTTGTCAAAATAAAAATGCTAAAGCTTAATTAACTAGTTGATGTTAGCATATCATTATAAGTGAAAGTGGTTATTGTTTGCAGTAAAATCCAAGTCCACAATTGCGTGAAGTTTTGTCATTTTCCAACCAAGGGACACACCAACTTAAATTGGTAGCTTAGTACTCAGTAAGGTTAGCATCACAATTGTCTTAACAACTTCATTAAAGCTAGCATCTAACTCTTCAGCATTACACTTTTAGTTTACATGTTATTGATGATCATAACTTTATCATCTTATTAGTTCTTAATATTCTAAAGGTTTCAACATCTATCTTTTGTGTATTTTTATATTTTTGTTGGGCACTTAGATGTTAGATATTGGACTGCTGCAGCATCAGGGGCCGATGTCAAATTGTTCAGCAAATTTAGATATAGGACTGCTGCACCATTTAAGGTTAATGATGATGAAATGACCATAAAGTATTTTCTTTTTGTGAAAATAAAGACATCCCGGTATCCTAAGAGAAAGACCTATTGTATGGTTAAGTTATTCAAGCATTATTAGCAAGTACAAGTTTTTCTAGTTGCAAAAGGAGTTGTTTAACCAAATGTTTCAAATATGCTTGCTAGCATGTATTTTTTACTTTAGGTCAATATCATTTTGTTATGAATCTTTAGGGAAGGATCGATTCACAAGGCAATATATAAATCAGTTCGTTAAAGGGAGGTTGAAACCTTAGAGTTTATTAAAAGAGAGAACTCCGATCTCTTCAGCTCTTTAAAGGGAGACAGAAACCTTAGAGTTCAATGGAAGAGAGAACTCAAATCTCTTGTTTTTTTCTTAATTATGACTTACTGATTTATTCATCAAAAGCCCCTTTAAATAGGAGTCTTATTACATCAATAGGAAGTCTAATTCTTATGAAAGTAGGAGACCNTCTCTTGTTTTTTGCTTAATTATGACTTACTGATTTATTCATCAAAAGCCCCTTTAAATAGGAGTCTTATTACATCAATAGGAAATCTAATTCTTATGAAAGTAGGAGACCTAAATCATATTCCAAACTAATAACTATAACTTAACTAATCCTTATGAAACTCTGAAACTAAATGATATTTTGGTGTATTCATGTTCAAAAGATGAGCATGCAAATCATCAGCGAGCAGTCCTTTAGGTTCTTCGAGACCGAGAACTTTATGCAAAGTTTTCAAAGTGCGAGTTCTGGTTGGACTCTGTAGCTTTCTTAGGCCATATTGTATCAGATGCAAGCATTGTGGTTGATACACAAAAGATTGAGACCGTAAAGACTAGTCCCAGACCCATGACTTCGACTAAGGTTCGTAGTTTCTTAAGGTTAACTGGGTACTACAAAATGTTTGTAGAGGGTTTTCTTCAATTTCAGCCCCATTAACGAAGCTGACTCAAAAAGCAGCTAAGTTCCAGTGGATTGCGGCTTTGCGAGGATAGTTTCCAGGAGTTGAAGGGCAGGTTGATATCAACACCAGTTCTTGCATTGCCAGACGGTTCAGAAGGCTATGTGGTGTATTATGATACTTCTGGTGTTGGATTGGGATGTGTTCTAATGCAACATGGTAAGGTTATCACATATGCTTCAAGGGAGTTAAGAAAGCATGAGAAGATTTATCTAACCCACGATTTAGAATTGGCTGTAGTTGTGNTAACTGGGTACTACAAAATGTTTGAAGAGGGTTTTCTTCAATTTCAGCCCCATTAACGAAGCTGACTCAAAAACCAGCTAAGTTCCAGTGGATTGCGGCTTTGCGAGGATAGTTTCCAGGAGTTGAAGGACAGGTTGACATCAACACCAGTTCTTGCATTGCCAGACGGTTCAGAAGGCTATGTGGTGTATTATGATACTTCTGGTGTTGGATTGGGATGTGTTCTAATGCAACATGGTAAGGTTATCACATATGCTTCAAGGGAGTTAAGAAAGCATGAGAAGATTTATCTAACCCACGATTTAGAATTGGCTGTAGTTGTGCATGCGCTAAAGATCTGGAGACACTTTTTGTATGGCGTTCATGTTGACATCTTCACAGATCATAAAAGTTTTTAATATATCTTTAGAGAGAAGGAGTTAAATCTGCGACAACGTAGATGGCTTGAGTTACTGAAAGACTACGACATGGACATTTTATATCATCCAGGAAAGGAGAATGTGGTAGCTGATGCCCTCAGTCGAAGATCTATGTGTAGTTTATCATATTTAGATGTTGAGAAGTGTGAGCTAGCGCGAGAGCTTCATCAGTTAGCTAGCTTGGGAGTCAGATTGTTAGAGGCAGAAGATAGTGGGGTAACAATTCAGGACACAGCCATATCATCTCTAATTATAGAAGTAAAATCACGGCAACAAGAGGAACCTAGCTTAGAGCAGCTCAGAGCCAAGACTCAGAATCAATAGACTTTAGCATTTGATATAGCAGGAGATGGAGTCCTTAGATATAGTGGTCGATTTTGTGTTTCGATTGTTGCAGGGCTTCCACATCGGATTATGGAAGAGGCACATCATTCCCGTTATTCTATTCACCCTGGTTCGATGAAAATGTACCATGATATTAAGGAGATCTATTGGTGGCACGGGATGAAGAAGGATGTTGCTGAGTTTGTGGTACAGTGTCCTAACTGCCAACAGGTGAAGGTTGAGCACCAAAAGCCCATTGGGCTAGTTTAGGAGATAGTCATTCCTTTGTGGAAGTGTGAAGCAATTAATATGGATTTTATTACAAGGTTACCTCGATCTCGTCGCAAGTTTGACTCTATTTGGGTAATTGTTGATAGACTAACAAAATCAGCCCACTTCTTACCAGTCAGAGCTACTTTTACGGCTGAAGACTATGCAGGGCTCTATATTAGGGAGATTATTATGCTACACGGTGTCCCAGTATCTATTATCTCTCATAGAGAAGCACAATTCACCGCCAACTTCTGGAAGTCCTTGCAGAAAGGACTGGAAATACAGGTTAATCTTAGTACAGCCTTTCACCCTCAGACAGATGGCCAGCTGAGCGCACAATTTTAACACTCGAAGAAATGTTACGGGTGTGTGCGCTAGACTTCAAGGGAAGTTGGGATGACCACTTGCCTCTTAGAGAGTTCGCATACAATAATAGTTATCACTCCTTATGAAGCTTTGTAGGGGCGAAAATGTAGATCCCCCATTGGATAGTTCGAGGTAGGTGAGTCAGGGTTGATTGGAGCCAACTTAGTACAACAGACAATGGAGCAAGTTAAGCTTATTCGGGAGAGGTTGCTAACATTTCAAAGCCAACATAACTCATACTCAGATGTGCGACGAAGGGACTTAGATTTTTTTGTCGATGACTGGGTACTCTTAAAAGTCTCACCTATAAAGGGTGTTATGCGATTTGGCAAAAAGGGAAAGCTTAGTCCAAGATTCATTGGGCCATACCGGATCCTTCGAAGGGTAGGACGAGTGGCTTATGAGTTAGAATTGCCTTCAGGGCTAAAATATGTTCATCCAATTTTCCTTGTATCGATGCTACAGAAGTGCATAGGAGACCCTTCTCGAGTTGTCCCAGTTGAGGATGTTCAGATCATAGAGGAGTTGTCCTACGAGGAAACTTCAGTTGCCATTTTAGATCAGCAGGTCCATAAATTGAGGATCAAAGAAGTGGCTTCGGTTAAAGTATTGTGGAGAAACAAGAATAGAGAAGAGGTGACCTGGGAAGCTGAGGATGGCATAAGGTCCAAATATCCTCACTTGTTTCATACCCTAGGGTGATGGCATATCAGTTTATATTAGGGCAGTAAGGTAAGATACCTATTTGATTATATATATATATATATATATATATATATATATATATATACTATTGCTTATTATTATTGTGGTTGTCATTGTATATCTGCTCACACTGTTATGGTGGAGCTATAGTGCTTAGTAATTTATGTCATCATGTGAGACGCCTAGGTTAGAAATTTTGCATTTCAGGTTCTTGGATAGTGACATCTACAAAGGATACATTGCCTAAATTTTGGCAACTCCTAAGGACTGAACCGTGTGACTCAAAATTTTCATTCGAGGACGAATGATTCTAAGGAGGGATGAATGTAACACCCCGTCTTTTCAAAACGTATAAATTAACTCGTATCTTCGTGAAAAGACCAGGAGAATGGGTAATAAATTAAGAATGATGTGTTATGTGATAGTTTAAGTGTTCAAGTGTTGTATCTCAAGTTTTGAAGTTAGGTAAGTGGCAAAATAAAAGTTGGCGAAAGTTACCGTAAATTCTTTTTTAACGATTTGTCTAAACTTTGGTACAAATGTCTCGGACATTTTCTCCAAATCTAATAAGAGTTATGGTCCCCATGACCTATGAAATCGAAGGTCTACGAGTCTAGTTTCCAACGCATCAACCCGTTTGTTCATACGACTTCAGAATGGAGTGATATTTGCATTTTTGCAAGACTGCGCAAGCAAGCAGGTGAGGTGGGTCCCCTAAGTCAGTGGAACTTTAGATATATCATATTCTTCAAATTTTCTTCATTTTTCCTTCATTTTCCTTAGTGAAGAACCAGAAAACTCACAAAACCTACAAAACCCACTTCTAGGACAAGCCAAGTTACTGATTTTCGTGACTTAAGTCCTTAACAAAAGTTCTTCTATGCATTGAGGTCGTCATCATGGTATAATTTATTTTATCGATTTCCTAGCATATCGTACTTTGGTGTGTGGATAGAAGGGGTTTGGGCATACTTTAAAGTTTTGAGGTGTATTACATACTTATAATCAAGGTAAGACCCTTCTTTCATCGACTCTAGCTTTGATAAGTCACAAATAACAATTTGCGACGGAAATACATATCTTTTATCGGATTTTCGTTGTATCTTCTGTTCTTTTGTGTTGATTATGATCCTGCCTTGTTGTAGTATCTAGGGGGTTTGTGATCAAAGTTATTAGGACACCTGATTTCAGCAAAAAAGGAATGTTAAGGCTATTCCCTACTTACGGCATGTTCCTTAAAGCTTAGAAGCAATGTATTTGGGTTGTTATCCTTGATATACTGGTAGCCGTGATTGTTGATTGTTGATTGTTGATTGTTGGCTGGTCGAGTTAACAAAATCCTCCCTTGTCGGTATTCTTTTTCAGTTAGTAGCATCCCTATGTTGGACACAACTCAGAGGCTATTTGTATAGGTTGCTTATAACTAAATTGCTCGCTTTTAGCGATTGGATTGTTATTGTTGCCCTTGGGGCTATTGTGGTTAGCTGCAGGAATGTGATATATGCCTAGAAGGGCTATGTTCTGCCTATAGGGCTATATGGATGCCTAAAAGAGCTATGAGTTGCCTACGGGGCTATATTGATGCCTACAAGGGATATGAGTTGCCTACAGGTCTATATTGACGCCTAAGAAGGCTATGTGCTTCCTACAGGGCCATGTTGTTGCCTAAGAGGGCTATGAGTTGTCTATAATCTATGTTGATGCCTAAGAGAGATATGTTCTGCATACGGGGCTATATTAATGCCTAAAAGGGCTATGTGACTGCCTACGGGGTATATAGGCTGAGTGGCACCTTCCGGGCTTATGGGGGCCTGAGTAGGTGGTTTTGTGTGCTGTTTGTACCTGCCGAGCTTATGGGGGCTTGGTTTGGTTGTTGTTTTATTATTTTTTATAAGTTTAAATTTAGGAGCAGGTTAGTACACTTATCTTATCCTTGATTTATTTATCAAATTATTCCAGTATATCAGGATACCTCATTATAGTCTATTGCATTTCATACTTTGTACATCATTTTGTACTGACGTCCCATTGACTTGGGGGCACTGCATTCATGCATGCAGGTCCTGACAGACGACCGAGTAGACCTCCTTAGCAGCAGGATTGACTTTTATCCGGTTGGCTAGCCCATTTTCTCCGGAGCTGCCATAGTTGGGAGGTTTGTTACCTTTTGTTGTATATATCTTTATAGGTAAGCTGGGGTCCTCTCCCGCTAATCTTTACTACTCTTAAAGGCATGCAGACTAGTGTGTGAGGTGTATAGCTATGTTATGGCCATACTGGTCTATGTTGTTGGTTTGCTGAAGCTTGTGAGTTGTTTGATGTATTGTATTGATAAATACCTGATTTTAGTTTTAGTATAGATATCATGGTGGCCTTGACGGCCCAATCAGGACTTCTATGCTTGTTGGCTATTTATTTATATGATCTCATGGGAGTAGCTATTCTTTTATAGATCAGTTGACAGGGGCCTTGCCGGCCGAGGGCTTAGTTTTAAGGCTTAGTTTTAAGCCAAGATATACTTGTTTGTTTTCTTGATTGCATGTGGCTGCCGTACGCTAGTAGTAAATGGTTCAGCAGGGTCGACTCAGGCCTGAGTTTTGGCATTAGGAGCCAGTTGCACCCCTCGAGTTTGGGGCGTGACACATAGTTCATTAACATTATTGTGGGGGTACTCCTTAACCGACATAGACCATGAGAGCTTGACATGGAATCCTGGTGTCACCCTCACCGGATAAAGGATTCCTACTTGCTTAAGGTAGGACCATTGTTCTTTAGCTTAAGTGGATTCCACTAGCTAGACCTATGTGGGCATATAGTTTATGGGATATGAAGATTGCTACTAGATACTCCGTCTCAACTCACGGATGAGCATCCATCTCAAGAGATTGCTCCTAAGTACCCCGCCTCAACTCATGGATGAGCACCCATCTCAAGCCATATCCACTCAGTGATTGGCATTATTCCCCACGGAGTACATTATATTCATTACATTAGTTCATTATGGGATAAGGGATTGCAACTAGATACCCCACCTCAACTCCCAGTTGGGCATCCATCCCACAGACAACATTCACTAAAATGGGATATAGGGATTTTTACTAGATACTCCGCCTCAACTCCCGGATGAGTATCCATCCCATCCCACATTCATTCATTGGAAAGCTCATAGATTCAAAGATGAGAATAACATTTCATCTAGGAATCCCATTTCATTCATTAGTGTATAATCGAGGATAACCTTTCAATAGACTCAACATTCATTAACATTAACATTGAACTTCATTCATTCATTCATTCCTCAAGTGTTAATAGAGAGATAATATTCAATCCTAACACAATTAGCTTCTAAACATGAACATCTTTCATTCATTTAGATCACACACATACTTCACATCACATTCACATATACAACATCATGAAAATACTTAAATTACTCACACTATGCCTTTAAGGTCATGATCACAATGTACATAATAAGTAAACACCTCCACCTTTCAAGTGGATCAATAGCTTAATCATAATTCTAACTCAACATGAAATTAGTTCATCACTTGACCTTTCAAGACCATGATCATAAATCACCAACAAATCTTTAAATAATTCAATTAGGCAAAAATAGTGATTCAATTCAACAATCTAAATCAAATTAGGTATAATCCATCAACATTCATTCATGATCAACAAACCTACTTCAAAAGGCACAATTTAGGAATTGAGGGAAATCATGGGTTCATAGAGTATTTTCATCTTAAATCATCAACTAAACATCAATAAAATCATAATTTATCATTTGAAAACATTTGTTGAAAGAACCTATGAGGTTGAGTGAAAATCTAGATTTTCATTATTTGAAACCTCATTTGAATTGGCTCCTTGAAAGGAAAATTAGACAAGGATAAAGACTAACATACCTTGCTATTGCTTCCCACGAAATCACCTTGAAAACCTTGGGGATATTGACCTTGGAAGCTTGGAGTCTTCAACTTCTATGGACGTTCGAGAGAAAGTCTATTGGAGGGGAAGGGTAGTTTGAATTTGGGGTTTTGTGATAATAAAGTCTAAAATTGTATTTAATACTTTTAATACCCTTAATATAACTAAATAAACATAAAATAATCGTCCCCTAATTTATTAGGACTTGGGGTGAATTAACCAATTCACCCCTCTCATGGAACCCAAACCCTAACGGTTAGCATACCGAAATGTGGTCCTAATCCATATGTTATGCCGGAACGTGGCAACCGATCCCATATGTATGCCAGAACGTGGCATCTGATCCAAGTTAGTTATGCCGGAATATGGCAACCGATCCATTCACACACCACAATCACAATCACAATCACAATCACAATCACAAGTATATCTTCAAGATCATACATTTAAGTCATAATTTCATGGCAATCATAATTCATCCATCTCATTTACAACAAGTGTGATCAACAATGCAACATTCATATACATGCATCTATCATAATGAAGCAAGAACAAATTACATATATCACACAATCATAGACTCACAACCAGCACCTACCTTGAAACCCTAAGAAACTTGATCCTTTCCTTTCCAGATTAGTTCCACTTGTTCTTGGTCTACAAACAATCAATATAATATGGGAATCAACAAACAATAACTAATTACCCAAATTACTAACAATTTTATGAACCCTAGTTCATACCCATTATCCCAAGTATTCAAATTAGGGTTGTTTCCACCATAGAATCTAGATCAAAACCCTCCCCTATCGATAATTACCCATTCTATTACGTCTATGGATCGAAAAACCAATTCAGGGAGAGAAAAGCTTACCTTTAGCCTAAAAAATGGTGGAAAACTATTAAGAGTCGCCTGGGGTCCGTTCCTTAGCTTTAGAAATCAAAAAGTGCAAAATGAGGTCGTTTAGGGGTTTATTTATGACCTTAAGTCACGTTTGGCCCGCCAGAGTGACACATATCCTGCTAAGGCTGCTTGCACTGAACCAGCGAGCTAATTAAAGAATTCCAAAATCCCCATTTCACAACACACCTCTAACCAATGACGATCAGAAAATACTCTTTATGCTAAGATAAATTTCGGGAGTTCTACTCACCCGAATTCAATTCTGTAAAGTCATACGGGTTCTTTAACAAGTTATCTAACTACTCATGTAATTAAAATCATAATTCACTCACCCCATTGTCACCAAATTTCCCTACACCTTAATGACTCCGATTTCGTCTAAATTTGGACTAGGTTGGGAAATTTCAAGATACTACGAAAAACATTTTCGACCCAAAAGTTTTCCCCGTTGGCTTTTCTATAACGACAGAACCCGTTCATTAAAATAGATACCAATTTACCCATCACTCTTCCTCGAGTGACAAACTTAGGAAAAATAGGCTAAGGAAGGAGTGAAGTAGTAGCTGAGTTGACAAACAATTGGGGATACTTGTCTTGCATGTCCCTCTCGGTTTCCTAAGTAGCTTCCTCAACTGGACGATGCTTCCATTAAACCTTCACGAACTTAATCTCCTTGGTCCTCAACTTACCCACATCACGATCAAGAATTGCAATCGGTTCCTCCTCATATTGGAGGTTTTTGTCAAACAAAATTGAGTCTCACTTAATGATATAATCTCTGTCACTATGATATCTCTTCAACATAGACACATGAAATACCAGATGAACACCCGATAGATTAGAAGGTAAAGCCAATCTATACGCTACCGGTCCTACAAATTCAAGAACCTCAAATGGACCAATGTATCGCGGACTTAGCTTACATTTCTTGCCGAATCTTATCACCCCTTTCATGAGTGATACCTTAAGAAGAACATTCTCACCGGTTTGAAATGTCATGTCTCTTAAGTTATGATCGGCACACTTCTTTTGTCTACTCTGGGTTGTTAAAAGCTTAGCTTGAATACTCCTTACCTTATCTTGAGCATCCTTCACCAAATCAACCCCCAAAGGTTTCACATCTCTAGCCCCAAACCATCCTATGGGTGATCTACATCCCCTCCCATACAATGTATCAAATGGTGTCATATCAATGCTGGAGTGATAACTAATATTATAAGAGAACTCACACAAAGGTAAGAACTTATCCCAATGCCCTTCAAAGTCAATCACATATCCCCTTAACATGTCTCTTAACACTTGAATAGTCCTCTCTGACTGCCCATTTGCCTGTGGACGGAAGGTTATACTAAAAGTGAGTTGTGTGCCCAATTCATCATGCAATTTCCTCAAAAACATGGATGTGAATTGGGTACCATGGTCTGAGATGATAGAGGGGGGGACCCCATGCAACCTCACTATCTCTTTCACATAAACTTTAGCCAATGGTTTAGCATTATAATCTATTCTTACCGGAATGAAATGGGCTGATTTAGTCGATCAATCAACCACTACCCAAATAGAATCAAACTTCCCCAAAGTCTTGGGAAGACCAACCACAAAATCCATGGCTATTCTTCCCACTTTCATTCCAAAATTGGCATTCTTTGATGTTCATACTTCACTTGTTGACAATTTTGACATTTCTCCACAAACTCCGCTATGTCTTTCTTCATGCCCGGCCACCAATAAATTCGCTTCAGATCTCTGTACATCTTGGTCACACTCGGATGAATAGAATATCGCGAACCATGAGACTCTGCCAACAATTCCTCAATCGAGTCATCTAATCTAAGAATACATATTCTCCCTTTAAAATTGAGCACACCATCCACATCAAGAGTGGTCTCTTGTGCCTTACCAATCGCAGACTTCTTTCAAAGCTCCTCCAAATTCTCATCCTTAAATTGTTTGGCCTTGATCTCCTCAATGAATGTGGCCCTCATTTCAATACTAGTTATCACCCCACCTCTTTCCAAGATGCCCAACTGCATGAACTTAGACTCTAAGGTCTGAATTTCCTTAGCCAAAGGTAGCTTGGTTGCACTCAAGCAAGCTAAACTACCTATACTCACTGCTTTTTGATAAGTCCACAAATTGGACTCATTTAGGGCTTTATTTTAATGGAAATAGTGTCCTTGAATGCTTGTTTTATCTCAAATACCTGATTATAATGTTGAAGTTTCAGGTATTTGATGTTTTACTGGAAGCATGGACACTTAGGCGTAAAACGGAGCAAATAGGGTTGAAAAGAACAAGAAATGGAATCTTGCGGATTGTCGAGTTCAACATGGGGAGTGGCCAAAACGACATGAACCGCCCTTCATTCCAGTACGCGAAGCCTTGAAGAAAGTGGATCAAAAGGCGAGGACGGAGTAGTCAGCAAGTCGTCGATCAGTTCTGTGAAGCAGTACTATACCGCCCAATGATCCAGAATGCGAGGATGCTAAAGGTAAGACACTGAAGGAGAAGTGCTGACCAAAAGGCAGATCGTCGAGTTCATCGGCGATCTCGACTAATGTCGCCGAACGATCCTCCTCAACACAATCTGTTAAAACTATAAATACTAGTTAGAGTTGTAGTCTTAGTGTGGAACAATTTTGAGTGGAACATTTTAGAATAAAAATTATTATTAATCGATAGTATTTTTCTGATATTTTTCTCTCAAGTTTGGAGAGGGTTTTGTGGAGACTTGAAGAAAGGAGTTCTTCTTCCCCAAGTTGGAAGTGGGTCTTCTCTATTCATTTTCCTTTGCATAATAAGGTTTAATTTCTTATACCCAGTTGATTTCATTATCATGTTAGGTATAATTTCTTATTTCTTGATGTGTGGCTAAAAAACCCCATTCTTGGGGTGTGATTTAGCAAATATGGGTTGATATTCTTGTTGGGTCTTGCTTGCTGATAGGTTAGATGTGTGTTAATGGTGATTTCACCTAGTGGTTGTGGTTTAATCTAAAGGGTTTGTACTTGCAAATACAAAGCCACCCATGTGTTTTCGGCTTGCCCGAGAGGGAGGTCCTGAAACCAAAACCACTAGACTGCTGGCCTAAGGAGTGGGTCGACATGAGGTTCAGCCCGAAAGGGTGAGCCCTAGTCCCATATCCTAACACTCAGCTCGAGAGAGTGAGTGGGGTAAGGTGTATGCTGGTCTTCATGCGGCAAATGGGTGTCCGAGAAAAGAATACATTTGAAACGGGGTAAGTTGCCCGAGAGGGAACTTATTTCCATTTAAAGCTTAGCCTAGTCACTATTGTTTTGCAAATTTCCTATTGAAAGCATGTACCCAACAATTTATCTCAACTTGTATTGCGCTCACATCCCAAGAACTTTTCCCCATACTTGATTTTCTTGTTTATTTTGTTGTTTTATCACTTGTTACAAAAACCCCATTTGATATTGACACTTTCGTGTCACCCTCTTTTATTTACTATGTTTTTGTTCGTTAATATCTTTAGCTACGACTAGTTAGAATGTAATTCTATTTTTCTATCAATTCTCAAAACTGCTCCCTTAGGACACGACTCCAACCTTGGTTGGGTTACTATATTATCGACGATCGTAGACACTCATACTGTAGGATAGTGTCATTGGTCACGATAAGCATCACTTTCCGACTCAAAGCGTTTGCCACCACATTAGCCTTGCACGGATGGTATTAAATGGTGACATCAGAATCCTTAAGTAACTCTATCCGCCTTCGTTATCTCAAATTCAGATCCTTTTGAGTGAACACATGTTGCAAACTACGATGATCAGTAAATACCTCACACTTAACACCATAAAGGTAATGCCACTATATCTTAAGAGCAAACAATACCGCTGCTAATTCCAAATCATGTGTTGGATAATTCCTCTCATGCACCTTCAATTGACGTGAGGCATAAGCTATAACATTCTTATCATGTATCAACACAGCACCCAAACTAGAATGTGAAGCATCATAATAAACAATAAAATCTTTACCTTCCACCGGTAATGCTAGGATAGGTGCGGTGGTCAAGAGAGTCTTGAGCTTTTGAAAGCACTCCTCGCATTTTTCAGTCCATTTAAATGGTATCTCTTTTTTGGTCAAATTAGTCAAGTGAGTAGCAATGGAAGAAAAATTCTTTACAAATCGACGATAGTAGCTAGCGAGCCCCATAAAAATCCTAACTTCCGTCACTGAACTAGGCCGAACCCAATTCTTAACCGCCTCAATCTTTTGAGGATCTACCATTACCCCTTTCTTTGAGACTACATGTCCCAAAAATGCTACTGAAGTCTATCAAAATTCACGCTTAAGAAAATTTAGCATACAATATTTGTTTCCCAAGAACACCCGAAACAATACGAAGATGGTCGGCATGCTCTTCCTCATTTTTTGAATAGACCAAAATATCATCAATAAATACTTAACAAATGAATCAAGGAATGGTTTGAACATCCCATTCATCAAACTCATGAAAGTTGCAGGCGCATTGGTCAAATCAAAAGACATAACCAAAAACTAATACTGCCCATAACGAGTTCTAAACGTCGTCTTAGGCACATATTCCGGCCTAATTTTCAATTGATAGTAATCGGATCTTAGATCAATTTTAGAAAAAATTGTTGCACCTTGCTATTGGTCAAAAAGATCATCTATTCGAGGCAAAGGATACTTGTTTCGAATAGTGACCCTATTCAATTGTTGATAATCTATACACATTCTCATACTACCATCATTTTTCTTAACAAACAAAACTGGAGCACCCCATAGGGAATCACTAGGATGAATAAATCCCTTATCAAGAAGCTCTTGGATTTTAGCCTTAAGCTCTCTTAATTCTGTCGGAGCCATGCAATATGCAGGGATAGAAATGGGACGAGTACCATGTTCTAAATCAATGCAAAAATCTATATCTCTATCCGGAGACATACCAAGCAGATCATTAGGAAACACTTCACTAAATTTGGACACCACAGGAATAAACTCAATGGATGGAGCCTCAATCTCAACATCCCTAATATGAGCCAAATAATCCAAACAACCCTGATCCACTAATTTACTAGCCCGAATGGAGGATATAATCTTAGCTTGCTTAGGCTTGTACACCCCCTCCCACTCTAATTTTTCCCTTCCCATAATTTCTAGAGTTACAGACTTAGTATTACAATTAAGCACAACAAAATAGGGAGACAACCAAGTCATGCCTAAGATTATGTCAAAGTCAATCATATCCAAAATCACTAAATCAGCCCAAGTCTTAAATCCCATAAACAAAATAGGGCAAGCACGATAGACATGGGGTAGCTATGACTGACTCTCCAACCAAGGTAGAAACACGAATAAGGGAATCAAGAATATCACAAATCAGAGGCAAATCTCATGGATACGTATGAATAAATAGAACACAAATCAAATAACACATTTGTCATCCGGTCACAGACAAGAATAGTACATGTGATCACCGCGTCAGATGTCTCCGCCTCATTCTTGCCCGAAAAAGCATAACATTGAGCTCTATCATCATAGCAAGTAACTTCCCTGCCTGGTTGCGCATTACCCCTATCTTCATTACCATTTCCTCTACCTCCACAACCTCCCTAATTACCTCCTCGCCCACCTTGTGGACGTCCTCTACCATTACTATCATTCTCCGCAGGTACCATTGCTCTAGATGGCTGTTGTGTGACATCTAATACACGTGGGTGGGGATAATCTCTCCTCATATGCCCAGGTTCTCCACAATTGTAGCAAGTATGATCAAAATATGGTATGTCACCCATCAAAGACGTGACTCCCTGGCTATCCTGAAAATTATAAGATAGAGTTCTCGAGTAGTTACTTGTAGAGGCGGGCATAGTGGACTGAATTGGCTTGGCTACAAGCGATGGCCTCCCTGAACCTCTAGAATAAGAACCTTGGAAGTTGCCTGAATTCTTGGCCCTTTTTGCCAACACCTTAGCTTGACCGTCTCGCCTCACCCCCTCCACTTTCTTAACATAGTCTGTCACCTCATTAAAGCTTCTCCCTGCAGAAGTCATATGAACAGATAATACTTGCAACTCAGAATTTAGTCCCCTAATAAATAATCGGATTCTCTCTTTCTTAGTAGTCACCAACTGCGTAGCATATCTAGATAAAGCATGGAACTTGGCCTCATAAAAAGCCACAGACATACCACCTTGCTCTAAAGCCATAAACTCATCTTTCTTGCGATCCCTCAAGGTTATAGGCACATATTTCTCTAAGAACAGAGCATGAAACTGGGTCCAACTAAGTGGAGGTACAGTAGAAGATCTGCATTCCATGTAAGCTCTCCACCACTCCTTAGCCTCACCTTGAAGTTGAAAGGAAACAAACTCAACCCCATGCTGATGGACAATTCCCAACTTATGATGCCTCTCATAGAAATCTAAGATGAACTCATAAGCATCCTCACTCTCAGAACCAAGAAACACAGAAGGCTTTAGCTTCAAAAACTTAGTCAACATTTCATGCTCATTACTAGTCATAACAGAACCCAACAAAGGACGGAAGAAAGCATCATTACCTCCAGTCCCGCCCACCTTAGGCGCAGTGCTAGCAACATGAAGATTAGTAGGAGCTTGAGTTGCTTGAGCAGAAGGAAGCACTCCAGGACCAACCAACCCTTTCAAAAATGACATGATATGTCGAGCTAACACTAGGTCTATGGGTGGAACTTCGGTAGTGTCAGCCTGCACTTCTTCCTCTTGTCCCACATCCTTAACATTCTCAACATCAAAATTCTCGTCTTCAATAACTTCATGATGCGCATGAGGGTTCTCATTCACAGGAGCATTCTCAACAGGAGCCCTATTCCCATTAGGCGTTACTCTTCCACGGCCTCTACCCCTAGCTCTTCCTCTACCCCTGCATCGACCGCGACCTCTCCCTGCAGATTCCTCAGCTGGAGCATTTATGGGAGCTACGGGCCTGACGCTGTTATTTCTAGTAGTAACCATCTGTGGACAAAAGAATAAAGGAGGTTAGATACTAATTTGTATCGACAAATACCAATAGGAATCAAGTTATAGCACGAAAGGAGACAAGAGAAAAATAGAGAGATTTCCTAAAGTCCTACAGCCTCTCGAAGAAAAGTAAAGGCGTCCACGTACCGTTCTGCAAGACTTTACTTGACTCGTTTTGGTACATCAAGATCAACGAACCTAGGCCCTGATACCAACTTTGTCATGACCCAGACCATCGTGATTGTCACCCACACTAACACTTCGGTAGGAGAACCACTACTACAACCCCAACCAAGCAACTAATGTAAAAACTAAGGCATTTAAGTTAAGGAAGCAAGTTAAATACTAAGGAAAGAAATAAGGAGTTCCCATAAACTCCAACAAAAGTCTAACAATGGACTAAATAATGCGGAAGAAATAACCTAGAACCTGATAGTCAATGTACTAAAACATCTAAAGTTCAATAAGTATAAATAAGAAGGGATACAACCCCAATCTAATGAACTAATTAACTAACTAGAACATAACTCTAAGTCTGAAAATGGTAGACATAGATGAAAGAGAACCCATGGCAACCCGGAAGAATTGGCTCACCCTTAAATTCAAACGATCACTGATCTCCTAAGCGAGGTCTGTCAGTAGCCGCTTGAAGTTGCTCTGTACTCAACCAAAATAAAAGCAAGTGCAGTATGAGTATACAACCACGGTGTACTAGTAGGATAACGCGGCTATACCACTAAGTGTAGCATAAGTAAGTCATCACAACAATATAATCACATCCATATATCGAACATAGCAATATTACCAATATTTAAGAAGAGCGAACAACTTCACATTTTATATCAAATCATTGGTCCTCTCATGGAACCTAAACCCAAACAGTTAGCATACCGAAACGTGGTACCCGATCCAAATGATATGCTGGAACATGGTAACCGATCCCATATTTATGTCGGAACATGGCAACCAATCCAAGTTAGTTATGCCGGAACGTGACAACTGATCCATTCACAGACCACAATCACAATCACAAGTATATCTTCAAGATCATACATTTAAGTCATGATTTCATGGTAATCGTAATTCATCCATCTCATTTACAACAAGTGTGATAAACAATGCAACATTCATATACATACATGTATCATAATGAAGCAAGAACAAACATACATCACACAATCATAGAATCGCAACCATCACCTACCTCGAAATAAGTTTGAAACCCTAAGAAATTGATCCTTCCCTTTCTTGATTCGTTCCTCTTGTTCTTGGTCTACAAACAATCAATATAATACGGGAATCAATAAACAATCACTAATTACCCGAATTACTAACAATTCTATGAACCCTAGTTCATACTCATGATCCCAAGTATTCAAATTAGGGTTGTTTCCACCATAGAATCTAGATCAAAACCCTCTCATATCGATAATTACCCATTCTATTACGTTCTACGAATTAAAAAATAGATTCGGGGAGTGAAAACATTATCTTAAGCCTCAAGAATGGTGGAAAATTGATAAGAGTCACCTGGGGTCCATTCCTTAGCTCTAAAAATCAAAAAGTGCATAATGAGGTCGTGTAGGGGTTTATCTACTGCCTTAAGTCGCGTCTGGCCGCCTAGAGCGGCCCCGCCAGAGAGACACAAATCCCGCTAGGGCAGCTTCCACGGAACCAGTGAGCTAATTAAAGAATTCCAAAATCCCCATTTCACAACACACCTCTAACCAACAACGATCAAAAAATACCCTTTACGCTAAGATCGATTCCGGGAGTTCTACTCGCCTGAATTCAATTCCATAAAGTCGTGAGGGTTCTTTAACGAGTTATCTAACTACTCATGTAATCAAAATCATAATTAACTCACCCAATTTTTATTAGATTTCCCTACACCTTAATGACTCCGATTTTGTCCAAATCTGGACTAGGTTGGGAAATTTCAAGATACTACAAAAATGTTTTTCGACCCAAAATATTTTCCCGTTGGTTTTTCTATAACGAAGGAACTCGGTCGTTACATTGGTATTGTTACAAGATGGAAGTTCATCAAATAATTGCAAATGAACTTTTATTTTTCATATCTCCATCTTTATGAATTTTCAAATATAACTTTGTAATTGGTTATTATACTTTTACTCTTCATTTCTTTTATCCTTAGGATATAAATATAATAAAACTAATCTCAATTTATACTTATTATTAACTATTTTGAGGATAAGCTAATCATGTTGAATCTCCCTGAACAATTTGGTTGCCTCAATTGTTTCTGATTAAAGTAGCTATCTTCCTAAAAATAATTTTTTAATTGTTCCTACTTATGATAATTCCAAGTGAACTCTTTTTTCTTCTTATAATGTTTACAAACTAGAGATTGATATATTGACAAAACATGTACTTATGATTTTATTCAGTCATATGCATCATTCAAAGAGAAAAAATTAAGAAGTTAAAACAAATTATTCTTTGAAACTACCGTTATTTTATATGAATAGTGGTAATACATTATAAGAATTTGCTTAATTTTTCCATATCATGTTATACATTTACAAACAGAAGGATCAACAATATTCTTACAATAACCAATACTTATATTTTTCAATCACACTAGCAACATATTTGTTAGTATGTTAATTTAAACAATTTTGTATTAACAAAAGTAATCATGGATTAAAAAAATGTGAGTCTCATAAAATTTACTCTTTTAAGTTTATGTATAACTGTTACTAAAACATAGAAAAAAAGTAATGTAATTTGATTATATAAGTATATAGAATTGGTCAAACTCCATTGGCGTTATATTTCTATGATACATAACATGCCTCTAATATATATATGACCTCGCTCTGAAAAGTAAAAAAAGTAAGAGTAACTTACAAGAAATGAAAGATTTTATATACCTATAGATTGTAGTTATTTTTTATTCTCTCCGCATTTCTCTATTTAAACACTTTGAATTTATAGGAGATAATTGTGAAAGTAACTTTAGAATATTGTTTTGTTTCAAGATCTATAATATATAAAGGCAAGAACAATTCTCCTTGATATATATTGGTTGAGTGTCTTCATGTTTTTTTGAATTGCTTTTTAAGGATGTATTTTAGTTAACTTATTGTTTTTTAAGTTGTTTTAGCTTTGAAAGCACCATAGCTCTTTCATCCACTATGAAAATTTTATATAGTAGTAACAGACAAACGTGCAAAGCATGTTCCTAGAACTAATATATATATATATATAAGTTATGTCTGGTAGGTAGTTGAAAGAATGGGGTAAGAGAAATACTCAGCAACTATGCTTGTTTGTTGACGTAGAAAGCTTCACAGGACCATTGAGAATCAGATGGCTCTTAGTCCGTATTCCAACAGTTCATCACATTCCTTCTTAGAAAGTTGTAGATATTTCGGGTTCATCCCTGAGTGGCTTGCTCTTGTAGGGTTGACGTTTTCATTCCTCTTGAATGGGAGTCTGGTGAAGAATTCTTTATTTAACCATAAAGACTTATCATGCTTCTTCATGAACTCTCTGTGGTAATCAACACATGATTCTTCCACCAGCTGACTCTTGATATTCTTGGCTCGTTCATCCTCAGTGATTGGAAATAGTCGTGTAGTTGTTGTATATGGTTTAAACTTGTCCCTGAAGGCTATACCTTGTGTCTTTACCTTGAGTCGATCATTGAGTTGCTTGTAGATATCAAATTCAATAATGAGATCCATCCCTGGGATAATAAAGCCAAGTAATTTGGTCCTTAATTGTACACCTGGGAAGAATTCTATTGTGATAGGATTCTTTGTGATTACACTAGTTGTGAGGATTCCTTTAGAGGTTGTATTGAAATTCTAGAAAAATGTGGAATCCATTGCTCTTTTGGAAGGATAGTAGGGTTGAGAATTGATGCGGCTGCTCCTGTATCCATGAAAGTGATTGCATGGATAGGTCTATCCCATTTAGCTGGATAGATTGCAAGTTGGACATGAGGAGTCTCAATGCCTGAGATGACATTGACTTCCTTTTCCTTCAAATTAGATGACTGAAATAGAACGTCATTTAGTTGAGATTTAGGACCATGGGAAATAGGAGTCACTTCTGGTAGCACTTCAGTAGCCACTATATCATCCTTAATGGTGCAGATGCTAGTATGTTCTACTGCATTGGCCAAGAGCTGGGCAACTCTCTTCGTTTTCCTTGAGTATGGACAATCTCTGGTAAGGTGTGAGTTCTTCCAGCAAATGAAGCATATCTTTTGTTTTTTTCTTTTTGGATCGCCTATTTGAGGGGGTTCATCGTCTGGCAAATGGGGTTGTTCAGTTGAGGTAGATTTTTCTTTTCTTAGCTTAGCCATTCTTGCCTTTCGGGCTTGCCTGTGGCACTTACTTCTTCTTCTATTCCTTTGCTGGCGTTTGGTGAGCTGAGGTGGCTCATCAACATCTAAGATTGTACCACATTCTTCTGTGAGGTCAAGATGTGCAATACTGGATTCACGATATTCATCTAAAGATGAATTACTTGGTTCTTCAACAGCATCTGAATTGCTTTGTTGCTCAACGGCATCATAGAACTCTTCATTTCCTAACAACGTTTCCTCTATAAGGAGATTAGAATCTAGATTATCATCCTTATCTAGGTTGTAGAGTTGTGAAACTTCTTGATCAAAGTTGATCAAGTCGTTATCTAGGATGATCCTTTCATAGCGGACCCCACCATCATCAGGAAGATTGTGTTTAATCAGGTTGTGGTCTTCAGGTGACATATCATACTTGGATACCTCTAAGTCGACATATTGAATAGATGGACCCGGTCTAAGTAGACAAGGTCCCAAGATGGGGCTATGCAACTTGAGATTGGTATGACCTTGTTGTCTATCCTGTTATGAAGATCCATTTTCCTTTTTGATTTCCATAGCGCTGCTTCATTCTTCTTTTGGGCCACAACTGCATCTTTTCGATCCCAAACTTATTTGGCAATGTCAAACTTGTTCTCATCTGGTTTAGGGGTGAATGACAAAGGCATATATGAACGATCATTGAAAATGGAGAAAGGGTTATCTTGTCTCAGTATGGAGTGTGTCTCTGGAGACAAAGGAAATGAGGTAGGGAGAGGGACTAGGTTCACAGTTGATTCAATCCTACCATATTTCAATTCCAGGATTCGATCACTTATAAAAGTCCATCTCTTTACGTTGATGAACGAAGAACTGGAAGAGTGATGACCCTTGTGGGCATTTATCAAGCCGAATGAGTTTCAATCTTTGTTCAAGTGCTTTGATAAGCCCAACATTTTGGAACTTGAACAAAGATTGAAACTCATCCGGCTTGATAAATGTCCACAAGGGTCATCACTCTTCCAGTTCTTCGATCATCAACGTAAAGAGATGGACTTTTATAAGTGATCGAATCTTGGAACTGAAACATGGTAGGATTGAATCAGCTATGAACCCAGTCCCTCTCCCTACCTCATTTCCTTTGTCTCCAGAGACACACTCCATACTGATACAAGATAACCCTTTCTCCATTTTCAATTATCATTCACATATGTCTTTGTCATTCGCCCCTATACCAGATGAGAACAAGTTTGACGTTGCCAAATTTTTTTGGGATCGAAAAGACATAGCTACGGCCCAAAAGAAGACAAAAGTAGCGCTACGGCAATCAAAAAGGAAAATAGATCTTCATAATAGGACAAACACCAAAGTCGTACCCATCTCGAGTCACACAGCCCCATCTGGAGACCTTATCTACTTAGACCCGGGTCCATCTATTCAACATGTTGACTTAGAGTTATCCAAGTACGATATGTCACCTGAAGACCACAACCTGATTAAGCACGGTCTTCCTGATGATGGTGGGGTCCGCCATGAAAGGAGCATCCTAGATAACGACTTGATCAACTTTGTTCAAGAAGTTTCACAACTCTACAGCCTGGATAAGGATGATAATCTAGATTCTAATCTCCTTATAGAGGAAACTTTTTCAGGAAATGAAGAGTTCTATGATGTTGTTGAGCAACAAAGCAATTCAGATGTTGTTGAACAACAAAGTAATTCATCTTTAGATGAATATCATGAACCTAGTATTGCACATATTGACCTCACGGAAGAATGTGGTACAATCTTAGATGTTGATGAGCCACATCAGCTCACCAAACGCCAGCAAAGGAATAGAAGAAGAAGCAAATGCCACAGGCAAGCCCGAAAGGCAAGAATGGCTAAGCTAAGATAGGAAGAATCTACCTCAACTGAACGACCCCATCCGCCAGAGGATGAATCTCCCTCAAATAGGCGATCCAAAAAGAAAAAAGAAAGGATATGCTTCATTTGTTGGAAGAACTCACACCTTACCAGAGATTGTCCATACTCTAGGAAAGCAAAGAGAGTTGCCCAGCTCTTGGCCGATGCAATAGAACATACTAGCATCTGCACCATTAAGGATGATATAGTGGCTACTGATGAGCCACCAGAAGTGACTCCTATTTTCAATGGTCCTGAATCTCAACTAAATGATGTTCTACTTCAGACATCTGATTTGAAGGAAAAGGAAGTCAATGTCATCTCAGGCATTGAGACTCCTCATGTCCAACTTGCAATTTATACAGCCAAATGGGATAGACATATCCAGGTAATCGCTTTCATGGATACAGGAGCAGCTGCATCAATAATCAACCCTATTGTCCATCCAAAAGAGCAATGGATTCCACATTTTCAGAATTTCAATACAGCCTCTAAAGGAATCCTCACTACTAGGGTAATCACAAAGAATCATATCACAATAGAATTCTTCCCATGTGTACAATTCAGGACCAAGTTACTTGGCTCTATTATCCTAGGGACGGATCTCATTATTGGACTTGATATCTACAAGCAGCTCAATGATCGACTCAAAGTAAAGACACAAGGTATAGCCTTCAGGGACAAGTTTAAACCATATACAACAACTACAAGGCTATTTCCAATCACTGAGGATGAACAAGTCAAGAATATCAAGAGTCAGTTGGTGGAAGAATCATGTGCTAATTACCACAGAGAGTTCATGGAGAAGCATGATAAGCCTTTATGGTTAAATGAGGAATTCTTCACCAGACTCCCATTCAAGAGGAATGAAAACATCAACCCTACAAGAGCAAGCCACTCAGAGATGAACCCGGAACATCTATAGCTTGCTAAGAAGGAATATGACGAACTGTTGGAATACAGACTAATTGAGCCATCTGATTCTCAATGGTCATGTGAAGCTTTCTACGTCAACAAACGAGCTGAACAAGCAAGAGGTAAACTTTAATTGGTCATCAATTATCAAAGTCTTAACCACTTCCTTCTAGATGACAAATTCCCCATTCCAAATAAGTTGACCCTGTTTTCACATTTATCCAAATCCAAATACTTCTCTAAGTTTGATCTTAAATCAGGTTTCTGGCAATTGGGTATCCACCTAGAAGATAATTCCAAAACTAGTTTTTGCATACCTGACCACCACTACCAGTGGAAAGTTATGTCGTTTGGACTCAAACCGACCCTTTCTCTTTTCCAAAAGGCCATGATTAAGATTTTCCAGCCTATACTCCACACATCGCTAGTATACATTGATGATATCCTATTATTTAGTGACACAACGGAGGAACACATTGGCATTCTTCACGAATTCCATTTATTGGTGAAGCAATATGGCATCATGCTATCTGAGAAGAAAATGATTCTTGTGAAGGATGAAATAGACTTCTTAGGAATGCAATTCGCTCATGGAGCATATATCCCAGGGCCACACATTTGTGAGGAGTTGGTCAAATTCCCGGATACTAACTTCACAGTCAAACAACTCCAACAATTTCTTGGTGTAATAAATTATGTTTGAGATTTTATCCCAGATGTCTCTATGTATATTTCCCCACTTACAAAAATGTTAACAAAAAAGGCTCCAGCTTGGGGAAAAGACCAAGATGATGCACTCCGCAAAATCAAAGACATATCCAAGGAGGTCAAAACCCTCCATATTCCTTCTGATGGTTTCAAGATATTGCAGACTGATGCTAGTAATGAATACTGGAGTGTTATCCTTTTAGAAGAAAAAGATAGCCAGCGCAAAATATGTGGATATGCCAGTGGAAATTGTAAGGATGCAGAACAACATTATCATTCCACGTTCAAAGAGATTCCTGCTATCAAAAATGGAATTAAGAAGTTTAAATTCTTCTTAATCCATATAGAATTTCTAATTGAAATGGATATGAGAGCTTTCCCAAAGATGATTCAAATAAATCCAAAGATCATCCCGAACCCCCAGATCCTTCGATGGGCACAATGGTTCTCTCCTTACAAATTCCAAGTGAAGTATCTCAAAGGGAAAGACAATATCATGGAAGATTTCTTGTCAAGGCCTGAGACTTTTTCAACATAGATTAGAGAAAAAAATAAGAGTTATAGCTTAGAGTCTTAAGAGTTTTTCTTAGAAAATCTCTTTAGGTTTACTACACTTTTGTATATTTTCAGTTATGAATAAAAAGATTGTTGGCTAAACCTCTCTCTTGTTCTTCTCTCTTGAGGGGGATGGAAAGTTCAGTCCGGTAGGTAGTTGAAAGAACGGGGTAAGAGAAAACACTCGATAAGTATGTTTGTTTGTTATCTTAATGGTTTCAATATCCGACAAGTTTGATTGTAAATGATTTCAATGGCTTTCTGAGTTTATCAAAATCATCTTGACACAACTACATAGTAAGTTTACCATTTCATTGCTTGTTGTAATTACAATAGCCTTCTGTAAATAATTAAGTACGTAAGACGGTAACGGTAGAATAGAACATGTTCCCAGACTGTTGAAGGGCGCTATAGGCTAGGAGAGCCGCGAAAAGCCCATATTTTGTCAGGAAAATTTGTATTATCTACTGTACAGTTTACTGCTTAAAAGTAAGGTAGCTATTGTGGTTGGAATCTCGCGGAGTTTTGGATGGCTTTGTAGCCTAAAACTTGTGATAATTGTATCTTGAGGATGTTGCATGGCATGCCGCCTATATGGAAGTGAATGCCTAAAGTTTACATAGAAAACTATTGAGTTGCGAGCTAGTCATGAATATTTTTCGGTGTCATTTGACGTCTCAAGCTTGACATGAATATTGCACCGTGTGTTGCTTCTCGTGCCCACGGCCTATCTACTCCCCTATTTGGTGTGTATATATATATATATATATATATATATATATCACTACACATATCTATTTAAGGCATAATTTTACAGCCTTTAGATGTACTTTTTTTATATTACTACTTATAACATTTTAATTACAAGTATTAACAGATTAGTTTTAATCTATAATTTAATTTATTTTATTTTATTGATTAGATATTATTTTTATAATTACATTATAATTAATAAGTAAGAAAAATAACATTTATATTAGAGAATCAATTGTCATTATCTCACACCATTTTAGGGGTCTTTTTTCAGTTTTCACGCGGGAGACCCCCACCCACACCCCCACCTTCCTCTTTTACCCACACTGATAACGTTCAAATATACTTCTTGAAAAGAAATATAAATGATCGTATTCAATATATTTACCCAACTATGAGTCGGGGTCGATCCCACAGAGAATATGGAAGAATATTGTCAATAGCAAATATTTAACTCGATAGTCGTTATATAAAAATGGGGGGATTTAAATTGAAATAAAATAAAAACAATAAAAAGTTAGCTTTGAACTAAATATTTATTTATATTCAGATTATTAAAAGTAACTAGGAATGTGTTCCCCATAAGCTCATAACGCAGTAATCCTAATAATAGTAATCCTTTTTTAGTGTATTACATGCAAAGTGATAAGTTAGGTATCTCTAAATCCTTGATCTGGCATCTAGAGAATTTCACCCCGCACCTTGATCCGGCTACGTGTGTATAATTTACTAACCCTTACTTTTACCTCATATTAGACATCATAATTGATGTTTGGCTTAGTTATTACTTCGCACCAATCGACACTAGACTATTAGATAGTATCACACTAAATCTATGTTGATAATTCTTTCTTGTTGATTACCTCCTTGGTCCGGCAAGTAACAACAAGGCGAGTTCTAACGTTGGCCACCGTTAAAAAGACTTCTAGAAGAAAGAATTATCAATGCATGCTTCAACAATATTCACGAATTACTTAGTTATTATTCATACTTTGTTAATCGCTTATGGTTCCCACAACCCTAGTTATAAAAGTTAGCTACTCATTATCTCAAAAACATAATCAAAATTCATTAAAATAAATATGTTTGTGTTAATCATAAAAAGTTAAGAACAATAGCTAGACTATCTTTTATTAATCACGAATACAAATAAATAATAAAGGAGAAGAAAGAATAAATCACAATTCTCTGGCCTCCACGGCGGCTCTTCCAAAGTTCCTAAGCTAGAAGAAAATTTATATTGTGTCTTGTATCTTGATTCTTGGCTTTTTTCAAATAATTATTTCAATGCGCTATTTATAGATGTAGGAAACCCTAAATAAAATAATTGATTCCAAAAAAATTAGAAAATCAAAACCCGGAAGGAATTGATTTCCGTAACTTATTTGCTGCTTCTGGAATATTTTGTTGTCGCCGCCTTCCAAATAATTAGATAGCTTTGCTGCTGACACGTGGCAGTCATAAGCCTAATTCAAATTGAATTGGCATTCATCTTTGCACCATATATAGAAATATATTATTTTAATAAATTTAATCCATTAAATTGTCTGCTTGATTTCCTTCTTCAACCTTCCATCTTTAATTCGTTTTAGCTTCAAACTTCTTCATTTTTCCACCAATTTAATCCTTCAAATAAAATATACCATTTAACACAATTCATAAAATTCATGCTCAAAAAGGACAAATATAAATAATAAATGTGAGGAAATAATGATTAAAAAATATGTATTTTTAGCCTCACATCAACACCCACACTTAAACTTTTCTTCGTCCTCGAGCAAACATTAAAAGTCATCCCAAAAAATCATACTAGCAATGTCATTACTTTGGTTAATACAATCAATTAGGCCATATACCAATTTTAAAATATCAAGTACACTTCTCAATCATTATGCAAGACATCCAAATAAACAACAAACCTCTAACATCCTTACCTCAAAAAAGGACTTTGAACTCATCAAATATAAGTTTGTTCACCTACTCTCATCAAAGAAAGATAATAAAATCACCTATCTATTATGAAACAAGTGCCCTCACGAGAAGAAATAGTTCACACACTCAAATCAAAAGCTTGAATATAAATTAAGGACTTAGCATCAAAGAACACTCTCACACTCAGAATGAAAATTCACATGCATGCAGAAAGAACCATAGGCTTACCCATTATGTACATCTCCACTAATTAAGCATGCTTGAATAGAATCAAATAGGACTTTAACAGGTTGTAATGTAGGCTAGGGTACGGGTAGGAAAACTATATAATAGTAACTTACACTTCCTTAAGCACTTTGCAATTTTAGACTTCATCACCCATTATTTTCTTCTCTTTATTTTCAGCCCTCTCTTCAACAATTATTTCACAAGTAATTCTCATCATCTCAAGAATGCTTCAATCATTTTTTTTATTTTTTATTTTTAGTTTTCCTTGATAATAGCCACCCTCAACTTACGTATTTTACATGCGTTAAGGTGCACAATGTCCTTGGAAGGACCGGGGCCATCATCAAGGTAACTTCTTTTTATTCATGTCACATTCTCTTCTTCTTTTTTTTCTTATCACATTCTTTCAAAGAGGGCTTTTAAGCCTTTTGTAGCTATCATTGATTACCTTTTCACTTAACCATCCCTTTTTCTCAGAATTGATAATTAGAACAATTCTATGTTATAATAATCAAGGAAGCAAGGTGAAAAAACTAGGGATTCAACAAAATAAAATAGGGCAAAATATGGCTACCAAAAAAAAGCTACAGGCTCAAAAAGGCTAACTAGTGATAAAATATCTGAAAAGGCTAAAATTTACCAGACAAATCAAAGAAAGCCTATTATCATCTCCTAAACAAAACAACACTTTTTATTTTACTTCAATAACATGCAAGGCAAGTTCTAGACTAAGATGCAAAACATGGAATAAACAAAATTTCACCACACATGGCACAAATATCAATCAAGATGGATCAATTCCACTTCTAAGAGAGACATGATCATAACAGACTAAAAAATAAAATAAGTTATATACAAAGTCATAACCATGAGCTTAGATGTCAAAAAGTTTACAATTTCACTAGCAATCAAGCATTCACAAGAAAGTACTACTCAAATTTAGGCCCAAATAGTAAGAACCACATAACTCAAAAGGGTCTTTTCTTTTCTCTCCAAAAAAATAAAAATAAAAATAAAATTTAAAAATAAAATGTATTCCTAAAAAAAAATAAAAGATATTCGGTTCAAAGGGTCTATCCTCAAGAAAAGAACCGAAAACAAAAGCCAAAAAACCCATCCTAAAAAAAAACTCAATAAAACGGTAAAAACTAAGAATTCATTCCTCCACCCCACACTTAAAAAGATGTTATGTCCCCAAAGCATTAAATAAAATTTAAAATAAGGGTTAGGAAAACTCTCTGAGGCCTTTAGGCCTACCTAGTAGCATGTTCTTTTAATTTTCATCAAGGGTCGTCACCCACACTTAAGCTAAAACATGCTCCTTTTTTTTCTTTTTTCTTTTTTTTTTTGGTACTCAGACTTCCCCTAATCTGCAAAAATAAGAAAAGAAGAAAAGTGATACTAATAAAATAAAAATAAAATAAAATAAGAAGTTACACTACTAATTGGGTTGCCTCCCAATAAGCGCTTAATTTAACGTCGTGGCACGACACCATCAATTTTACTATTTTTCCTTCTACTTTGAAGATATGAATTGCACCCCTAATTTTACATCAATTTTTCTATTACGCTCAAGGGGTGGTGGTACAAAAATAAAGGTCCCAAGCAATAGATATCGCATTATGCACTTCTTGGATCCTAAGTGAGGAATGTAATTCTCCGATATTGGAACAATAAATTCAAGAATATAGACACAATTTTCCTCCCCCATACATTCTTCTATAAGCTCAGATGGCTCGATTAATTTCTCATCATCTAAACATAATGTGGAAAAATGATTGGAATGAGGTCTAGTGCGCCCTAACATATGAATTGTATTATTATTTACACCCTCATATTTACACATACTAGAGTTTTTAAAAATAATAATATCTACTTCATTACATAACTCTAGTCTACTCTTCTCAACAATGACAACATCAATAAAAGTATGATCAAGCAATTGGCCCTCAACTTTTAGCTCTTCAAGTTGACTTATAAATATTTTTTCTTCCTCATACAT
Source organism: Solanum stenotomum (assembly GCF_019186545.1). Classification (NCBI taxonomy): domain Eukaryota; kingdom Viridiplantae; phylum Streptophyta; class Magnoliopsida; order Solanales; family Solanaceae; genus Solanum; species Solanum stenotomum. Next base: position 26,346,014 of record NC_064287.1, read on the forward strand.
ATTAAATTGTTGGGTGTCATATGATTTAATCTTTGCACTCAACTCACAATCTAAATAATAGAGATCAAATTCAAATTTATATTCACCACTGCGCTTACATATTGATTTATAGCAAAGTATTAACGAATCCTCTATGTCCCCATACAACTTATCTTGTTGAGAAAAAATTAACCTATAAGAATCCATAATGTCAAACGTGTAAGAATTGCAAGAACACTTATCACTACATACTTTTTCAGATGACATCTCAAGAAGAGTAAAAGAAATATGATAATAATAAAAAAACAAATTTAAAACTAATCCTAAGAAACAAAAAAGGATTACAAGTCAAAATAAATACTAAAGACAATTTCTAAGCCACATTCCCCGGCAACGGCGCCATTCTTGATAACGTTCAAATATACTTTTTGAAAAGAAATAGAGAAAATGGTCTAAAAACCCCCCAACCTATACCCGAAATCCCAACTACACACTCCAACTTCACGGGTGTCCTATTACCCCCCTGAACTTCATATTTCCCTATTTTCTACACACTTAAACGCTAACCTGTCATAGGATGTGTTCTCACCTCCTCTAGGCGCGTTAGAAGTGAATTTTGACGAAAATTTCCTATTTCTCCAACACTCATCTTCCCCACCCTTCAATAAACCATTGTTTCTTCTTCCCCACAATTAACCCTTGTTCCTTTAAGAAAAAAATCACGATTTTCTATCAAATATAAGTAGGGTTTAGTTGTTTATGTTCATTTCTACTTCAAATCTTGAATTTAGGGTTTGTAATTTACTCTAATTTCTTATTTAGGTCTCTAATTTGAATTTTGAATTTTCTCGAAATTCATCAAAAATGGCAAATGAAAACTTGAATAAGCTTTGTATGGATAAATCAAACCCAAAATTAGCTGATAACTACGAAATCAAGTTTAAAATACACAGCAAAATCCATTGATCATCAACAGAAATGGGGACCCGGCGCGTGCAATCACGTGGACTATCTGTTTGGTTTATGTGTTGAGGTCACATTTAAGTGTGTAGAAAATAAAGAAATATGAAGTTCAGGGGGGGTAATAGGACATTCGTGAAGTTGGAGTGTGTAGTTGAGATTTCGGGTATAGGTTGGGGGGGGAGGGTTAGACCATTTTATAAACGATCGTATGCAATATATTTACCCAACTATGAGTCGGGATCGATCCTACCGAGAATATGGAAGAATATTGTCAATAGCAAAAATTTAACTCGATAGTTGTTATATAAAAATGGGGGGATTTAAAATGAAATAAAATAAAAATAATAAAAAGATAGCTTTTTATATTCAGATTATTAAAAGTAACTAGGAATGTGTTCCCCATAAGCTCATAACGCAATAATCATAATAATAGTAATCCTTTTCTAGTGGATTACATGCAAAGTGATAAGTTAGATATCTCTAAATCCTTGGTTCGGCATCTAGAAAATTTTACCCCGCACCTTGGTCCGGCTACGTGTGTATAATTTATTAACTCTTACTTTTACCTCATATTAGACATCATAATTGATGTTTGGCTTAGTTATTACTTCGCACCAATCGACACTAGACTATTAGGTAGTAGCACACTAAATCTATGTTGATAATTCTTTTCTTGTTGATTACCTCCTTGGTCCGGCAAGTAGCAACAAGGCGAATTCTAACGTTGGCCACCGTTAAAAAGACTTCTAGACGAAAGAATTATCAATGCATGCTTCAACACTATTAACGAATTACTTAGTTATTATTCATACTTTGTTAATCGCTTATGGTTCCCACAACCCTAGTTATAAAAGTTAGCTACTCATTATCTCAAAAACACAATCAAAATTCATTAAAATAAATATGCTTGTGTTAATCATAAAAAGTTAAGAACAATAGATAGACTATCTTTTATTAATCACGAATACAAATAAATAATAAAGGAGAAGAAAAAATAAACCACAATTCTCTGGCCTCCACGGCGGCTCTTCCAAAGTTTCTAAGCTAGAAGAAAATTTATATTGTGTCTTGTATCTTGAACCTTGGCTTTTTTCAAATAATTATTTTTATGCTCTATTTATAGATGTAGAAAATCCTAAACAAAATAATTGATTCCAAACAAATTAGAAAATCAAAACCCGGAAGGAATTGATTTCCGTAACTTATTTGTTGTTTCTGGAATATTTTGTTGCCGCTGCCTTCCAAATAATTAGATGGCCGTCGCTGCTGACACGTGGCAGTCATAAGCGTAATTCAAATTGAATTTGCGTTCATCTTTGTTCCATATATAGAAATATATTATTTTAATAAATTTAATCCATTAAGCTGTCTGCTTGATTTCCTTCTTCAACCTTCCATATTTAATTCGTTTTAGCTCTAATTTCTTTATTTTTCCACCAATTTAATCCTACAAATAAAATATACCATTTAACACAATTCATAAAATTCATGCTCAAAAAGGATAAATATAAATAATAAATGTGAGGAAATAATGATTAAAAAATATGTATTTTTAGCCTCACATCACACATGCAAACCCCACACCCCCACGTTCCTCTTTTACAGAGAACTAACTTTTTCTCTCTCACCATCTTCAACGTTCGTGTGCTTCATTCAAAATGAAAATCATCAGAACTCTTCCACATGTATATGATTCAATGATGGGAGGAGATCTACACACGAAGAATGTGGAGAAAGCAATTGATAAACTTGCACAATTATACCACTATTTTTAGCTAGCACGGGATTTTATGATAAAAGGTTTGACCTCTATTTCAATAAACGACCTGCATATGTTGACACGCCTCAATCCAAGCTCAAAGTTGTAATTATAAAGAATGTGTTAAACTATGTTGTGGTTTTACCTGTAGATCTTATGATTTTCATGTTTCATTACAGACTTAAAATAAAGGTAAGATCTCATTTTATATTTTTGTCAATTTTTTCTTTTACCTGTGAACAACATGTATTTTGCCTACCTGTGTATCTCATCATCAGGCAAGCGTAAGTAGAAAGATGTCAAGAAAGGATACTAGAAACCGTCACCCATTGAATCCTTTTAGTTTCCTTTTGAAAACACTCAGTCTGGTATTTATTTACGTCTTCTTTGGATCATGATTTATTAGTATTACATGACAAACCTTTTGTTTTCAGCAAGTTGAGCGGATGATTGCTGATGTTGACAAGGATGGTAGTGGTGAAATTGATTTTGATGAATTTCCAATGGGATATCAGTTTGATATCAAATGTATATCAATCGGGTATTAAATTAACTAGTTTTAAGCCGACTAATTTAGTTGAAATCTTAATTACATGTTGTTCTTTCAATTTTTTCAATTGGATATCAGTTAAATAGCAAATGTATACCAATTTGGTACAACATCAACTAGTTTGAGGTTGGCTATTTCGGTTCAAATCTCAATTACGTGTTGTTTTTTCAATTTTTCCAATGGGATATCAGTTCATACCAAATGTATGCAAATTGAATACAACATTAACTAGTTTTAGGTTGACTATTTCGGTTAAAATCTCAATTACATGTTTTTTTCAATTTTATCACTTGGACATCAGTTGGATACCAAATGTATACTAATTTCATACTAAGATTTGACTTAATTTTTTCAGTCGATATCAATAGCATACCAGCATTACCTAGTTTTTTACTATACATATAAAAACACTAAATACACAAATGATTAATTAGTACTCATAATAAATGCTCGGAATGTATAAATCATTTTAAAGACATAAAGTCACCATTGAAGTTGTCTCGAATTTTCAAAAAGACACCTTAACTTAACAACTGTCCTATTACCCCACTAAAGTTTTTAATATCTTTGTAAAAGGGTCAATTTGACCCATTTCCTCACCTGGGTTGTAAACACGCACAACAGGCACGTGAAGCAGTGTATTCACTGCGAATAACCAATTTACAAGTGACACATGTCACTTGTTTTTTTATTAATTAATTATTTTCTTCCTTTTCATCATCTTCCCCCAAAAGAAAGCTCAAAAAAGAGCCATTGCTGCCTCTCTTGACGGATGATTCCATCATCAACTTTGGTACTCTATTTTACGAATTCATCATCTTTCCCATGCGCAAAAAGTTAAGAGTTTGTTTTCTCTTTTAATTTTCGATAGAAAAGGTTAATTGGAAGTTTTTCAAGGTTTAATATCTTCTTAGTTTCATTTAGTTTTGAGTAATGAAGATATTTTTGTGATTAGGTTTTGAAGGAAAATGTCAAATGCAGTGTTTGAAATTAAGAAAGCTAAGAAATCAGCACAATATTTGAAATCACCACAATCGTTTGGATTGGGAGACAAAGAGACTCTGGAAAGCTGAGAAATAACAAAAGATGAAGACTTTTATTTTTGAAATGAATCGGGTTGTAGCGTGGGCATCACGAGCGTTGTTCCAGGTGAGGAAATGGGTCAAAATGATCCTTTTACAAAGATATTAAAAGCTTTAATGGGGTAATAGGACGGTTGCAAAGTTAAGGTGTCTTTTTGAAAATTCGGGACAACTTCAATGGTGACTTTATGTCTTTTCTCGACAAAATATGAGTTTGTCACAATAAAATAACCTAATCAAAATAAAAATAAATCATATTTTTTTCAATAGGGTAATTTGAACATGTCTTCCTGTTGTGTCCCTCCCGACGACATGTACTCCGTGTAAGCTTAGACCTCTTGAATTTCAAATCAACAAACCCTTTTAAGCGTTCAAGTTGTGGTCTCCCTACAGTCTTTCTGAACCAGGCGGCAATAATTTATGCTCCGACACTTTTTGAATTGCATATTTTCATGTTCCATCATAAAATATTGTGCCGGTATTATAGGATACAAAAGTACAAATAACTTTTATACATATGTTATATCAGTATACAAATTTCATACCATTTTTATGCATACTTTCTATACCTATTTCATGTCAAAAGTAAAAACTGATCCATACAAGATTCATGCCAAAAAGAAAACAAAACCATACAATTTATAACTAGTAATTGTTTTTTATTAAATAAATAGTATACCAATTTTCATCCCGGTACTATGCACAATTTCATACCAATATATATAATGCCAAAAATAAAAATTGAATCATACCAGATTTGTGCCATAAAAACTATAAATTTCTATACAAATTTGATTTTACTATTATATCAATTTCATGAAAAACTTACGTCAATTTTTACACCAGATTCATACCAAAAAATCAATAATTTTTCATACAAAGAATGAACAAATTAAGTTGTAGACATTTTTAATCAGTATTCATTCACAAATTAGTAGTATACAAATTATCAGTTGGTATACATGTCTGGTATTTGTAATATACAAATTTCAAAAAATAATTATCTAATTATTTTAACCAGAAACAGACCAAAAAATAAAATATGGATCAGACAAATAATGAACAAATTCAATGTTCATACTAAAATATAACATTATACATTTAAAAAACACCAGAATTAAAATTATTATACACAACAAAAAATATGAAATCAGTATACAATTTTCATGCACACTTTTCATACACTTTCACGCTAAAATTATAACTATTCATCACATAAGCCGTCACTTTTTCACAGAAGATTCATGCCAATATAATACCAAATAACTACTAATTCTAACTATTAATTATCATTTATTAGATAATGAGTATACGAAACTCATTCCAATATAATGTCAACATCGTACCAACATGGTATAACCAGTATACCAATTTCAAATAAATTTTATGTAATTTTTTGAACCAGAAACATACAAAAAAAAAAGAATGTTCATACCAAAATCTATACTATCTTCAAACAAATTTTATGTAATTTCAAAAAATAATTGTTCATTCAAAAACGTCATAATTAAAACTATTATACACAAACAAAATCTGAATATATTCTTTTTGCAGTATCATTGTTCTTATTTTTTTATTACGTTTGGTTAGTATACCAATACAAATAAAAAATCGCAAAGAACACTAACCTGAAGAATCTCATCAACCACCATGCTAGAGATGGTAGTAGATTATTGAATAAAAATGAATAGAAATTAGTTGAGAGTGACGACTAACTAGAGAAAAAATTGAGAAGAGAGAGAAATGTTCGGGAAAAAAAAGAAATATGTTTTGAACGAATTTTAACTGCTTTGAGTTAAATAAGGAAAACAAATATTTCTTTTTTTATGAATCTCCTATTTTTATGTCACCTATTAATTATCATTAATGAATTCAAATTATTTATTACTAATATATTCGTTTTTATCTTATTTATTTTGCACACTAATTAATTTTTATTGTTATTTTAAATTATATTTTTATTTTACTAAAATGTTACAACCTGCAATTTTTTATTGTTATAGCTTGAAAGATAAAGAATAATGTCATAACTTATAATTATTAATCATATATATGTCAATTATAAGATTTTCACATATATACACTAGCTTTTATGTGTGTCATACGTGTATTTTGTGTGTTACATGTGTATTTTGTGCGGCACGCGTGTATTTTGTGTGGCACGCGTGCACTCCATGTGTCACACATGCATTTTGTGCGCTACACGTGCATTTTTAGATGTGATACACATGTACATCACTAAATTAGTAAGCTAAAAAGTGTGAAGGAATATATTATTGTTTGTCCCACAAAATATATTTTTAAGTGGTCCTGGACAGGTAATGAAGTGTGTCACCCCTAAGTCCAAACAAAGGTACACCTTTTTAAGAAAGATGAAGCATGTATCCAGTTCTATTAACCATACACGAGAGGTATACATTAATATTAAGTCCAACCAAATCAGAAAGAGCATGTATTATATGAGATTTAAGAATGTTCTGATGAATGTACTCCTAGTCAATTAGATTCATCATCATCGGATTACCCTTATAACTACTTCAAAGTATTGAGTAACGGGGATTATGTATCAAGTACAATATCCATGTTTTATCCATTCATTCTCCCAAAATGCAACAATCGAATGCTTGACCCAGCTTTCAAGTTTGGCCAAATGATTTTAAGTTGATTCTTTAAATTTGGATTTTGCTCCATCTTTGCAAAGCATAACAAATTACAACTTAATTGACTATTATATTTTCAACCCTTTAATAAAAGTGTTTAAGTTTTGTATATAGTCGATGTATAAAATATTTTACACCATCAGGTACATTAAAGGACAATAATATAAGTTCAAAATTAATATTTATGAAAAGAAAATTTTAAAAAATCAAAGTCAGTTATACTTTAATCAGATTTACTATTAAGTAATATTGACGTAAATCAAATATGTGTCCCCTGAAATTGTTAATTAAAATTTTATATATGATAAGTCTTTTTTACTTTGTTATCATTATTAAAGGTTTCTTTGTTTAGCTTTATATGTCACAGTTATTAGTTGTTAGTTGGTTAGAGTCAGTTTCAGGTTAGTTAGAAGTCATTTAAGTGGTAACATAATTAGAATTAAATTATTTAGATTGTTTCTTCTTTCATATCTCTCTCTCTCTCTCTCTCTATATATATATATATATATATATATTATTTGCATTGATTTGTACAACAAGCTAAGTTTGTCTTTAGAACTAAAGCCCAATCTGCCGTTGGGCAGGGACAGATTTAGGAAGAGGGAAAGGGAGTCACGTGACACTGCTTCGTTGGAAAAATTTACTGAATAGATATATACAATTATGAAACAGAAGAAAATAAAGCCTATATATAATATAGGTGACACTCCTTCAACAAGAGATGCGTGTAGCTTAGTTGGTTTTGGCTGAAATTTCATAGATCAAGTTGCGTGTTCAAGCCTCCACAACCTCATTTTTATAAGTTTTTTCTTTAACCTTCTTTGTTTAGTAATTATTTGGTGTTTTGTATAAATAAATATTTAGTATTATTAATGAAATTATTTTGAATACATTTCACAAAAAAGAAAACTCATTGAAAAGAATTATAATATAATTTTATTTTATTTTTTTAGAAAAGATATAATCATATACCTGACCGGTGTTTTATAACTTATATAAACAAAATTACTATGATATTATATTATTTTATTAATTTTTCTCATTCTAAAAGGTGACACCGCTCACAAAAAAGCCATGTGTACGCCACTGCCTTGGGTACTTTAATATTCACTTGCCTCATGGCAATGACTAGGCCATCATCAAGTACAAAAGTCATGGCATTCTCCAATTAAATAATAGTCCACCATCACCCATAATACTTTTATTGAAGAGAGGAGGTCAGCTCTGATAAGTTACGTTGGTGGTGAAATCATGGGATCTTGAACACAAATAACACTAGTAAAACAACATCTTACACCCTATTCAATCCTTTTATACATGTTCAATAATATAATTAGGTTGTTGCTTTGCAACTAAAATTATTCTTTCCTTAATACAAGTTTTATTAGCTTCTTCGAGTTATTATATTTATATCGTGTCCATAAATATCTTAACCTATTTCACTAGTTGGCCCATCTCATACAATTATTTGTCATTCATCAAACTATACTATATATACACTTCTCACCAATCAACATTATTCATTTATACATTTCTTTATTCTAACAAACCATTGACTTAGACAAAGATAATAAATTTCCATATTCATTTTTTTTTACATATTTAATATTATAAGATGGCCTAAGTGGATAGCACTAACTAAAATTAGTAGGTATTTTGCCAACATTTGGTAGATGCTGAAAAAGATATACTATTTGAAAGTTGAGCAGTTGCTGATTTGGTATTTGCTTCATAATATGGGCCAGAATATATGTTAAATCCACAACAATTGAGTCAGCGTATAATGGGCTATATTCTATGGGATAGCGTTTGCACACTAGTGGATTCTATTGTTTGTATGCCCTTTTTATAAGAGTCGTATATGATTATGAAAGCGTAAGTATTATTGATACAATATGTGGTATTTATACTTGTACAAGTATAGAATATAAAGGAGTTTGTTGAACATAAGAGACCCAAAAAGAAAAGGAACTAACTACGTATATAACTCAAACATACTAACGTACTAAGACTTTGCATCCTTATCCTTATTATCCCCCCTCAACATTGACTCAATTTGCTTGAGACCAATGTTGCTAACAAGGTGGACAAAGGACCTTTTGGAAGTGCTTTAGTTAACGCATCTGCTAGTTGAGCACCAGTTGGAATGTAATGAACTAAAAATTTTCCACTTTCCACTTGGTCACGGACAAAATGAAAGTCAATTCCGACATGTTTCATTCGATTGTGGAAGAGTGGTTTACGGTACAGGTAAGTGACACCAATGTTATCGCAAAAAACCTTAGGAGGACAAGGCAGCTTGACCCTAAGTTCTTGCAGCAGGTTGATTAGCCAATTTAGTTCTACTACAACACTTGCTACAACCCTGTTTTCCGCTTCTGTTGAAGATTTGGCAACAATGTGTTGCTTGTTGGAGCACCAACTAATTGATTCTTTCTAAGAAAAATAACATAGGCTGAAGTGGAGTGTCTAGTGTCAAGAATACCACCCCAATCTGCATTTGAGTAGGCGATTAACTGAGAAGAATTACCATGTTTAAAGTGAAGTCCATAGGTTATGGTTCCTTTCAGATAATGAAGAAGCCTCTTTGTTGCTTGTCAATGCTTAGTTGATGGAGAGTGTTGGAATTGAGGGAGCTTGTTTACTACAAAGCATATATCAGGTCGTGTGAAGGTGAGGTATTGCAATGAGCCAATGAACTGCTTATTAAGTGTAGCGTCTGCTGAAGGAGAACCATCATCCAAGGATAAAATTTCACTTGTGGACAGAGGAGTGCTCACACTGTTTGCGTCCAGCATATTGAACTTGTTGAGTATGTCCTCAATGAAGCCACTTTGTGTGAGAGTCAATCCATGATCATTTTGTATAACTTCAACACCTAGAAAAAAATTGTAAAGGATCAAGATCCTTGATCGAAAAGCTATCACCCAATAACTTAATTGTTGCATGGACTTGCGAGTTATTAGAGCCTGTAACAACAATATCATCAACATAGATCATAACAATAATGAGAGAATTAGGAGACCATTTTATGAATAAAGAATCATCAGATTTGGAACGAGCAAAGCCACATGATAAGAAAAACTTCTTTATTTCAATATACAATACTCGTGGTCTCTAGCAAAGTCTGTAGATAGATATGTGTAGTTTACACACGTGATTGGGAAATCGGGAATCTACAAATCCAGGTGGTTGTTGCATGAACACAATATCATGTAGAGTACCCTGCAAAAAGGCATTGTCTATGTCAAGTTGACGTAATGGCCATTTAAGAGACACATGTAGGGACAAGTTATATAAGGTGAATAGTTGTGGTTTTAATAACTGGACTAAAGGTGGAATGGAAGTCGATTCCAGGATGCTGATGAAATCCTTTTGTCACTAATCTGGCTTTATAACGCTCTATGCATCCATGAGGCTTGTGTTTGACACGAAACACCCATTTACACCCAACTACGTTTTGAGAGGGACTAAATGGAACCAATGACCAAATTTTATTTTTAAGTAAGGCTATGTGTTCTTCTATCATAGCAACCTGCCATTCAGGATATATGGATGTTTGACTGTAGATATTTGGGGTATGCGGAAGGTGTTTTACGGTGAAGGTTGCAAGGTAGTCAAAAATCACTTTGGGTGAAAATATTATTTTGAGACCTAGTGGCCATTCAATTTGATGGTGTTTCAGGAGTTGGTTCTGGAGATGCATATGGACTGGTACTTTGAGAAGGTGAAAAAGACAAAGAGTGTGCAGGAGGACTTACAGTAGAGCCGATTGGTACGTCATCCTAATGGCCTTAAGTGTGCGATCCATGAGTAGACATGGAGTTGACCAAATCAGTAGTAACATGAATTGAAATTGGGTTTGCAACAACAGGAGGTGAAGGAGATTGTGAGGAAAAAGAAGGACTAGAGGGATCATCTAGACACAACCATTTTTTCATGTGCGAGATTTGTGGACGAGAGAACTGAGGATAGTTGGTTGTGAATGGAAAAATATCTTCAATGAATACGACATGCCTGGAGATATAGACTTTTAAAGTGGCAAGGTCTAGGCAAGCATAATTGTTTGTGGCAGCAGAATATCCCATGAATACACAAGGATTGGACTTGGGATCAAGTTTGATTGACGTGTAGGGCTTTAACCATGAATAACAAAAACAACCAAATACCCGTAGTTTAAGAGGGTTTGGGGTTCTGTTAAAGAAACACTGAAATGGAGATTTAAGACCAAGAAGTGGTCTTGGCAGCCTGTTAATGAGGTAGACTGTAGATTGGAACGCGGGGGACCAACATTTAAGAGGGACAAAAGCATGGTGAAGAAGATTTAAAGTGGTGTCCACAACGTGGGGATGTTTTCTTTCGGGAGTGCCAACTAGTTGTGGAGTGTATGGAGGACTTATGAGGTGTTGGATCCCAAAGTTCAAGAGAGTGGATTTAAGGCCAATGTATTTACTTCCCCCATTAGTGTACAACGTTTTAATTCTCAATTTAAATTGGTTTTGAACCATTAGAACATAATTAGTGAAAATTTCCTTAACGCCTGATTTGGATTTGAGAGGAAACAACCAAGTATATTTCGTGAAATGATCAACAAAAATAGCGTAGAATCTGAAATTATCAAGAGATAGTTGGAGAGGGACCCCATACATCTGAGTAAACTACATCAAAATGCTTACCAAATGGTTGACGATGACTCTTATTGCGTAAACATGAATTACAGAATGTAAAAACTCGAAATGGTTCACTGGTAGATTGAAAGACGAGACACAAGCTTTGGTAATACGAGGTTGAGGATGGCAAAGACGAGCATGTCATAGATACAATGATGGAGATGTTAATGCAACAAAATGTGCTTGAGGACGAGGTGTGACTGATTTGGTCATGTACGCAGGCCACTCATAGAGATCACCACTATTGTTGCCTTGAAGAAGACATGCTCGCGTGCTCAAATCCTTCACAACAAAAGAATTAGAAAAAAAATTCAATGGAAGTTAGATTTTGCCAATAAAATAGAGCAACATAAATCAACTTTTTTTTAAAAAAATATGGAGAACAAAGAACATTTTTTAAAAGAAAGTCCGTTGTAAGATTAGGAGAAGATAAAGTAGTGTTACCAGTATAAGTGATAGGAATTCTTTTACCATCACCAATAATTATCACATCCCTTCCAGAGAACTCTGTTGGAGTTTGGAGAGAGTGAGAGTTGTTTGTAATATGATGAGAGGCTCCAGAATCCACAACCAAAGAGCTTGGGGAATTAGAAGCATAAGAGTGACGATTGACAAAATTAGCATACGTTTCAGTAGCACTGTGTGATTTGGACCTAAAGACCTTAGCAATGTGACCGAACTTATCACTAAGTTGACATTGGACCTGTTGATTGTTGCTTTTGGTGGTATTCTGCTGGGTGAATGAATTGTTATTTGGGGCAAAAGATTGATTACGAAAGTTGTAAGAACCTGATGGAGTAGTGTTCCTATGATTGGAAGAGTAAGGCAGTCTATTTTTGGGACCATTGTTGGTGGAATGTTGATGAAGTTGAGCAGTGATCATGGGAGTGTTGACTTTAGGTTCTGAATGTTTGATGAACATCTCTTGTGCAAGGAGTTTATCAAAGAGTCCTTCGAATGTGATAGGATTATCGCGAGCTCTTATTGTTGCAGATAACTTCTTGTACTCAGAACCTAGACCACTCAGGACCTTAATGACAAGTTCCTCGTTGTTAATGGGTGAACCACTGCAGGCTAAATTATTTGCAATGGAGTTCATTTCTCTCATATAATCATTGATTGGACATGCGTCTCGTTTGACATTCGACAGAGTATCACCCAAACTGAGAATTCTTGAGTGCGATTTGCTCGCTTAAGTTTTTTGGAGAATATCCCAAGCTTCTTTGGTAGTGGAAGCATGGCAATGAGGGAAACGATTGTAGCGTCAACTGATGTCATAATGGCATTGCGAACAAGACTATCTTGTCGCTGCCACAATCTCAAGTTGGGGTTAAGAATTTGGTTATTGGCTTTGTCCAGAATGTGCACAATTAGGATGGGAAGTTAATCATCAACAAAAGTAAGAAGATTGTTGCTGAACAATAGTGTAACAAAGGTAAGAAGATTGTAGCTGAACAATAGTGTGGTAACTTGAGATTTCCAAGTTGGATAGTTTGCACTTCCTGTTAGCTTGTAGGATAACTAAGATACAGGGTTAAAAGAGATTAATTGAGAGAGCTGAACGATACCCCTTGATTGAGAGTGACTGCTGGAGAGTTAGGAGAGGAGGAAGAGGAAGTGTCACACCCCAAATCTGGATGTGATGGCACGTGTCCATTTCCCACCGGACACGTCAGCCTAACCCAACCACAACGATAGAGAAGTAGATATACGAGAATAAAAGATAATAAATAAGCGGAAGACTTTAATCTAGACTCAACACTACCCAGAATTTGGTTGTCACATGTACAAACCTCTAAATAAAGAATTCGAATAAAAATATACAAGTCTCAGAGTATAGTTCTCGAATAGAACAAGACTGAAAGTAAAGATAACTCAAGGGCATGTCTGGAATGAACGGCTACCTCTCGAGTATGTCCCGAAGCTCAATCTACTAAAGAAAATACTAAGCCGAATCTGAGAGAGAGTTGTCAACCTACACAATTGTGTAGAAGCAAGGGTGAGTACCGAAAACCACAAGTACTCGCAAGTAACTCTAAACTAAGCAAAACTAGCAGCTACAAACAACTTCTTTCAATCCCAACCGAACCACCAAAACTTCAATCTAGCAACAAACCAACCAACCTATACTAAACAGATCATAATCAACAGCCAGAACCAACAGTATATCCTCATCAACCTCAGATCAACAAATAAGAGCAAGTAGATCAAATTCCACATAAGAAGGGTAAATCGATACAATCCACACATCACAGACAAAGATAAGGCAAATGCGATGCAAAATGCAATAATGATGTCATGTAGTCGTGATGCATGTCTGTCCTACGATACACATCTGTTGACGTAATCAGTCCGCGCTGAATACTCAAATCAGAACCCATGGGGGCCACACATGGACCATGTATCACCGCCGGAACCAGATCCCATCGGCATCCAAATCGCTAGCCGGAGCTAGTCCATCTCATATATCTCTAGCCGGAGCTAGTCTCAACTGTGTCTCATATCCATCCATCCTCATATCAGTGTCTCAGAACTCATGCAACAGATAGTTCACACATGGGATGAATAATGAATATGCACATGTCATCAATCACAATCATATCACGATCACATCATAGTATTACACATCATCTGTCTCAATCACAACCATATCACGATCACATCATAGTATTACACATCATCTGTCTCAATCACAACCATATCACGACCACATCATAGTATTACACATCATCTGTCTCAATCACAACCATATCACGACCACATCATAGTATTACACATCATCTGTCTCAATCACAACCATATCACGACCACATCATAGTATTACACATCATCTGTCTCAATCACAACCATATCACGACCACATCATAGTATTACACATCATCTGTCTCAATCACAACCATATCACGACCACATCATAGTATTACACATCATCTGTCTCAATCACAACCATATCACGACCACATCATAGTATTACACATCATCTGTCTCAATCACAACCATATCACGACCACATCATAGTATTACACATCATCTGTCTCAATCACAACCATATCACGACCACATCATAGTATTACACATCATCTGTCTCAATCACAACCATATCACGACCACATCATAGTATTACACATCATCTGTCTCAATCACAACCATATCACGACCACATCATAGTATTACACATCATCTGTCTCAATCACAACCATATCACGACCACATCATAGTATTACACATCATCTGTCTCAATCACAACCATATCACGACCACATCATAGTATTACACATCATCTGTCTCAATCACAACCATATCACGACCACATCATAGTATTACACATCATCTGTCTCAATCACAACCATATCACGACCACATCATAGTATTACACATCATCTGTCTCAATCACAACCATATCACGACCACATCATAGTATTACACATCATCTGTCTCAATCACAACCATATCACGACCACATCATAGTATTACACATCATCTGTCTCAATCACAACCATATCACGACCACATCATAGTATTACACATCACCTGTCTCAATCACAACCATATCACGACCACATCATAGTATTACACATCACCTGTCTCAATCACAACCATATCACGACCACATCATAGTATTACACATCATCTGTCTCAATCACAACCATATCACGACCACATCATAGTATTACACATCACCTGTCTCAATCACAACCATATCACGACCACATCATAGTATTACACATCACCTGTCTCAATCACAACCATATCACGACCACATCATAGTATTACACATCACCTGTCTCAATCACAACCATATCACGACCACATCATAGTATTACACATCATCTGTCTCAACATCAATGTCTGTATCAATCATAGCCTACTCATGCTCTTCTATCCCCTCAATATCAGTTATCACATGACTTATTCAACAAATTCAAGTCACATATAACACATTTAGCTCGTTTTATTCCCCATCTTTCATTTACAACAATTTCAATCAACAAATAAAACCCATCCTCAATCCCCATTACTCCCCAACACAATTAGGAAAGTAGTCATGCGTAGTCTAAGAGTTTTACAAAGTTTGGAAGCCACTTGCCTTAAAACGAACTCCAAAAGTTACTTGACTTGAGCCTTTCCTTTCCGAGTATAATCCGGATCACGATAATCTATTCAAACAATTATTCACAATCACAATTCGAGTCCAATGACACCAAAATCAAGAAATTTAGGGAAAAAGGGCAAAACGGTCCAAAAGTCTCATACCGGAAAACGATACCCAAATCTGGAAATTTTTGATGTAAAATGATCCTTAAAGTATTTGGAAGCTAATGGTGAAAACCAATTTGAAAACGGAGTTGAAATCAATTCACAAACTCAATTTGAAGGAAAATCCACGTTCTTGAAGAAGCCTAAAATATTCGGATCCGAAACCCCGACTCGAAAATGAAATATCTCTTGAAAAACATCTTACCCATGCTTAGATAAGTTCAAATATGAAATTTCATCAAAAACGGAGTTAAGATCGACCTTGAAATTCTCAATTTATCAAACTTTAACTTTACCGGGAAAGTCCAAATTGTACGCGGTTAATATGATGAAAATAATCGATGAATCAATAATTTTATGTTAAAATCAGTTTACCCATAACATAAGGATCGTAAATATACCTTTTTCATCAAAAAGGGAGTCCAAATCGATAAAACCCCAATTTTTCCCAAGAGATTTACGGATAGGGAAAAAAAACCAGATAAAGAAATTATGAGAAAATGTCGAATTGAAGATTGAATACTAACCCTCATATTAATTCAAGAAGAAACCCGTAAGAATCACTCCATTCCGATCTCTAGAACTCCCGATATGCTCAAAATACCAAATGAACACAGTCTGAGATTTTTATAACAGTACATGGCTGTTATGCACCAGAAAAACAGCAGTTAATCTTTCACTAAAAAGGCCGTAATTTCCTCATACGATAGTGAAATGACCCGATTCTTTTTTGTAAATGTCTTAAATAATGATACGGACCTGCTCGTTCAATCGGAGCTCAATTTCATGCTCGTTTGCCCAGTCAAATATCATTTCTACTCGGTAAACAATTATTTCTTATTTGCGATAAAAGTCCAATCTCGGGTTAGCGAAAATGCACCAAAATTTGCAGATAAGTCCTATAATTCATGCTCAAAATTTCAGAACCTTCGGAATAATTTTTCGACCTTTAAAACTAATAATGAACCCTTTAGTTGCCACAATTTGCTGAAATAGTGTCAAAGCATCCAAGAAGCTTAAAAGCTCACCCAAAACTCATTTGGCACTTCCCGAACACAAACCAAATATGCTACTAGCTTGAAAATGACATTTCGGACTCAATGAAATCGTCGGAATTTGAATTCGAGGTCTCCTTGACCCGGTATCCGATAAGGCGTCAAGAAACTAACTTTAGGCTCAAAAACTCGAAACGCACTCGGGGCCTCTAAAAATTCAACCAAGACTCATTCTAGACTTAGAATCACCCCCTGAATCCAACGGTGCCCTCGGAATTCCATTTCGAGCACCGGAACCTCGTTTGTTGACCAAAGTCAACTTTTGATCAAAATTTCACAATTTTTGCAACTTAGGGCCTCAAATCTTCGTTTTAACTCCAAATTCGACTTTGTAAATTCTCAGAGACCCGTTTCAACATTCTAAAACTGCTGGAATCGATGAAGATTCGATTTGAGTCTCGAAACTCCAAATGACTCGAAATAGCACTTTTAACCAAACTTTAACTCTTAAAAACTCAACTTTCCAAAAACTCAACTTTTCATCAATTTTCCTCCAAATCAACTTCGAAAATACAACAATTAGGACTCGGGGCAACTATCGAGAGGGGTAAAATGGTCATTTTATGAAAATTTCCAAAAATGACCTTTAGGGTCATTACAGGAAGTTGCAGACATTCTGGGGAAAAAGAAGGGAAAGATTTGGAATTTTGGGGAAAAAAAGAAGAGGATCGGATGTACTCGTCAGAGTGTTTAGTAGGCTCTTGATACCATATAAGAGTTGTATATGATTATGAAAGCATAAGTATTATTGATATAATATGTGGTATTTATACATATACAAGTATAGAAGAGAATGGAGTTTGCTGAACATAAGAGCCCTGAAGAGAAGGGGAACTAACTACGTATATAACTCAAACATACCAACGTACTATGACTCTGCACCGTTATCCTTATTACTTTTTACACGACCAAGATTATATTCTCATATCATAAATAAGAGTGTATATATTCTCATATCATAAATAAGAGTACTTTTTGTTTATCCAAAAAGAAAAATTTTTTTAATATTTGGAAGGTGCTATGATGTGTTAAGATTTAATTACTATGGAAGGTTAACTAAGTAATACTGCTACTATTGTGTAATATTTTTTTAACTACTGTGCAGTCATATTTTTTTACCCTTGTATCTTGGTTATCTTGTGGCCAGGTACTAAAAAGAAGCTTGATTTGATACGAGTTCATATTTTTAGGTACAACAATTACGGGTGTTAAATATTCGTCTGATTTATATGTTTGGATGGGAAAATAATCAGCTTATTTTATTAATTGACTTATTTTGATTTGCTTAGTTCAGCCTATTTAAATTGGGCAAATTACTTTATCTACCATATTTTGTGCTTAAAATCGAGATACATATTTTATTTATTTAAATTAATTGGTTGTAACGAATTTCCTTAATTAGATGAGTAATTGAGGATTTTCAAAATACATGGACAGTTAATTCTGAAAAATTAAATTAATTAAATCTCTTAGCATAAGGCGGAACTCAAGGGGTGTATCTATGTTTATTTTATTTTATTTTATTATTTTTTGAAATAATATATTCATTATTATTAATAAAAAGACAAAAATATGTATATCTTGGTCAAATAATTTGATTTATTTTATTTTATTACTCTTAAAATAATAAATTCATTAATTTGATGTATCTATTATCAATAAATAATGTATCCAACAAATCAAACACTTAGATACATGAGTGTAATACAAGTACATTCATGTGTATCATAGAAGTATCTAGTGATAATTTCATGTATCTATTTATATTATCTAATATTAATTTCATGTATCTATTTATATGATCTAATATTATTTCATGTATCTTTTATATGTATAATTTTATGTATCAAGTATCATTTTCATACGTTATATCCAAAAACATGTATCTTAGCTAAATACAAAAATAGTTAGATGCATTGTAATAACATAACAAATATATTCATTAGATACATACACACTTAATAAGACACACTGATAAAAACTAGATACATATAATTGTATCTCAATAATGTATCAGATACATCAATTTTCACTTATTGAAATTTTTCGATTACGTTCGTGGCTGGTTAGAGCATCTTACCGCAACGGTATTTGCTTCACCTTTTGATTCATCGGACGTTGCTCACTGCGCCTACATCCGACAGGAGAAGTGATGTGAAGTTTCTTGGTTGATCCATAGAATACAATGTATGCAACCGGTACCATCGTCAATGTCGAATTTGATAAATCTATTGGGCTTGAAATCTCTGTTTACAACGATATCCATTGTCTCTACGCGTGAGAGGTGTCTCCCCTTGCGAGAAAAAATAGTGGATTCGTGGGGGATTGGTTTGAGAGTGAGAAAATCAAAGGCTAAATATTTGATGTGTGTGTTGACAAGCTGTAGAACATCCATTTTAATGGAGTGTTTCTTCTTAGTAAATTTCGACTGATTAAGGGAAGAGGAAGAGTTAGAGTTTGAGTTTTACCCTAACTCATACTCTCTTAGAGAAAGATATTTGTTTTTAATTAAAACACTAATTTTGGAGTTTAAATGTAAAAATAATTAATCAATCCTAGTTTTAAGGGATATGGGTATTGATAATTCAATAATATATGGAATAAAATATTAAAGTAATAATATATTTAATTATTTAAAAATATAAATAAAATTAATATATATGATAGTTATGTACTTATGTATGTCTAATAAAGTAGTCGTATCATTTTCTGTATGGCTATATAGCCAAATTGATCCATAGAAAACTTTGAATAAATATTTTTAAAAAGACAATTTTTTATTTGATTTACTCTTTACAGTCATAACATAAAAGGGAATGTTTAGGTACTCAAGTAAATTATAAGCAAGCAAACTTTGACTTTAACACTTAATAAGATTTGGCGGACTGGATTATGACCAAATTTTAGCTCACTTTAGCCCAATCAGCTTTTTAGCCCAAATATATAAGCAGGTCAATGACCAACCTATTTATTAGATGGATTAATTACTTGGGTGTGAAATTTAGGTGATTTTTCTTTACTAGTTCAACTCATTTAAATGTGGGAAATGACTTATTTATATTATCCGTTAAAAGTTGGCTTATCTATACCATTGCCGTTTAAGAAAAAATTCATCCATGTCATTATTATTTTTACTCCAAATTCACAAAATCATTTTATACACTTCAAATGACTTTTAACACTTTTCAATTGAGGGTTTTGGATCAAATGTAGTCATTTTGCTTTACTTCTTTAAGAACACCAAAAATACATAAAGAACATTAACAACTCTCAAATTTCAAACTTCTTCAATTATTCATGAAATCACTTTAAATTTCAAGAGTACCTTCCCTTCGAGCTAGATACCAAAACTCAATATTTTTTTAGCTTGAATTCGAACTAACTCAACAAGACCCACTTGAAATTTCTTCAAAGTTTCAAAACTTCAACATTTTTTACTATTACAATTTTTCCACAACTTCAAATCATTTGAAATTTTGAACATAGACTCAAAAAACACTAGGGAACAAAGATCTAAGGTAAAAAAATAACAACAAAAATATGAATCAAAGCAGATTTTTGAAATTTTGGGACTGATTTTCATTTTCTTGGAATAATTTATTTAATAGGGGTTAAATTTTTTAATTCAACAAATAATGGCATGAATGAGTCTTATCTTAAAAGGCAATGACATAAATTTGTCAAACTTTTAACGAATGACATAAATAAATTTTTTCTGAAAATTCAATGACTATTTAAATTTTCTCCCTTTAAACATTTTCAAATTCAGCTTAACTCATTCAAACACCCCTACTCACCACTTACTACGAGGACAAACCAGAAATGTCGATTGATTCCCCCCCCCCCCCCCCCCAGCATTTCTAATATCGGCTTGAATGTTAAATGTTTCCCTATATAATGGGAAACTGTCAATAGTAGCAATACCAATACTGTTAGAAAGAAAAGTTGACAGTCAAATCCCTACATTGTCGTTGAACAGATCTAATTTTGTACGCAATGGTAATAGTGAACATATCATATAATTTGAATCCGCGCTACAGAAAATATCAGTTGACTAATCCTGTGTTTTTTCCCAATCCTAAGTGCCCCATTTAGGTTAGGCAGTCTCCAATTGTCATTCCAGTAGTAGTAGGACGAAAGTGTCTTACACCACACAATCGTCAAGAGTCCTACACCACATAATCCTTTTTTATTTTATCTAATGGCGCAAGACAAAACACATTAAAGAAACAAGGAATGCAAAGGTTTAAAATGTTTATTGAAAAAAGTAACATTGTTTGGATAACAGCATGACTAGATGATGGGCGGACCAATAATTACAATGGGCAGACAGCCACAGACTCGAACCAAACCTATGGCTGATTTAATAAGTAAGCCAACCACCATGTAAACAAATCTGAATTTGGATTCATAGGGTGACACAGAATACAGCTATTGTCTTTTACTCCTTTATTCCCATTAAGCTGGGAGTTGCAGCAGCACCTTGCAGATCAGATAAGGAGAAAGACCTCCATGCATTCAACTTTTGTTCAGGAGGAGATAATGACGACTCATTCCTATACCTTCGTGTCTGCGGAGGAAGAGGAGGACGAGAGAGACAAGGCGATGATGGGCTTGAGTTCAAAGACTTGGAACTATAGTTACTGTCGGAGCAGCTCACACTTGCAGCTAGAGCTGATGAACTTCTAGAGTTGATCGGTCTCTTGTAAATCCCACCATTACCCATACCTGGGAGGTAACTACGATTTTTGCCAAAGAAATTGTTGTGAGCAAGCAGATTCTTGCGTTTTCTGGTGTATGCATCCTCTGGCTTGACAATTTCTTTCACAGAGGAAATTGAAGCCGCATCTGCTAGACTGGTAAAAGATTTAGATTTACCAGCATAAAACTTTGATATGCTCCTCCTGGAAAAGGGAAGACGGGCATAATTAGTGGTTTATGATAGGACAAATAGATTGCTCTTTATGAACAACAAAATTCTTAAAACATTTAAGCTCCAGACAGACCATCTTCGTAAAGAATACTCAAATACTAAAAAACAAAAAAAGTTCCAAGGCTATGATTCAAGATCAGTCCAGAAAACATGCGAATTTTTGCAACAATAAGAATAGTAGTTGAAACCAACAATCAATTCTCCAGTTAAATCAAATACACAAGAGTATATACTAGGTGATGTTACAAGCTTCGAAGAGCAACTCAGGAGTCAGGAGAATATCAGCCTCCTTTACTTTCAGTAAAAAGACGGTGGAGTCTAATATCATTCATATGCACACGGCATTTTAGCCATATTCCAAGGAACAAAACCAAACTAACAAAAAAGATACTCAAAAGCATTTCACATGAGCGTTGAACAGGAAAAAACCCAGAATGATCAACTACGTTCTCAAAGACATTACACACGTGCTTTAAATCCCATGAAAGGAATAAGTGTCTTCGTATCTCATGATTTCCTGGATGTCCGTGTATCCAAGATCTTTAACACACAGATGAGTGTATGAGGTCGAGTAGTTTAGCTCTTAACATCCATTGTGCAAAGATTTAATTATCCATCACGCGTCCCCTCAAAACCACATCCCAAATTGTCAACACCAAAGTTGTTCACACTTCCATCAAGCTTACCATAACAAATAAACATCCTACATGAAACGAACTTACTGGAAATACTTGTAACTTAAAGACCATCAGACCAAAAATCCGAACTAAGGTTACGACTCTGAAATTTTCTATGGAAAAGAATAAGCTTTGACCTTTTCTAAACGGGTCAACTATCACCACCCGTTCATAAAATGATTAAAACCCACACCAGGGTGTCCAATCCTCAAGTCCTTAACCCACAAAATGAAGGAACTTGCAACATACATAACCTAGAGAGACTGTACAAGCCACATCAACAGTTGATCCTTAATTCCTAATACAGAAACCATCTAACTGATGCATTCACAAACATTCCAACATACCTACTGCAAAATACACCCAGCACTGTCAGCTTTTCGGCACCTTTTAACATTTTTGGCTCATTTTCCTCAAACTAAAGCAACCTTGATAGTTATAAATGTCATTAGATCATGAAGAGATAGCAGATTAACCATAAATCCCCAAATTAACTGCAGAAAAACGACCAAATATTTGCAGATCTGTGTATAGCTCATTTAGAGTGTGCTTGTATGGCGGAACAACTATTTAGTTAAATTAAATTAATGACTAAAGAAATCATCAAAACGCTCTCTTTATAACCTATACTATGTCTTGGAATTCCGAGTTCAGAATAACTTTTTTTTTACAATTAGAAATATTTTCACCTAACAAATACAGGGAAAAAAGAAGACAAAATCAGCAGTTGTAAAAAATCGACATACTTGATAGGTAAAACCTCCTCTAAGGTCTCCAAATTGTCCAAACCTCCAGGTTTGAATGAACTCTGTACTTCTTCGCCATCCCCGTCCGATGATGATCTACCGGCCGGCGAGTCATCACTGTTCCTTCCGATCGATGAAGAAGAGGAAGAAGATGAGAAAGAAGAACTCCGATCGTCCTCCTGGTCCCGAGGATCTCCGATGCCGAACTCCGGCGAGTTATAGATTGGAATAGAAGTCATTCCGTGGGCGGCGAATCCAGAAGGTTCGATCCGATGATCACTTGAATTATTTCTTCCCAACACAATCGACATATCTGAAACAAGTTATAGAGAGAGAAAACTGATACTGGTATGAGAGTTTAGAGAGAGAGGGACGAAAAATGGAATATAAAGAATGCCTTATCTTTATCCAGACAGAGAGAGAGAAATTGAATACTACAAGTTGGATAATTAAACAAGATTATCTTTTCATTTTCTTTTAAAGTAGAAACTGAGGATTACTAGCCTGCATCACGCTGTAATAATAACCGAATACAACTGGTTTCAACATCCCAACTCGACTGTTCATTCCAAATATGATATCTTAACGTCTTTTCTTCTTTTCTTTTATTTACGTTCTTCATTATTTTATATTTTTTTGAAAATAATCAAAAATAGCTATTTGATTTATGTCCTTAAATATTTTGTAATTGATGTATCCTACTTTATCAATTAACTTAATATGGACTAGATAAGTTTGCATTAGTTTTGACAGTATTTATTTTAATTATATTATATATTTGATACTCTTTCTTATTTTATATTAACTAAATTTGTGAGATAATGCACACTTGTTAAGAAAAACATTCAAGGATATAATTTAAATCATACTTTCTATTATTATCCTTTTATAGAATCATAAATGTTACTTTGTATATAGTGCAATTTATCTCCTAGAAAATATCAAACTTCATTAAAGAAAAGATCAAATATAAAGAAAAAAAAATTCGAACAACCATATTGAATTTTGAACAATGAAAAAAGCGCCAACAATCAGTTAATATATGAAATAGAGAGAATAATATTTATATTAAGTATATATCATATTTAATATTATTTGTATACATATCAAATAATTATTATGATATCAATAATAAATATTATACGGTATTATTTATATTCTAATCGTATGTACAATGCACAATTATTCAACAATTCAAACGGTTGATAAGAATAATGTTATCGTAATTAATTTAACCATTAATAGTATGCATTATTGAATATTATGTTTATATAATCGATCAAGCAATGCAAAGAATAATAAAATTAACAAAATAAATACTGTAATTAGCTAAAGGGAAAACGATATTTTAAATGCAAAATAAAAGAGTAATTTTACACAACTTAAAGATATTTGTGATATTAATTTGATTTGGTCCGAATAATATGTAAATGTGTGAATGAGAAGATAAAGTCAACCCAATCGGAAATTGCAAGGAAGTGAAAAAAATACAACGTTAGCATCAATTTAGGATTCTGGTTAAACAGTACTTGGTCAAAGTAATTTAGGATTACAGCTTCATCATATAAATTAAATAAAAATGATATTACTTGCTTAATACTCGTAAACATAGTTCGATAATCATACATAAACTATAATATTTTAAATAGTTATATAGATTCATAACATTAGTATTTTGTATTAAATGTGAAATAATATTCAAATTATGAGTAATTTATATCATATCAGTGTATTATTATAATGTTTGTATCGAAGCTTCGATTATTGAAAAAAAAAAAAAAAGAGCAGGAAGGTGTCGGTTACGTGGGACTAGGGTTTGAACACGTAGATACATTTTGTTGACTGCAAAGTCGATGTCATGTGGTGGCTCCCACCATCTATATGGATAAGATCAAATGGTTGCTCTCTCCAATTTAAAACATTCAAAATATTAATGTCAAACCAGCCCCTCGGTAAGTAGGCGTTTTGTCATGCGATATCATATTTGTTAAAAATTATGATATTATAATATGAAAATTTCATATCATGATTTGAGATTTTTTAAATACAAAAATTAACTCACAAGTTTATAATTTATTAAAATAATTTCACATTTATATCTACTAACCATTTATTTCATGTGTAAATAAAATTTATAATCATATCATTACTTTTAAAAATTTATTATAATCACCAACATAAAATTGATTATTATTTTAAATTTGGATATAAATGATAAAGTAGGAATTGATTTGGTGAATACAAATAGGAACTGAAGGAGTAAAATTTTTTTGTTTTTTCATAATAATAATAAAAAAAACTTTTCTTTCGGCTACATATGAAATGTTAAAACAATTTAATGTAAAAAGGACAAAATTGGTAATGTATGTTTTATAACTGCTACTTCAGTATGTTTGATTTTAGCACGAAATTAATGCACTGAAAATATGTAATTGCACACAAGTGAAACAAGACATGAACCATTATGATATTGACACACAAGTGAAAATTGTTATAGCTTGTACAATGTCACATAGTTATTTGCGAGAATACCAAAGAAGTGATGAAATATTTATGGTCTATGAGCATGGAAATATAATTGCGGATGATATTGACCAACAAATGGCTCAAAGTAACAATGTTGGTTCGTCTTTTTGGTCATATGATCAAGAAATGCAAGTTCAACGTGAGGAGATTGTCCGTACTATGTGGGAGAATTATATTAAAGACTAGTACACTTCAATTTTATGTTCAATTTTTTTTAATGAATTAAAGTTTGATCAACTAATATTAGATAAAATATTTACTTAAGTGGAAGAACAAATAGCTTTGTAATCATTTATTATGCGATTTTCTAAAATTTTATTTATTTGATAAGATTAAATAAACAATTGAGGTTATTTTAATAGTTTTACAACTTATAGAATTCTTATGTTTATGAGAAAATATACCACACGCAAATTTCATATCACATATATAAACAAAATTTTATTTTCATCACATAATTTTATATTATTATATCATATCAATCCATATCGCATGACCAAACTGACACAACCAACAAAAAATATGTTCCAAAGTTTTTTTTTTTGGACAAATTGATGAGTGAAGCCATAACACCTCTTTCATCTAGTACTCCTTTCCAGATTTTTTTGAGTGGAATTTAAAATTTAAAACTTAATTAATTATTACAGATTATTTATTTTATTTTTAAGTTATTATTAGTTCTTAATTAATATTATCGTTGTTTTTGTCTAAATAAAAGTAAAAATAATTTCTTTTTAAGCAAGTTATCTCCTTTTATCATATTAATAAATAAAACTCATGAAAATGTTATATTTAGAAAATTTGAATTTTCACAAACGTTATACCTAAAAAATAAAAAAGGTTAATCAAACAAAGTCTTAAATACAGAAACGAATTATCACACTAAATATACTTTGAACATATAACTTAGTGGCAATTAGATAAGTAAATGAATTTATATAAATGGATATTATTAATATAAAAAAGATGGTAATCATCACAAATGCATAGTTTTAATTTTAAAAATGACATAACCAATTAATAATAAAAAAGATATTAATAAAGTAAAAATATCTAGGCAAAGAAATGAATTTGATATATAACTATATATATTATACACATAGAGAACTTTCAAAATACATGTATAATTCGAGACAATATTTTATCTTTTAATTATATTAGGTAAAGGAAAAATAGTAATTTTGGTCCTCAAGTAATTGTATTATTGTGATTTTAATCTTTGTATTATATGATTTGACATATTTGACCTTCAATTAATTAAAATGTATAATTTTAGTTCATAAAATTAACGAATCTTAAATTGATTAATAAATAAATAAAATGTACTGATAACCTTTTAGTTATGGTTAATCAAATATGATTCTTGTTCCATATGGCAACAAACGTAACCACTAAAAACTGATTGTTAAACGATTGTATTGTATTGTTAGTTTAAATATTATATTTATTTTATTTATTAATTAAATTTAATTATATTAAGTAAAGATAGAAACAATAGTAATAACTATCTAAATAAAGTGTCAGTAAAAAAAATCATTTAGCCAAGCAAGAGAGTTCATTAATAACTTTGACAATGCAATAATCTTCACTTACAATTTACAAGAATCATTATTTCAGTGTAAAGAACTCTTCATAATTTACAAGAATCATTATTTCAGTGTAAAGAACTCTTCATCTGACACTAGGATAGAGGATACTTGTCACATGGAACTCAAGCAACAATAGGGTATGGTGCGTAAGTTGCAATACCTACCAGCAGTGGCAGAGCCAAAAATTCAGTCGAGGGTATTCAAATTTTAAAAGGGTGAACTTTTTCCGGATTGATATTTCTGTTTTTTCCTTTTTAAAAAAAAAGATTTTATTGTAACACAGTAGGCAGGAATAGAATCATGGACCTTAGGTCCTTAACTGAGCACTCTTACCATTAGATCACAAACCTTTATTGTATTTAAGGGTGTTCATTTATTTATATATTCACATAATAAAGAATATTTTATCTATATACACGATCTAATTTTTCGGCGTGGGGTGTTCAACTGACCACCCTTCGCCGGCTGTAGCTCCGCCCCTGCCTACAAGTATATCACTAGCGTCAGTTTATTAACCTCATCAACATACTAATTAACTCGAAAGCTTTTTTTTAAGTGTATCGATCTAGATGATCTCAAACTTGAACTTGCACTGATAGCACTTCTAACTAGGGTTGTTTATGGTTATGCTTATAAAATCAAATCGAACCGCAATTCAAACCAAATCGATTAAAAAAAATGATATTTGGTTTGATTTGATTAGTTTGATTTTAAATTTTGAAAAACAGATATTATTTGTTTTGGTTTTGGTTTACTAAAAATTAACCACAAAAATAACCAAACCGAACCTAGAAGTTATATATATAAATTTTATAATTATTTATAAATAAAATACAAGTATTTTGATAAATTTTAATTAACTTACGTCTTTAATTTTACTATTTTCTGAAGCCCAACACTTAAATTTTAGCTCAACTATTAAAAGTCTAAATCCCTCAATATTCATTACTTTAATTAAAGATCACACTTTCTCTGTTCTTTATAAAAATTTCTAACACCACATTGAATAATTTAAAGCTAAAGAAGATGGTAATTGATTAGTTTTGACTATGAAATATTGGTTTTTTTTTTAGAATTAATTTCTCAATATTTTAAGGTGTAATTTTATTGAAAAGTCTATTGATAAAATGTTGAGATCTCAGAATATTGAACCAACTTTATGCTATTGACCATGAGTTTTTTTAGTTTCTGAAACTTGGTACATTGGATGAATCACTTTATTCGTGTAATAGCTTATTTGTGAATTATTCATGTACTAAGTGTTTGTCTATCGAGATGTGTATGTCCTCAACAAACTTATTACTTTTAAACTGAAAAAACCTAACCAAATCGAACCAAACCAACGGTTATTTTTTTGATTTGGTTTTAGAAATCCAAAAGCCGATTTAAATTGGGTTGATTTTGATTTTAACTAATAATCGATCCAAACCGAAACATGAACACCCCTACTTCTAATGATTCGTACTTTATGAAGACAAATGACCGGCCACTTGATTATCTTTCCTAGCATTGTGGCTAAAACTCAAGCCACTTGATTAGCTTTCCTAGCATTGTGGCTAAAACTCAAATAGATTACTTGCTTTTGAGGAAAAGTGATATTTTGTAAGGATTGCAAGGTTATTTCGAGCGAGAATCTTAGTACTCAACATAGGTTTTGGTGATGGACTTGGAGATTAAGCAAGGGAGGAGGAAGAAAAATCTATATGCCCAATCTAAGACTAAATGAGGTGATTTGACACTTGTCCTATCTCGTGTAATTAGGGAGAAGTTGACGTAAATGGGGGCTTGAAGGGGTAGTGGAGATGCGGAAGGCATGTGGGATAAGATAGCTAGTTGTATTAGGGAAGTAAGTGTTAGGGGTGTCAGAGGATAACTTTGGTGGACATCAAGGGGATTGATGGTGGAATAAAGAAGTTAACGGCAAAATGAAAGCAAAGAAGGTTGTGTATGCAAAGTGGGCGGACTGCACGGTTGAGGACGATAAGCAAGCGAATATGGAAATTTAAGGTAGAAAGGTCGGAGGCTAAGTTAGCAGTTACAACAACTATGAAGATAATTTTTGAAAGACTGTATGTTGAAGTAGGGACAAGGACGAAGATAAGAAGTTGTACAAGCTCATGAAGGCAAGAGAGATGAAGGACTGAGACTTGGATCAAGTGAAGTGGATAAAATAATGAAGAAAGTAAGGTGTTGGTGGAGGATATCCCCATTAAACAAAGATGAAAAGCGTACTTCCATAAACTATTGAACGAAGGTGGACAAAGACATTGTGATGAGTGAGTTATGTCATGCTTCGAGCCTACACCCTAAATGCAACTGTCACTCGAAAATCATTCTTGGTCCCAAGTGAACCCTTGGTATGGCTGACAATTGAGCGGAAGACTAAACATACATGCGAGAACCTTATAAAATGAACATTTAAAATCATTTAAAGATATCTCATGCAAAATTCTGAAATAATAATAATCAGAATAATAATAATATAAATAATAAATAATAATAATAATAATAATAATGTTTAAAACTCCTGAATACTAAAAATTGAATTGACTCACTAACTTATCCATGAAGCCTCTATTAGATTGGGATATGTATCGGGACATGAACCACAACTACCTGACTATTCCACTAACAATCTATATATATATATATATATATATATATATATATAAAGTAGAATATGAAAACGGTGATGTGACACCTCTCAATGGCCATCATTAGTATTTATCTATTTTGTCAAATTTTTAAGCTTTTATCTCATTTTTCTTAAATTAAAAATAAAATATATTCACGATAAGAAAACACATTAAACCCGCACAACCCCTACAGGATTTAAAGAGACACGTTCCATAATTTACTTCAGCCTTGCATTTATCTTCTTTTAGTACGTTTCTTTTGACCTTTTGTCTTTCTTTTGGTAACAAATTTAATAGGATTAAAAGAAATCACATTTATTTATGCATTTATATGAATCATTGTAACTTCTTTCATCACTTTACCATACTATAAATGAACGAATAAAATAGTATTTGCGAATAAAATGTGCATGCTTTCTCTCAAGAACACACAACTACATATGCTCGATAATGTTTGCAAATGAAATCATATATACATGCCTACAAAGATGCAGAATATGGAGTTAATGTATGTATTTTGTTGTTTTCTTTATCTTCTATTTTAATATTTTTTCTTTTCTCTGTTGCATTTTTATTTGTGATGTTATTACTAATACATGAAGATGGTAGTTAATTTTATGGATGATGTGAGTTTATTTTTTGCTTTGTATTTTCAGGAAATTATACATTACATTGCAATCTTATTTTAACTAAAATTTTATTTTTAAGATATACCAGGATTGGTCAAAATTTGGTGAAGTTTCTAATTATTAGATTATTTCCATTTATTTTCAAGTTTCGAATATGTATTTCTTTGTTACTATAGTTCTGATCCATTGAATCCAGATGGAACTTCCACTCAATCTCAAAATTCATCCCCTAAGAATCAAATAGAATTAAACAAAAAAATCAAATTAAATGTTTTGCCGTTCCTATTAATAGTTGCAAAGAGACGTTGAAGTTATCATGAAAAATTTTAATCCTTAGACCGTAGAATTTGTATTTGACATGTATAGTCTAGAAATGACTATTATGAAATTCAATTGATAATCTGCTACCTAAATTGCAATTAATGCTTGGCCATATATACAATTAAAAAAATATGAAGCCATGCACATTACGTATATAAGCAAAAAACCAAAAATACAAAAGCAACCTTTTTACATATTATAATATTATTATTTTATCTTCTTTACTTATGTATATGTCTTTTCCTAATATAAATATAACACACAAAGTATCTCGAGTCTCCACCATGTAATGAAACTTAATCACATATATTAAACTAATGCTAGGCTTCAATATTACAGAATAATTTATTATCAAATCTATATACAATAATAAAATTAAAAATATAAAAAGTGATGCGATAGCGAAATACAATTATTATTTTTCTCCTGGGGGGATTCTCATTTTCATTTCCCCCCGTTTATGAGCTATATTCAAAATATTAAAAAAACAAAACTCATCTAATCCTCTTAATTATATTAAAGCAATGTTAAGAAACTAAGAGTATGTTTAGAAAGCCGCCACCTGGTATTGGAATTGGTGTAATTACTAGGGTAGTAATTACCAGTTTAGTAATTACATTGTCTAGTAATTACACTGACATGTTTGGTTGTCACAGTGTAATTACACTGTAATTACACATGTCTTGTTTGGATGTCACAGTGTAATTACACATGTTCTGTTTGAATGCACAATTGCAATCATAAAATTATGTACTAAATTTTAAAAATAAAATTAATTATTTAAAATTTATACTAGACAAATAAGAAAATTTATAAATGACATTAAATTAAATATTTAAGATGTATATTCTTTTTTGCAAATATATTAATTAATAAACATATTTTATTTAACTAAAATTATGAAAAAATAATTGATGTATATTTTTTAAATTAATATATTTCAATTGAATTGATCGTAAAAACTAAAAATATGAAGTTTCTACGAACATCGTGAAATGCATGTTTGATAAAAAGATTAATATATAAATAAAATGTCATAAATTATTAAATGTTTGACAAAAATATAATCTATCAAGTCTAATTAAAAAATGACGTGCAATGTGAATTCAATATTACTAAAACAAATGAAACTGAAAATATAACATAAGTTATAAATTCAAAACAAAATATTTAACATAATACACTTATAACAAATTTCAACATAGCATGCATAAATATGATTTGTTTTTATTTTTTTCCTTAATAAAGAAAACGTAAGTCTATAACCTTACTTAACAATAAATTCTATTTTAATTTAAAAATTAGAATACTAATAAAATTATGCTAATGAGAAAAATAAGCATGACATAAAGAAATATATAATACGAAAAATTGCATAGAATCACATAAAGTAAGGTTGAGAACAAGAAGAAAATGAAATATAATAATAAAAAATAAAAAATAAACTTTTACAATTTTTTTAGAATAATTAAAATAAAAAAAGAACTTAAAATAATAGAAGTAAAAAAAATCAAAACAAAAAAAAATAAAAAAATTAAAAAGTAATCAGTTGATAATTACACCATGTAAGTACCAACAATTCACAAACTTGAATTGTAGAGTGTAATTATTTCCTGCCAACTACACCAATTACCTGTTGACCAAGTAATTACTTGTCCAACCAAACAGGACAGACAATGTAGTTACACCCAATTACACCAAATCCAATTACCAGGGTGTCCTTCCAAACAGACCCTAAAAAGTCATTTCTTTAAAAAAATTAAATATAAAACTTAATGGTCTTTATTTTCATTATTCTTACAACCTTTTATCATCATAACACCTAAAATAATTAATGTCATATTCATGACATTATTTGTTATTTCATATTGTAGTCCTATAAATAGAGACAATAATGATCATATTAGCATTTTAATTTGTTATGTTTTTGGTGCTTATTATATTTATACTTTGGTTGACTTGAAGAATATGATGAAGACTATTGAATGATGATTGACTTATGGGAGTAGATGTCGACCAGAGCTCGAAAGATTGTATATTGATTGTCGCGCCCCGTTTTTCTCAAAACGGGTTCTGGGCACGACCTAACGACTCTTTTGGGCTTTGGGTGATGAAGAGTCGCCACCTAACGAATTAAGGCGCGTTAGGGCACCTATCTAACCTAGCTAATTCTAACTAAGGTCTACGAACCAGAGATCGGGTAAGGGTTCAAGTTACCTCGAGGGGAAGGTGTTAGGCATCCCTCGAGGTCCACAAATGTGGGTCCCGGCCGTGTCTCATGCAGTTTATGTGGGGGTTACAAGTAGCAATTAAGGTCACTTCATTATTTGGTTATTTAATTAGCATGGTCACTAAGTGATAACTAATATTAAATAATTAGAGCCATTTCAATTATTTATTTAATTAATTAAGCATGCGAAAACTAGGTGATAACTTAATGCTAAATAATTAACGCAAATAAAGTTAAAAGAGATAGCGAGAAGATAGAAAGTAGACAAGTGTATAAGCAAATATCATTTTCATTTTTANAGACAGTGTTTATATTAATGGTGATGAACTTGAATATTTTTTTTAATGCAAGATTAATCCTCATTTTTTCCTATTTTTTTTTCTTTCTAAAATTGTTAATAAATAAAAAGAAATAAAAGAAGAACTAAAAAATCAAAATTTAAATAAGTTTCAAGGTGGCACTGGCGTGGCAGTGTTGTGGCGTTGATGTGTCGATGACACGGCGCGTGTGAGATGCACTTGCCACTGTGAGACTGATATTATAATCTGAAGGTGATATTAAATTCATTTCAAATGAGATTAGAGGGGCAAATAATTACCCGTAAAGTTAAAGTGCTAAAGTAAGATTTCCTGCCAAGTTTAGGGGTTTTTTTTAATGTATTTTTCCAATATTTTTTTTATTTTTTAATGATTATGATCGTAAAAATGATGTCGTATTATTTACTTTTTTTGTATGCTCTCTCTATAAATACTCTTCATTTTATATTTTATATGAATTTTTTATTATCGTAAGTCTATGATTTCTTTTCTTTCAAAATATAACTCATGATTTTGTTGAAAGTTTACTAACAAACCAAATATTTATAGATAGATAGAGATAGAGAGATACATATAGTAATATTTAATTTTAAAAGATGATATCTTATCATCTTTTATAACCACGCGAAGCATAGATAAGTTCACTAGTAATTAATAATCAAATAAACTGAACTAACTAAGCATGAACCCTCTGAAAGCAAGGAGGTCTCACCAACTACTGATGGAAAGAGTATCACGACCGAAACTACCCTCTAGACATGACATGAAAAGTAGGATCTCGAGAGACCCTAAACAAGCCACTTAGCATAAGCTTGACACTAAGATATCAACATAATAGAAATAAAGAGATAAGTGAAATATAAGTCTCAACCCTTTAACTCAACATGATGCCAAAATCGAGTACAAAGACCGAAATGATTGAATCTTACTAAGTCTGACAACAAGTCTCTACTATCATATGCGTGACTAGGAAAAGCCCTAGCTCATGAAATATGTTTGAAAACTTAAAAGATTGAATTAGACAAGAAACACAAAATATGTGATCATTTCCTCGAACCACGAGGACTCACCACAAGCTAAGAAAAGATGAATCAATCCACTAGCCATAGCCAGATGGAGGAACGCCAAACCCTATATTATAAATAATATAGGCACAAGAGATATATGCGTTAGTACATTAAATGTATTGAATATGGGGAGGGTGCATAAACATAGACATGAAACATGCTAAGTCTTGAAAATGTGATGATGCATGACTAAGTAAAACACATCAAATCTTGATAAACTAAAATAATGAAACATAGGACAAGGTCAATGCAACATTTGGAAATCATAACATAAGCCTAAATCAAGATAGTCATAAGATTTGTGAGATGTTTATCATTAATCAACATAGACCATGGAGCTATAACATGGAATTCAATATCTTACTCCCATACTGAAAAGAGATTGTCCTACTTGCCAAGGTAAGGAACATGTTCTTAAGCTTAGATGGATTCCTTTGCTATGTCCAATCAGGACAAAATCCTATGGCAGCACGTAGTTATGAGACAAGGGGATTACTACTAGAGACCCAACCTCTAATAACGGTAGAGTCTCCATACCAAAGTTCTCTCGGTGTTATGTAAGCTCCCAATGAAAATAGGCATAATCATATTGTAATCATAATATACTTGAAAAGATAAAAATCTAATAATATCAATCAAATCATAAACTTCATATCATAGAATAACTCCTTTAAAAATCATGATTTCATAACATACATATAAAGGCACTTATCTTAACCATCCAAAATCATGATCATCTTTCACAATGAGAATACTTCAATTAGAAGCAACCTTTTCATAAAATATATCGATACTTTATCTAAAAGCATTTTTCATTCATAATTTCCTCAATTTCATGATGCATGCATAATCTCATAACATAACTCATAATCATAAAGTAGTTATATAGCATGAGTTGATATGAAAATCATTGAAAACATGTAACTTAGATCAAATCATATATAACAAAATCAAATAAAATGAATTTAGTCATAAATAATTGAACTCATGAGAAAACATGCAAAATCCTAGAATTTGGGTTAGAATCATAGAAGAGAAATAGAGAAATCTTTGGGACTCAATGGATGAAAAAGGATCCATTGATGAACTTTCCACATACATTGATGAACTTTTCACATACATTGATGAATCCTAATCCACTTGGGAGAATCCTTGGAGAGAAAACCTTGAAAGCTTTTAGCGTTTTGATTGATAGAAAGGAAATGAGTAAAATTAGTTATAGGACCTTAGAACATTCTAGAAATGACACAGTTTAGGTGTTAAAAGAGTAGGAAAAACCCAATTAACCCTGAACTTAAAAGTTATCGGAGTGACCTACGGACACCACGTACGGTCCGTACAAAGAGCTACGAAGTGTCTTGGTCATCCGTAGACAAAGATGCTGAAGAGTAAAAATCCACCCAAGGACCAAGAGCCACTAGTACATCCTACGGTCCGTAAACCTTTTCATAGGATGTAGGTCTTCTTCATACAAACCAAGGGATCCCATGATTTCACTAAGTCTGAACCTTCCCTATGAATCCCCTTTCTACGGGACGTACCACTACCTACAGACAGTCTAGTTGGTCCATGGGAAACTTTCAAAGACTCAATATTTTCAATATTCAAGGCTCTTCCACAACTTCTCTCCTACGGGCCATACGACCTTGTACGGTCCATAGGTAGGATTGTACAACATGCACTAGTAACAAAATTTTCTGAATTCCCCTTTTAACCTAAGTTACCGAGTTTCAAGGTGTTACAAAGAGATATTACTAAAGAACTATCATGATTACCA
This sequence comes from Solanum stenotomum, assembly GCF_019186545.1. Taxonomy (NCBI): domain Eukaryota; kingdom Viridiplantae; phylum Streptophyta; class Magnoliopsida; order Solanales; family Solanaceae; genus Solanum; species Solanum stenotomum. The sequence goes on from NC_064287.1 coordinate 26,382,437, forward strand.
AAATTTGCATCATAAAATGATGCACCGCTAAATGACGTCAGTATGTGAAATGTACGGTATGTAAAAATGGCAGAAAGAAACATCAAGCTAACTGAGTACATAAGCTGAAAAGTAACTCATCTGAAAGTTGAGCATGTGAATGTAATGAAAAAAATAAATCTTTACAACTGAGACAATGCAATATATGAAAGGCTAAAAATACTATACTTCACTTTTCTTTGGGAGTTTCTCTAATTGACAATCATCATTATGAGCCTCATTATTATACAATGTCTAGCCCATGTTTTATTTAAAATAATACTTTAGACTGATTTTAAGAGTCGCCACCTAATTTTTAAGAAACATTAAGAAAATCACTTTTTCAAAAGATTAAAACAGGAAATCAATTGAAAAATATTTAAGGGGGTTCGGGGTTCTAATTAGCATTTAGAGAAGGGTTTGAAAGCACCCGAAATGCCCGCTAACATGCGATTATCCGGCAATTAATTATTTGGCTAAATTTATTTGGTTTAAATTGAATTGAGCAATTTTTACGATTAGGACCGTTCAAAGGGAGAAAGGGGATTAAGATATACCCAAGTGTAATAGTTTACAAAATTATATATATATATATATATATATATATATATTTATTTGTTTATTTATTGATTAAAGAAAGCGAGTTCTTAATTAGTTAATTTTTTTTAGAAAATCGGTTCAGAATGGCTATCGTTCGGGAAGTTTAAACTGTAGTAACCTTAAGATTATCAACAAGTAATGACAGGTAAACAAATATAAAAAGATAAAGTAAAGAGGGAAATTCGGGCCCGAGTCTGGTTTCCTGTCCGCCTGGACTAGTACTTGGGCCTATTTTTGTTTTGGGCCAAAGGCCCAATTTTTGCCACCTTTGTACCTGTCCTAGACTAAATTGAACTTTATTTCTTTGGGCCTTAGGCCCATTTTCCACCTTTCCTAAATTCTAACAAGATAATAATAAATAAAATGACGAAGGCTTGGGCCAAAAATAACAAAGTACAACTTTTTAAAGAAGAATGGGCCTCTTTAAGCCCAATCTTTCAATTTCTCGATCTGTTGCTTCTTTCGAATTCAGGACCTGTTCGTCGACTTTTATGACTGATTGACTCGAATACAAGAGAATTGGGCCTCCATGGCCCAACGAAAAATGCAAGGGTAGAGTCCGTGAGGACCCGGACAGATTTCACAGGCAAAGCAACAAACAAATTGCAAAATTAGCATATGAGAGAAAAAAATAAAAATAAAATAAAATTAATAACACATGCCAATCAAATCATTGTCAACCCAAACTTAAACAATAATTTTAAAAGGAAGACTGATTAAGAACCAACACTTCTCATATCTACGGTAATTTTAAAAGGAAAACTGATTAGTAAATCACTACGAAAACATCTAGTGATTTCAATCCTTAATACTCAGCAGTTAATTAGAAAAAAAATTAATTTCATAGTTTCTATAATACAAAATTGGTTATGCTCACTAGAAAATTGGTTGTTACAAGCTTGATAATAATATTTGGATAAGACATTTGAAAGCTCGTGATAAAAAAAAAATTGTAAATATATATATCCAAAATTTATATTAAGGTTATTATCTATATCTCATATGTTGTGTCTTACAAATATATGTTCTCTAATTAGCTAGATTGTAAATGATGTTGTGACAATACATTTTTTTTTGAAACGTTTGATTTAAAATATTTTCATATTAATTTCAACAAAAGCTATAGCAAAGAACTCGTCTCTTAATGTAAATAAATCGAAACTTTTTTGCGGCATGTCCATGCCTCATTAATTAATCAATTTAAATCTTTTGTTGACATCAACAATTATCAGTTAATTAAATTGCTTTGGTAAGCAATATCTGTAATGTTTTCCTCTATCTCCTTTATCAAGACCACACAAAATTAATTTTAAACTAACCACTATACATTTCTTTTAGATACCTCATTATTATCCAATAAAGTAGTAAGGTAGATCATTTTTATCCAATAAAGTAGTTCAAAAATTTTAAACTAACAACATCAAACATGCTAGTTCAAGTGACTATAAATTTTTCCTAATCGAAACAAAGGGAAACAGTGACACAACTTTATGAGATAAATATTACAGACCAAACTAGATGGATAAAACACTTCCAAATTCAAATTAGGACATCGATTATCACTTCTATGTAAAACAAAATTCTTGTCATGTATTGAATAATCACTTTTCCGAATAAAGCAGATGCATTTTCACATACTTGAATTAGCACTTTGATATGAGAGATGAAAATCAACGTAGAACGGACATATGGTTCTAAACCATTGTTAATGTAAAAATCTTAAACTAGTAACTTAACGTCAGAGAACTAGAATCATGCCTGATTCTCAGAGATCAGCAGAGAACCTCACTTTAAAAAAAAGAACCAGACACTAGCAACAAAGGCAACAACAAGAACGAACACATGAAAAGCCATATAGGAAAATGAATGTAAAATGGAACGTCGTTACCGTTCTTGGAGCAGCGAACGCTGGACAGCTGCGAGCCTGAATGACGACTTCACCCGGAAACCCGAACACTAGCAAAGACTAGGAAATCTAGGCAGAAAATTGAACTAAAACACCGAAACTATTGTCCCCCTTTGCTTTCGAAATGTATTTAGTGTATTTTAAGAAAATGTTTTTGCTCAAACTCTTTGTTTTCTCTTGCTAAGTGAAATCCAACTAAAAATTTCCCAACTTTTTCAATTCTCAAAATTCCAACCCTAAACAAATAATAAAGAGGACGTATATATATGGAAAAATATTATGATTTATGCTTTGAGGGGGAAATCGGATAGAAGCAGGGCAAAAATGGAATTCCCCTCTTTCTCCAATTCAAAATTTTCAAAATCCTTTTCAAGGAACAGGGAGCAACTGGTTTGATACGAAAATTCCTCCAAAATCCCAGAAAATTCGAGGCAGCAGGGCTGCTGCGTACAACTGTTATTGACATTTTGGACTGCTGAAGAAGAAGAGAATGTAGGTGGGGTCGTTCGGCTACTGTTGTTGCTGTATGTATTGTTGCTGCTATGTTGAAATTAAAAGGGAAAAGGGGTTTGGGAGTTGGGAGTTGCTGAAAAAAATAAAAATAAAGGGTGGGGTCAGTTTGGTTGTTTGATGTATGTATTATTATATTGTTGGGTGCTTCTTGAATTAGAAAATAGGCGGGCCAGAGGTTATTGTTAGTTTCTGCCCATTTGCTGCGGAAACGAAGAAGAAAACGTGTAGGCGCGTGAGGTTGGTTGGAAGGGGATTAGGAAAAACTTAGCCAATTTAATTTAGTTAAGATAGATTTGGCTAGTAATTAAATAAGACAAATTGATATTAATTAATTAACGAGCTTCTTAATTTTAATAAAATAAAATAATTAACTTAATTATAAACTAATTAATTTAACACTATAAACGACTAAATAGCCAAATAAAATAAAGCTAAAATCCTTTTGAGACAATTTTCGAACATTCATAAAATATACTAATTAGACACATAATTTTATAATAATTAACTTAATTATAAACTAATTAACTCGAAATATAAGCTATTAATTAGCTTAAACTAAATAACCAAATATCTAAATAAGACTAAAATCCTTTTGAGACAATTTTCGAACATTCATAAAATATGCTAATTAGACACATAATTATATAAAATATCACATTTATTATTTTAAAATTTATAAAAATGACAAAACTACTTAAAATGACTTGAAAATTATTTTGAATTTTATAAAGCCAATTATTTCAAATCATTTGGAATTTAGGAAGCTCGATGACTAATTTATATTGTGGAGGTCCAAAATTGGATGTCAACAACCCACATTTCCAGAGTCATCCTATACTTTGCCAGAGCATAGAATAATAAAATTAAACTTATGGATCCATCTAAAAATCCCTCAATGAGGCTGGGTGAAGAGTCGCCCGAACCAATGACACAATCCTATCTACACTGTTGTCCAGTTTATGGGGTTTGATTTATCTTAACCCTTATCCAAATCAGTGCTCAATACTACTCCCAAGAACATACATTTATGCTCAATACTACTCCCAAGAACATACATTTATTCTCATAGTAATATATTCAAAAGTACTTCTTTAAGGAATACTGATCCTTACTTTTCACTAACTGAAACTGCCTCCTCAAACTGATTATGCTTTCTTTAAGCAAATCCTACTTTTATTATAAAAATAATGCATTTGAAATACGTAGTGTTCCCTTAAAACTCTTCTCAAATGGTAACTTAAAATACTTGAACTTACTTTAGTTGAGTAGTCAATGCATGAAAGTAATTATGCAAAAGCTTTCAATAATTCTTAATTAACTAGGGTTCATGTGTTAAAATAAGCATGAACAACTATTCAAGAACCAAAATACATGAAGAACTATAATATCAATGATAAGAATCAAAATTCAATGAGAAGAGATCAAAGCATACTTGAAATTCAAGGAACTTAGGGGTAAAATCCCTTAGTTTAAAACTTAGTGACTGAATTTAGATGTAGCGTGTGAGGATGAACTTAGTCCATCACTATGAATAGTCTTACATACCTTAATGATGAATTTTGAATAAAAAACCTTGGAAGATGAACCCTAGCCTTAGTGTTTTTGGAAGTTCGTGAGCGTATTTTTTTTTTTTGAGAATGAGAGGGTTGAAATAATGAAAACTAATTGACTTTGGCTTTTGGGAGAAATTAATAGTCGTGGGTTGGGGATGAGGAAAATACACGAACACCCCTCCTAATATATGAAAAGAAGAGAAAACTAGAAGAATTTCAAAGTAATGTATGCATTCGCGAAGCTGAAGCCTAGTAAACGTGACACTTCGCAAAACCTTAACATTAGCACTAAACTTGACGCACGACCGCCTGACTAATGTCCACTTCGTGCATCGGTTCGTGCAGACTACATAGTGCTTTGAAAAATAGACATAACTTGGATTGATGAATGGTGAAAGGCATTGGAAAGAAAATTCAAAGACCTTCAATTTTATGGTTAATGGGACACATAAATATCAATATTCTAAGAGATATACTTGTTTGAAATTGACCCAAGCAAAATCTTGCATAGAAACTCAATCAATAAGGAAACTTTCCACTCAACTTTGTGGTAGAGGATTAATGTATCCCCAAAACTCTTTCCACACTAAAGAATTGACCTTCAGACCTCTACACACAATTAGGAATCACCCGCTACGAGTCTATATACTTATAAAGAATTTGTTTCGGTATTAGCATAGAATTTTTGAGGTGTTACAAGTTGGAACACTCGAAGAGACATCAAAATCTAAGGTATTACATATTAAGGCTGATGAGGTGAATCGTGATATTAATAAGTTGATCAAGGGAAAAGTGACAACACGAGGTGAGATTCCGATTGAGTTTTGAAAGAGCATGAATAAAGCATATTTGAAGTTGTTGATTTACTTGTTCAATGTGATATTTAGGACAACTAAGATGCTCGAGGAATGAAGGTAGACTACAATGAGTACATTGTACAATAAAAAGTTGATATCCAAAATTACAACAACTACATGGGTATTAAGTTGTCAATGTGAAAATAAATTATGGTGTTCATTGACCTTAAAAAGGCCTACGACAAAGTTCCGAAGGACTTGGAGTCAAAAGGTGTATTGGTGGAATATTAGGGCGATAAAGAACGTGTACGAAGAAACTAAAATACAAGTAAAAATGGTGGTAAAAGACTTGGAGCATTTCTAGATAGAAATAGGGTTACATTAGGGGTAAACTCTTATTCTTTTCGTGTTTACTTTGATGATGGATTAGTTGATGCCATATATTAAAGATGAGGTGCCTTGATTTATGTTATTTGTGGATATATAGTACTGATTGATAAGATGCAAAATGGAGTTAATGCTAAGCTAGAAGTGTGGGACAAACTTTGGATACTAAAGAGTTCAGGTTGAGTAGGACCAAGACAGAGTATGAAGAGTGTAAATTTTGTGAGGCGATGCATGAAGAAGACATGGAAGTGAGTGTTTTATGTTTAAGAAGAAATATTAAAACTTTATTTACAAAAATCGATTTAACTTAATTTTATAAGAAATAATTATTTTTTATAAAAGAGAGTCGCCACTTAATTTTTGAAAGAAATTAAAAAAACTTATAATTTTTCAAGTAGATTTAAACAGAACAATCATTTAAAATTTCAAAGGGGATTCGGGGTTCAATTTACACTTCGAGAAAGGTTTAAGCATTTGATATGTCCGTTAACGTGCGGTTAACCTACGACTTGACTAAAATATTTGACTAATTTAAAAAAATATACTTAAAAAAATAAAGAGTAATTAAAATTATTTGAAAAAGAAATTGACTTAAACACTTGAAATGATTTTAGAGAAAAGAAAGTTCAAATAAAATGACTAAGTGTGACAATTAACTAAGTAAAATCACTAATAAAAATTAACAGAAAAGATTCCTCGTTAAAGGGGATTTAATTAAGTTTAAACCACACACTTAAAGTTAGTTAAACAAGAAATCATCAAATTCTATATTACCATTATTATTTCTATTACTCCCTCCATTCCATATTAAGTTAATTTTTGAGGCATTTTTTATTTTTCAAATTAACTTAATTGTTCAGTTTTCAAGACTATTTTTAGAGTGTTCTTCCAATTTTACCCTTCATTAGTTAGTATTGAAATTAGTGATTAATTAATATTTAGCTATTTTTATCATAAATTTGATAATAATTAATAAGGGTAAAAATGGAAAACTAGGTTCAATTATGTCTTAATCTACTTTTCTTAAAGTGTGTGAAACACCTCAAAAATTAAGTTAATATAGAATGGAGGGAGTACTAGTTACAGTATCCCGTGCTAGCACGAGCCCAACTTATGTTATTCCTTTATTTTAAATTATGTGATATTAATAGAATTTTAACAGTCAAACAATTTTTTGTATGCCATTTAAATTTTAAGTTGTTAATTATTGTGATTTATAGTACTTTATGTAATTTTTAATAATATATGTTACTCTCTTTGTCCCAAATTTAAGTGACATTGATAGAATTTCGAAAGCCAAGTAAATTTTGTGTATGTCTTTTAGATTTTGATGTTATTTAATTATTATGAATTATAGTACATTTTACATCATTTTCAAATAATATATGTTACTTTTTCTATCTCAAACTATATGACATGGGTAGAATTTTGTGAATCAATCAAGTTTTTTCTATGTCTATTTTGAAGTTGTTAATTATTGTGATTTGTAATACTTTTACGTTATTTCAAATAATATATGTTATTTCCTCTATTCCAATTTATGTGACACTTAAAGATTTTGAGCTTCAACCAAAATTTTTAAATGTCTTAATAATATTTTAGATTTAGTTACCTCTTTTTGATTTTCGAAAATCCATTAATATGCTTTCTTCACAATTATCGGTAGAACTACCTTTCAGTGTTGATAATTTAGAAACATATCCTTAAACGAACAGACGAATGAAAGCTTCCTCTTTTTTCTCATTATGTGTATTATTAAGTAAAAAGTACTCTAGTAGAATTCACTAATTGAGTGCTGAGAGAAATTAATGTGAGAAAAGTACTGAAAGAAAGATTTAATCCTACTCTCTCAGTTCAATAATAGTTGTCCACTATATTATTTTGAAATGTCCAACAATACTGTACACTTTATGTGAAATCAATGGATAATTTTACATTTAATTCCTAATTCTCCTTATCATAATTATAGTCATTTTTCCATTACATTTTTTAAGACATTGTATTTCTTATATTTAAAAGGTGATATAGTAAAATTAGTCTTCTATTTGTAATTTCGTAAGAAATGTTCAAAGTCAATAGTGGATAAATATTATTAGACGTGGTAGATATCAGTCACCGAAGCAACAACGTGGTAATAAGAAATCAAAAGGAATACAACTTAAGTTAAACTTAAGTGGGTCCATGTTTTCAGAAAGTTGTATGAATTACTGTTGTATGAATTATTTGTATTTTTAGGGGACAAATTAGTCCAATAGATACAAAAAGGTACAGTATTCCTTTAACTAACCAATTGAGTGGCTTCTTTAATTTCATATGAAATTACAAAAAAAGCCTCTTAGGGCTTTTTGGTCAATTCCCATAAACGGGAAGCTCCTCACATTCACTCTTATTAATAGTAGTAAAGTAATGTAGAAATGTGAAGATGGAACGACCAAGGGTAGAGTAGTAATTTCACACGATTGAGAAAAAATCTACTGAACAACCCAGACAAGGACATATTTCTAGACTAGACTAGAAACATCCATAGCTCCTTCTCTCTTTTCTTACTCTCAACCTCAAGTCCACCTCTCAAAAATGGTCTCTTACTTGGGACAATGAATTAAGGGTTATAGAAAAGTTTCAAAATTAGGGATTGGTGACTCAAGTTTTAAGTATTGAGTAGGGGTGACAATTTTTAAATTAAGAATTAAGGGGTTGAATTTTTCATCCCTAAGTTTTTTTATCTTACACTTTAGTCCATCTTATATAAAACCCTAAATAATAAGAAAATGAGGGGAAAAAAGGGTACCAACGGCTCACTTTTTCCCTTTTTCTCTTTTGCTTATTCTTCCATTGTTGGGGGGCATTGTTGCTGCTCTTCTTCTTCATTCTTCTTCTCCATCATCGTTCTTCTTTTCTTCTTGTTCATCACCATTTTCTTCTGGTTGTTCATAATTTTTTTCTTTTTCAGTTGATATTTACATTGTACTGCAGCTTTCAGACCAATTTTCATTAATATATCACTGTTCATTACATCATAGGTGATTTTGGTAAGTAAACTAATGATTTTTACTCTAACTTTTCATTTTCGTATTTTGAATATTTCTTCAAAAATTTACAGTCGCGTACCCAACAGATAAGTCATCTGTTGCAACAAATAGATTACCTATTGGATACATATTACAGTACCATGTCAAGCTAAGACTGAACCAGAAGTTTGTCCCAACAGATAAGTCATTTATTGCAACCAATGAGTCATCTGCTGCACCAGATGACTCATTTATTGCAACATATGGCTTATCTGTTGGATACATATTACAATATTAGGCCAAGTTGGGAAAGAACCAAGAGCTTGTCATAACAGATAAGTCATTTATTGCAACATATGAGTCATTTGCTGCACCAGACGACTCATCTGTTGCAACAAATGACTTACCCGTTGAATACATGTTACAGTAGCAGGCCAAACTAGGACAAAACTAGAAATTTGTTCAAACAGGTAGGTCATATATTACAACAGATTAATTACATGCTGCAACAGATCAATTACCTGTTGCAACAGATGACTCATCTATTACAATAATTGACTTACATATTGGATAAACTTCTGGTTCTGGACATGTATTCAACAAGTGAATCATCAGTTGCAACAAGTGAGTCATCTGCTGCAACGGATGACCTATTTGTTGCAATAGATGATTGACTTGTTGGGACAATGATTGTGCATATGATTTGTAACTGTCTATAGCCACTCAACTTTACAATACAATCATTATTAAGTATTTTTAATAAATTCCTTTAGGTACCATTAATGGAAGAATCAATAACAATAGTTGTTGATTGTTATGGTGAATGGATTGAGAAGAACAATCGATTTATTTAGCGTTAGAAGGATGGTGACATGTCAGAGTCAATATTGATGACCGTCCAAAGGGATATTTGTATAATGATTTTGTGAACTCAATCATTAGATATTGTGGACTAAATTGTCCACCAAATGATCTTGTCATCAGTTACATGCACAAGTCTTTTGAAAACCAGAAGGTCCTACTACCTTTTAAGATAAGCAATCAACTTCATTTACGTGCTTATCTGAGTGATGCAACTAGGTCTGTTTTAAGGGTGTACGTTGTTGAAAAATCAATAGAGAATAAAAATGTAGAACAAGACCAACAAAATCTGTTAAATGATTAATTGAATGGGATGAACATGAATATTCCAGATGATGAGATTGAACATGATGTGGAGGAGGACCAAACACCTACACCCATTGTTGATATAGAGGGTAGTTCTCAGTTAAAACAGTTGAACAATCTTCAAGATGATGAGACATGTTTTTACATAGGAATGACATTCAAGAACAAAGAAGAACTAGTCATTTCATTGCATATTGTTTGCTTGAAAAAAGATTTCAAACTTGCAAAAGTGATTAATTTGCGTAGTGTGTATTGTTTTAAATGCGCACATCCGGTGCCTCCTGAAGATTCTTGGATTGTTCCTTTGAAGATTTTGGAGAGAGAAATACCTCCTTCATATGTTGATCCAAGCATACCGGGAAGAAGGCAAACGAAGAGGAGGCGTGGAGTCGAGGAATCATTTTCAACAAGAAAAAATAAGTGTTCAATATGTAAAAATATTGGACACAAGAGAACAACATGCCCGGTTCGAAATGCTCCATAGTTATTGTAATAGTGAAATAGTTATTTTGTACTTAGTTATGAATCTGATAATTTTAATTCATTTTGGTTAATTGTGTATGTTCATATTTATTATATAAAATATATTAGTTATGCTCATCCGTTGCAACAATTTTTGCATATTTTGCATTAGATGTATTATCTATTGCATTATTTGTTGCAATAGATAACTTATTTGTTGAAAATAATCAAATAAATATGATCACCTGTTACAACAATTATAGGAATCTATTACAATAAATGTCTAATATGTATTATCTGTTGCAATAGATGACACATCCATTGGACATAGTCAAGCATATATTCTCATCTGTTGCAATGAATGTTTCATCTGTTGCAACTTATGAGCATCAGTTGCAACAGATGAGCATATATGTTTGATCATTTTCATCTGAGTCTATGTATATTTGATATGAAATGTTTCATTAGCTCATAATTAGTGATAAATAAAGTTATTTAATTATAATTACCTTTCAATTGTAAGTTTAATTATAATATCAATGCATTGTAGAGTAATTACATGATCAACTAACTATATTCATCTTAAATAAAGTGATCAGTTGATTATTTTGATATGAAATATTTCATTAGCCCATAATTAGTGATAAATAAAGTTATTTAATTACAATTACCTTTTAATTAATAAGTTCAATTACATTTTCATTGTATTGTAGAGTAATTACATGATCAACTAATTATATTCGTCTTAAATAAAGTGATCAGTTGATTATTTGATATGAAATGCTTCATTAGCCCATAATTAGTGATAAATAAAGTTATTTAATTATAATTACCTTTTAATTAATAAATTCAATTACATTTTCAATATATTGTAGAGTAATTACATGATTAACTAACTGTATTCGTCTTAAATAAAGTGATCAGTTGATTATTTTGATATGGAATGCTTCATTAGCCCATAATTAGTGATAAATAAAATTATTTAATTATAATTACCTTTCAATTATAAGTTTAATTATAATCTCAATACATTATCTGTTGCAATAGATAATCCATCTGTTGAAAATAATCAAATAAATATGATCATCTGTTGCAACAAATATAGAAATCTATTACAACAAATGTCTAATATGTATTATTTGTTGCAATAGATGGCCCATATATCTCATCTGTTGCAATGGATGATTCATCTGTTACAACGTATGATCATATATGTTTGAACCGACTCTATATATATGTGTCATCTGTTGCAATAAGTAACTTATAACTTGCTACAACATATGTCTATATCCAATAGTATAATTTAATATTTTACAAATCTAAGAATATAATGAAATTCATGGTAAAATAACTGAACATCTATTAACTATAAAATATTATCATTAACAATTACAAAATATGATTAACTAAATATATACCACCAACTGAAAGGGGTGAATCCACCATTTATATATCACCCACATCATTAACATGCTCACCACCACTTTTAGCACCAACATCACCAATATCAACACCAACATTAACAACAGCATCATCACCAACATTTATTGCAACATCATCAACATCACTAGGAACAATACGTGCTTCCCTTTTGATGGTTGTTGCTCTAGCCAGTGCTTCCCTTTTGATGGTTGTTGCTCTAGCCAATTCTTTTTTTATTAGATCCAGTGTAGGGTCTAATTTTGTGTCAATGATTCCTAGAGTTAAAACGAATGACATTTGCAACTCTTGCTCTGTGGGGACAAGCTAGGAATGTACAATTTATAAACAAAAGTAATTTATATTAAAACTAATCTATAAATTATAATAGATAAAATATTTATTGTAAAATTATATTTCTAACAGATGGACCATCTATTGAAAGAAAGCTAAACAATAACAAATTATCAAGATTTCTTTCAACAGATGACCCATCTGTTGCAGTAGATGGACCATCAATTGGAAGTAAGCTAAATAATAGCAAATTATCAATTTTCTTTCAACAGATGACCCATCTGTTGCAATAGATCGATCATCTAGTGGAAGTAAGCAAAACAACAACAAACAATTGAGACTTCATCCAACAAATGACCTTTTGTTGCAACAAATAGGTCATTTGTTAGATGTAAGTAAATCAGTAGCAAATAATTAAGTTTTCGTCCAACAAATGACTCATCTATTGCAACAAATTAGTCATCTATTGGACGAAAGCAAAACAGTAGCAAACTCTTATGTTTTCTTCCAACAGATGACCCATTTATTGCAATAGATGACTATAGATGAGTCATTATTGGAAGAAAACTAAACAAAATCAAATTAGATAATCAATTAATTTAAATAAAGATTATTTTATAGAAGACTTACTTTATCACGAGGAGGATTGAAGAGATCAACATAATTTATTCTTGGATTGTGGTTGAGAAATTTCTTTCGACTAATCCTTGAATAGCTTACTGAGGTAAGGTATTGCTTCAAATGCCCAAGCCTAAAAATATAAAGATGATGAAAATAAAAATTTAAAATAATTATTCAATAATACAAATAAATAAAATACTAAAATTAGAGGTGAAGTTTACCATGAAAGCCCAAGGAAAGCCATATAAATTGTTCGTCTTCGATGATAACTTTGACAACAAATATTCGACAATCAAGAAATAGCTTTCATTACCCCATGGATAATTGTTGAATGCATCCAAATCATGAGCAAGCACAAAATAATCTCACATAGCAAACTATATACACTTCACAAGTTGGTTTTGACACTTCCTACACTTAGAAGTCGGTCAAGAAAATAGTTCATACTCCCAAAATAATCTAAACCAAAAGGGCACACTATAGTTTATATTCTCAAAATAATCTAAACTAACAGCCTATACCAATATACAAAATTAAGATACCATGCCAAAAATCATGTTCATTTCTAACTTAATTTCTTACCGCAATGTTATTTAAGCGAATATAACCAAGTGATAAAATCATCAAAATTGAGATCCAATTACCCTTTTGTGTCAAATAGATTAAAAAGGGAAAATAAATTTGTATTCATCAAAACAATCCATAGCTTAACAAAAATAAGCTAAGTCATTTCATTCCCAATCAAAACACCGAAAATACATATCCCACTACCTTTTATGTAAAATAGCTTAATACTACCAAAATTGCGTATCTCTTCATCAAGTACTCCCTAGCTCAACTTTCATAAATGCGGAAGAAGCTGAACAAGCTCATTTTCAGTGGGATTACTTTATCAAAATAGTAAATGTAATTTTAGCTTAAGTCACCGAATTCAAAATATAACTGCATTGATCACCCATCCGCGATAACAAATGCAACTCAGTACAAAATTATTTTCTATACACGCGTATATGTACTAGAAAACGAAGCATGTGTTACTGATTAAGCATATAAATCGCACACTAACCTAATCAGCTCTAATAGAACTTTGTTACTCCTAGAATTTTCACCAAATACTTGCAGAAGGGCAAAAAAAAAAAAGGGGGCAAAAGATTAGTGAGATAACAAATTAGAGAATTTAGATTTCCAAGAACCCAATTGGGTAAACCTTTTCAAAATTAGATATAAAATCAGGAACTCTTTTTCAAAAATTCCTGCAAAACATGTCGACCCATCAGGAACCCAATTGGGCAAACCCCTTTTCTTCCCCATCTCACCTAAAGAAGCAAAAACTTCAATATCTCAACCTGAATCGCACAAAATCTAGGCAGCGCTTGAGGGAAAAGTATATGCAAATTGTAACCTCCCTCAGAATAGTCTCTTTGTAGTATTTTTTTTTAAAAAAAAAAAATTAAAAAACCCTAATTTTTTTCAAAAAAATAAAGCTTTACCTGCAAATCGTCGTTCCCTTGAATGATTAGAATAGACTAATCGAAAGTTCAAAGTACGGCCGTCGAAAATTGAAAGTTACCGGAGAAATTGATTGTCCCGATTGAAGCAATTTTGAATTTTTCAGAGAGGAGAACGTTTTCTTCTGTGAAAGAGAGGAGAATGTTTGAGAAAGGGAGTGGAAAGTTTGTTTATTTAGTGGGTGGATTGTTTTGTATTTCCAAAAAGATTATAAGTTTTGAAAATGTTAATTGAGTCCACAATTAACTTAATTTAATAGTTAAGTGTGTTTGACCTTTTCTTGGTCAAAATAGTTACCAATAGTTAATTCCAAACTTAAAGGATACCTTTTCTTCAATTTTCTCCTCTTTTATTCCCTCTTTTATTTCCTTTCAGTTTCTACTTACTATTAAAATAGGTTTCATGTTTAAGTAAACTCCCACTATTATTGTAGGTTTTCCTGTGAGAATTCAAATGGAGGATTTAGCGGACATCGATTTTTTAGATTATTTATTTTATTTTTGTTTTGATTTTAGGCAAAAAAATTTTATGCGATCGGTTTAATTTTTGTTTCAGTTTTGCCGATTGATTTGGTATTTGGTTGTTTTACCATTGCATGCACTAAATTTAGAGTTCATATGTCGCGCTGTTTCTTTTTCTCTCTGATTTCCTATTTACGAGTTTGTATTTCAAATTTTGAGTTTTTCACTTTGTTCTTGATGCGGGTCATGTTTTTAATTTTGTAATAATTTCTCATATGCAGGCCTTAGTATTTACTTTGAGGAGAAAAGGGAGAATTACAAATATGCGGGATGGAGCATAGGAAACTTGATATTAAATAATCTACCAAAGAAACTATCATATCGTTATACAACAGGTACACCGACCTTAACTCTATCAAATCAAACAAAGAAAATGTACTTGTGTCTAATTCAAGTAGAGATTGTAACACTAAAAAATCTATCAGTTTTATCAGTTTGATTAAGTTTTCGATTTATCGATCGATTAAAAATGTCTAAGTAGAGATTGTAACCCTATAGGTTGAGTTCCACTTTTATATTTCAGTACGGTTAAAACTAATCATCCGTTTTGGTTATCAATTATTGATATTATGTATGGATGGACTATGATGCCTTGTACTTGAAGCTAGCACGTTTCGATGTATATATATATGTTCGTCCCTTCGATTGGATAAATTGTCAAATTCACGAAATTTGCATTTAGTTTTTAGACTTTGCAGGGTAAGAAAATAATCTCAATTCTGTATAAGTTGTAAGCAATACCTTTCTTTGAGAGTAAAGTATCTTAATTTTTGTTTAGGACAGTGAATTTTTAAGCATTTTCCTTTGGAAGGTTCTATTTTTTTTTTCAAACTGCCGAGTCATTTGTTGTTTCCACGTTATAGTCAAAAATCGATTTTATGTCGTTTTTTACATCTAATAAAATATGCTTTAGCTGGTTTAAATATGATTTTGCACTTGACTACTTTAAGTAGTGGCAATAGTAATTACATGTTGAACTAATTAATATAATTATGGCATCATAGGTGGTTTTAATTTGTCTCTTCCTCCAAGGAATGCAATCTTTATGAATGTGCAATTTATTTTTCTCAAATTTTATTTATTTATAAGTATTTCAATTTATTTATTTTTTAATGGGTGAGGACTTACTTGATATCTGCATACAGTACAATGTTTTGAAAATTGAAGGACTTGGACACCGAATTTATAAATCACTTAGAGCAGTTGGCACAAGTTGTGAATGGGCTAACTTATTTTCAAACATACACTGACAGCAAAGTAAGTTAGATAAGATCTGTGTAGAAGAACATGTTTAGTATTCGTACATATGGATGGTTTTCTGATAATGTTTTTATGTGGGATCTAAAATAAATTGATCAAGCAGTTTTTCTGGTGAAGGTTCGAATTCTTTAGTTAATTGCTTTTTTAATTTGCTTCATTGTGTGCTGTGTTGATCATCTATTGAGAAATAATCCGATCCAACCTTTTGATTATTATTTTTGTTTTAAATGTCTACTGCTCATGACTTGGTGCAAAATACAATGACATTTTATAATGGTGGTAATTAATGCATGAGAATTTAGAAGTTGATTTGTAAGTTTTTTATCACCACAACATTTTAGATTTACTGGTAATAAAGTACAATATTTCATTTTTCTAAAACTTACTTCAAACAACTCTAACATTAGACAAATTATTGAGTATTAATTAACTCTAATATAAGATAACTATTTATTCTAAACCTCTTATTCAATGGAACAATATGGGAGTTGGTATATGAGTTCTAATTGTTCCAAAATACATCCTACTATGTTATCTTGCTTTGTCTGCATAGTACTGAAGTCCC